>NW_012101243.1:2934708-2940612 GCF_000951045.1 Mandrillus leucophaeus
TATAGTTTGTGGCAGGAGGATGGACCTGTCAACATAGGCCACCTGGATTTACGTATTTATTTATTTGCTAGCTGGATTTTTTTTTTTTTTTTTTTGAGACGGAGTCTCACTCTTGTTGCCCAGGCTGGAGTGCAGTGGCACAGTCTCAGCTCACTACAACCTCCACCTCCCAGGTACAAGCAATTCTCCTACCTCAGCCTCCTGAGTAGCTAGGGCTACAGGCACCCACCACTAAGCCAGGCTAATTTTTGTATTTTTTGGTAGAGATGGGGTTTTACCACGTTGGCCAGGCTAAGCATTTTATATTTTCTAACTCTTTTTATTTTTTTTGAGACAGAGTCTTGCTCTGTCAGCCAGACTAGAGTGCAGTGGCACGATCTTGGCCCACTGCAACCTCTGCCTCCCAGCTTCAAGCGATTCTTCTTCCTCAGCCTCTGGAGTAGCTGGGATTACAGGTGCCCACCACCACACCTGGCTAATTTTTGTATTTTTAGTAGAGATGGGGTTTCACCATGTTGGCCAGGCTGGTCTCAAACTCCTGGCCTGAAGTGATCTGCCAGCCACTGCCACTGCACCTGGCCTATATTTTCTAACTGAAGCTCGTATAGTTTTTTTTCTGTTGTCATTGTTTGTTTTGAGACAGAGTCTCACCCTGTCACCCAGGCTGGAGTGCAGTGGCACGATCTTGGGCCACTGCAGCCTCAACCTCCCACGTTCAAGCCATCCTCCCACCTCATCTTCCTGAGTAGCTGGCACTACAGGCATGTGCCCACATGTCTGGCTAATTAAATTTTTTTTTTTGTAGAGATGAGGGCTCACTCTATTACCCAAGTTGGCCTTGAACTCCTGGGCTCAAGTGATCCTCCCACCTCAGCCTCCCAAAGTGAGCCACCACTTGGCCATATTTGTTCATTTGTGTGTATATATTTTATATATATATGGCATCCCCCTTCTAGGATATTAACTCCTCAATGACAGGGGCTCTCCACCATCCTTTCCAGCTTTATATTTTCTCACAGGAAGCAATGAATTCCGACCAAGCTTGGCTACTTCCTGGTCCCCATATGATGCTTGTCCTTTCCCACCGATTGCAATGCTTAGCTTGCTATACAAACATTTATTTACTTATCATTTGTCAATGGTCATCAAAGCCCTTAGTGACTATGGTACTCATTTGCCCTTCTCACATTTCATATAGCATTTATCCAGTCTGGGAAGTAAGAACAGTTTTAACATTTTAAAATGATGCTATTAAAAAAAAAAATCCAACGGAGACCCTATATGGTCCACAAAGCATAAAATATTTACTATCTGGCCTTTTACAGAAAAAGTTTGCCAACCCCATCTAGATTGTAAGAATCATGACGGATTGGAACAAGAACATCATGTTTGCTCCATCAATATCTATTAACCAATGGACCACTTAACTATTTCTTTTCTTTTTTAAGATGGAATCTCACTCTGTTGCCCAGCCTGGAGTGCAGTGGTGTGATCTTGGCTCACTGCAACCTCTGCCTCCTGGATTCAAGTAATTCTTCTGCTTCAGCCTCCCGAGTAGCTGGGACTACAGGTGCCCACCACCACGCCCGGCTAATTTTTGTATTTTTTGTAGAGACAAGGTTTCACCATGTTGGCCAAGCTGGTCTCAAACTCCTGACCTCAAGTGATCCGCCTGCCTTGGCCTCCCAAAGTGCTGGGGCTACAGGTGTGAGCCACTGCACCCAGTCCAACTATTTCTTCAGGTAAAGATATTGATGACGTTTATTAAAAGGCTAATGTGCTGATAATATTTCTCATTAATTTATCAGATTTCAGATTTGTTTTAGTACAGGACTGGGTCCTAGTGAGACAAGAGCTAGGACTGGTAAGCTTGGATTGTGGATGCAGAGGAAAAATCTACATCATGAATAGTTATCATAATGTTTTGAAACATTATTATACCATGCTGTCTAGAATTCATAAAGATTCAATACAGTAACATTTGGAATATAAATATGAAATATTTGTAAACTAGATAATATTTTAGTTACATAAAATTAAATATATATTTAAAATTTTTATTCTGTATCATTGACCTCTTCCAAAGGCAATATTGTATTTAATTTTTAGCTTCTGATTATTGCTAAAAAGACCATTTTTCAAATAACAGCATCTAGCTTTAATGGGTATTAATTAGGAAGGCAAATCAGAAATAAATTCAACCCAGCTGGGCCAGTGGCTCACGCCTGTAATCCCAGTACTTTGGGAGGCCGCAGCGAATGGATCACCTGAGGTCAGGATTTCGAGACCAGCCTGGCCAACATGGTGAAACCCCGTTTCTACTAAAAATACAAAAATTAGCTAGGCGGTGGCCTCCTGAGTAGGTAGGTGCCTATAAGTCTACCTACTCAGGAGGCTGAGGCAGGAGAATTGCCTGAACCCAGGGCTAGGAGGTTGCAGTGAGCTGAGATCATGCCACTTCACTCCAGCCTGGGTGAAAGAAACTGTCTCCAAAAAAAAAAAAAAAGAAAGAAAGAAAGAAAGAAAGAAATTCAACTTTAAAAAGCAAGGAAAGTAAAGGATGAAGATGTGGTGGAATGTGGTGGGGAGAAGTTCTGATTAACAAAAGGCTCTTAGCTGGGAGTGGTGGCACAAGACTGTGGTCCCAGCTACTCGGGTGGCTGAGGTGGGAGAATCACCTGACCCCAGGAAGTTGAGGCTACAGTGAGCCATGATTGTGCCATTGCACTCCAGCCTGGGCGACAGAGTGATACTCTGTCTCAAAAACAAGAACAAATAAGCTCGATTAAGGCAAGTTACAAGAGGCATGTTATTAATTGGGAGGCGGTATGTGCAGTTATTTTATGTCTTTGGGTTTTCCCTACCATAAATAATATACTCATGGGCCAAAAACTGTAATGGGAATTTCTGCAAAGAAGTGAGAGTGGCCAGAAAATCTGAATTAGAAAAAGAGGCCAGGCGTGGTGGCTAACGCTCTGTGGGGTTTTTCTCCTCATGTGTGGAGACGAGAGAGCGTAGAAATAAAGACACAAGACAAAGAGATAGAAGAAAAGACAGCTGGGTCTGGGGGACCACTACCACCAAGGCGCAGAGACTGGTAGTGGCCCTGGATGCCTGGCTGCGCTGTTATTTATGGGATACAAGACAAGAGGGCAGGGTAAGGAGTGTGGGCCATGTCCAATGATAGGTAAGGTCACATGAGTCATGTGTCCACCGGACAGGGGGCCCTTCCCTGTTTGGCAGCCGAGGCGGCGAGACAGAGAGGACAGCTTGTGCCATTATTTCTTCTATACATTTCAAAGACTTTAGTACTTTCACTAATTCTGCTACTGCTATCTAGAAGGTGGAGCCAGGTGTACAGAGTGGAATATGAAAGCAGACCAGGAGCATGACCACTGAAGCACAGCATCACAGGGAGATAGTCAGTCCTCCGGATGGCTGTGGGCAGGCCTGACTGATGTCAGGCCTTCCACAAGAGGTGGTGGAGCAGAGTCTTCTCTAACTCCCTCGGGGAAAGGGAGAGTCCCTTTCCCAGTCTGCTGAGTAACTGGTGCCTTCCCCAGGCACTGACGCTATCACTAGACCAAGGACCGCTAGGTAACAGGTGCCTTCCCAGGCGCTGGCATTACTGCTAGACCAGGGAGCGCTCTAGTGGCTTTGTCCAGGTGTGACAGAGGGCTTATTCTCTTGTCTTCTGGTCACTTTCTCACCGTGTCCCTTCAGCTCCTATCTCTGTATGGCCTGGTTTTTCCTAGGTTATAATTGTAGAACAAAGATTATCATAATATTGGAATAAAGAGTAATGCTACAAACTAATGATTAATGATATTCATATATAATCATATCTATAATCTATTTCTAGTGTAACTATTCTTATTCTATATATTTTCTTTATTATACTGGAACAGCTTGTGCCCTCAGTCTCTTGCCATGGCACCTGGGTGGCTGGCCGCCCACAGGTGTGATAGTACACACCTGTGGTCCCAGCCACTTGGGAGGGTGAGGTGGGAAGGAGGATTGCTTGAACCTGGGAGGTTGAGGCTGTAGTGAGCTGTGATCGTACCAGAAAAGAAAAGAAGAAAGAAAAAGGTGGCAGGAGTTTGGGGAAGATTAACTTAGACCCAGGAACAGGATTGAGAATGAGGGGACTGAATCAACAGTCCAATTCAGTATTACAAATCTAAGGAGTAGTGGGACAGCTCATGACCAGAGGCCAATATCCATGGGACCAAAGTCCACACTGATCACTTGCTATGAACACTTGATAATGTAGGTACAAGCTCACTTCACCATCAGAGCAGCCACAAGCCTAATGTAAACACTAGTCACTGCACAATGGGCAGGCAGGAGATCTCACCAGGTCAAATCCCCAGCCTAACTCATGACAAGTGAATCCTAGGGGTTAGTTTAAGACAGACCAACCCCTGGCAAAACAGTTCTCCTGGTAGAACCATACAATTGGACTGAGTCTTGGATTGGTGAAGTCTCAGTGGAGTAAATCTTATTTAGGTATTATAGGGAGAGAGTTAAAGACCAGTATTCCTTACCTCAGTTCTGGAGGGATATGTATATTCTAAATGTAATACAGGTCCATAATGTTTAGTTGTATTAGGACCCTTGGGGTCAGATATTTTTTAGAATTCAGAACTTTGTGAATGTTAGAAAAGTAGTATCATCTATATATTATATTAAACCACATATAAGGGTCTGGGAAAGCCCTATAATAAAAATCTTAATGCTTCTATAGCAAAAAGGCACGGATCTTCATAATAGGCAGGATGAATACAGACTATGAATTGATTCACATCAATTCAGGACGCATCTTGTTGCCAAATGTCTTCAGGTAAGTTCAGATTTTGCTGGCAAATGAGTTGCCAAAGGAGGAACAAAACCTTATAGTTTTCAGGGTGTTGGGATTTTGCAATTACAGGTAAAGGTTTGTGGATCTGTACAGACCTCGTTGCTGTTACTACTCATCAGAGAAACACTCCCTGCTATTAATACAGGACAATGATGCTAGGCCGGGCGCTGTGGCTCATGCCTATAATCCCAGCACTTTGGGAGGCCGAGGCAAGTGGATCACCTGAGGTCAGGAGTTCGAGACCAGCCTGACCAACGTGGTGAAAGCTCATCTCTACTAAAAATACAAAAATTAGCTGGGCATGGTGGCGCATGTCTGTAATCCCAACTACTTGTAAGGCTAAGGCAGGAGAATCACTTGAATCCAGGAGGCAGAGGTTGTAGTGAGCCAAGATTGTGCCACTGCACACCAGCCTGGGTGACAGAGTAAGAGACTCTGTCTCAAAAAACAAAACAAAACAAAAAAAGCAGGACAATAATGCTGACAGCAATCAGTAGCTGTGTAACTGGGTTTCTCAACTGTCTTTCCACTCCACAGTGATGAAGACTGTTACTTGATCTGTGATATTTCTGATGACAAGTCTCCTTTTAAATTCATCATCTGTGTTAAGTTAGTATTTAGGACTTAAGATGAGTTTCTCTTCAGCATGGTGGATAAAAAGAAGAATCCAGACACACGAGTAAGATCATCTGGATGAACCTGTCATTTAAACGGCTGTGTGACCCTAGGTCCATCTGAGTCTCAGCTTTCTCAGTTTTAAAATAAGGGGATAGGGCCTGGCACTCACGCCTGTAAGCCCAGCACTTTGGGAGGCTGAGGCGGGTGAGTCACTTGAGGCCAGGAATTTGAGACCAGCCTGGCCAACATGGTGAAACCCCGTCTCTACTAAAAATACAAAAATTAGCTGGGCTTGATGGTGCATGCCTACTACTCGGGAGGCTGAAGCTCAAGAATTGCTTGAACCCAGGAGGTGGAGGTTGCAGTGAGCTGAGATTGTGCCATTGCACTCCAGCCCGGGCAATGGAGCGAGACTCTGTCTCAAT
>NW_012101243.1:2940986-2949127 GCF_000951045.1 Mandrillus leucophaeus
AAAAAAAAAAAAAAAAGAAAGAGAGATCAGGTTGTTACTGTGTCTACGTAGAAAAGGAAGACATAAGAAACTCCATTTTGATCTGTACTAAGAAAAATTGTTTCTGCTTTGAGATGCTGTTAACCTGTAACTTTAGCTCCAACCCTGTGCTCACAGAAACATGTGCTGTATTGAATCAAAGTTTAATGGATTTAGGGCTGTGCAGGATGTGCCTTGTTAACAATACCTTTGCAGGCAGTATGCCTGGTAAAAGTCATCGCCATTCTCCATTCTCGATTAACCAGGGACACAATGCTCTGCGGAAAGCCTCAGGGACCTCTGCCCAAGAAAGCCTGGGTATTGTCCAAGGTTTCCCCTCACTGAGACAGCCTGAGATATGGCCTCGTGGGAAAGGAAAGACCTTACATCCCCCAGCCCGACACCTGTAAAGGGCCTGTGCTGAGGAGGAGTAGGGAAAGAGGGAGACCTCTTTGCAGTTGAGATGAGAGGAAGGCTTCTGTCTCCTGCTCCTCCCTGGGAATGGAATGTCTCGGTGTAAAGCCGACCATTCTCATTCGTTCTATTCTAAGATAGGAGAAAACTGCCCTGTGGCTAGAGACAAGATATACTGACAACAATACTGCTCTGTTGCTCTTTGCTACACTGAGATGTTTGGGTAAAGAAAAACATAAATCTAGCCTACATACACATCTGGGCACGTACCTTTCTTTGAACTTATTCATGATACAGATTCCTTTGCTCACATGTTTCCCTGCTGACCTTCTCCCCACCTGTTGCCCTGCTACACTCCCCTCACTAAAATATTAAAAATAATACTCAATAAATACTGAGGGAACTCAGAGACCGGCGCCAGTGCGGGTCCTCCATATACTGAGTGCCGGTACCCTGGGCCCACTGTTCTTTCTCTATACTTTGTCTCTGTGTCTTATTTCTTTTCTCAGTCTCTTGTCCCACCTGATGAGAAATACCCACAGGTGTGGAGGGGCAGGCCCCCTTCATAAGAGGATAGGACTATATGACTTAGTATAGAGTATGAGGCACAGAGTAGCAACTTGACAAAAATTTGTGAAATGAATGAAAGAATCTACCTGCTATCCTTAAATTCTATGAATCCTGTCTTAGTCTATTTAGGTGACTATAACAAAATATCATAGACTGGGTGGTTTCTAAATAACAGAAATTTATTTCTCACGGTTCTGGAGGCTGGGAAGTCTAAGATCAAGGTGCAGGCAGATTCAATATCTAGTGAGGGCCTATTTCTTCATAGACAGCCATCATCTCTCTCATCTCACAAAGTGGAAGGGGTTTCCCTTGGGCTTCTTTTATAAAGGCACTAGTTTCATTCATGAGGGCTCTGCCACCATGACCTAGTCACCTCCAAAAGGCCCCACCTCCTTACACTATCACCTTGGCAGTGAGGATTTCAACATCCGAATCTGAGAGGGCATAAACATTCAGAACACAGCAAATTCCTCATTTCCGATTCTTGCCTCCCCATCACTGTGCCATTGGGCAGCTTAAATAGTTACACAGAGAAAGATTTTATAAGGGCCACTTATTATACTTCCTTAAGAGCTGAAGAATTTACAAATGCATAAGTGTGACTGAATCTGACTAAGCCTGGAAAAGAGGGCATGGAAAGTCATGGAAAGTTTGTACAAGCCCACTGCAATTGTTTGTTTTTTTTTTTTAATTATTCAACACTGACATTTTATTTTCTGAAGTTTTATCATTTTTACAAAACAAAACAAAATGAAACAAAAAGCAGGTATCGAAATCAGCAAAGAGTCTATAGAATTTCTGCACCAGTTTGCACATAAGTCAGTGATTACAAAACTGGTGTCCAATGTAAATACTAATCACAAGCTGACTTCCTCCTTGGTCAGGTGGTTTGTTTTGGAACTACTGGATATTTATAACTTTTTATAAGCACTGGTCATTTTTTGAGAACTGATTTGGTTTGTCCAACAAAGTAAACAATTTTTTGCTGTGTGGCAGTTTCTTTTTAAAAAAAAACACTGAGCTAAAACACAGAATGTGTATTTGTTTGGATCTGAACCAAATCTTCTGAGATCCCAATTACCCTGAAGAACACTGAAGACATTTATGGGGCATATTAAATAGTATCTTAAGTACTAGTTGTGTACCTCATCATGTCTAAGGCAGCTATTATATTTCTAAAGAAAGTAGCATTTCATTCAGAGGCTGCCCAGAGTTTGAATTACACCATAGTTTTTCTTTCCTTCTGCAAATCATTCTTTCTGATTTACAGTTTTTCCCAAACAGAGCCATAATATTAGAACAAAAGTTTGATGTTCATGCCAAACAAGCTCTGATATGGATACATTTGTATAGAGCAAGACTTCTTGCTCTGAACCCTGGACAACCACAAATCAATTGAGAGGCCATGATTATTGGATGCTGAGAGAAAGTAGCACACTTAAACCCACAGTACAGTTAATCAGGAGGCAAGAAAAACAAAGCTAGAACTCGGTAGTGGTATTCACCCACCACTTATTCCAAAAACATATTTTGTTTAAATAAGGGAAATGGTCCAGTTTTGCAATGTTTTTTTGTTTTTTGTTTTTTTTGGAGACGGAGTCTGGCTCTGTCGCCCAGGCTGGAGTGCAGTGGCCAGATCTCAGCTCAATGCAAGCTCCGCCTCCCGGGTTTAGGCCATTCTCCTGCCTCAGCCTCCCGTGTAGCTGGGACTACAGGCGCCCGCCACCTCGCCCCGCTAGTTTTTTGTATTTTTTAGTAGAGACGGGGTTTCACTGTGTTAACCAGGATGGTCTTGATCTCCTGACCTCGTGATCCGCCCGTATCGGCCTCCCAAAGTGCTGGGATTACAGGCTTGAGCCACTGCGCCTGGCCTCAGTTTTGCAATGTTAATAACTGCCAGTCTCTCATATTTTTTATAAATATCATTTCCCGACTAGCAGTGAGCTAGGAAACTGGCCTCAAATTCTGACCAAATCTCTCAGTATTAGGTAAAAATAACACAAAACAAAACAAAAAACCAGCCAATAGGGGTTAAAAATTGCACAGTTAAACTTGAATGTAAATTATACTATATACAGACTGGTATAAACATCACTGAAATGGTTTTGAAAGGATGAAACATTTATATTTTAACACAATTTCTTCTATATTATCCCAATTTTCATTAAAGGAAAACTGATGTAATTTTCTTCTTTATAGATATGAAAAAGCAAGAAGGCACAGTTGAGAGAAACAGATGCTACCCACAGGGCAGCGGTGGCATTTGGTTGTTTTGGTCTTTGTACCAGCAATTCGCACTCCCGAGCCAGATTTCCACTTCCTGCCAATCTACACGGTTTCTCTTGCAGTCAAGACGTGAACAATGGACCCTACTCCTCCAGCAGCAAGTGCCTTTTCCTGCCACTGCAGTAACACAGCACTGCTATTGTCAGAGGGGCTCTCAAATCCTTTATAAATACACATCATTAGGAGATCCACACCATTCTTGTCCGGAGATTGAACTGTCTTTTCAATATCATTAGCTTTAAAAGAGATGAGCACCTTCAAGACAATGCTGCCTGCCCGGTCCTTCACTGCCTGACTCTTGGTGTTGATGGGGAGGTTCTTCAGAGCTGCCTGTAGGGCAGCTGTCACATTTCCTTGCCGCAGGCGGGAGTCCACCTCGCCCTCGTGGGGCCCGGCCTGGCCGTCTCCCCCATCTTCTTCATCCACGAACTTGTTCTCGTCATATTCATCCACGTCCACCTTCCGGAACCGGGCCGACGACGCTGTTCTTCCACATCCCAATCCCTACCAGTGGCAAAGGCCTCTTCTTGGCGCTGCCTCTACCTCAGCAAGCCGGGCGCAGCAGCCCACTGCCCGGCGCCTGATTCACTTGCCTCTTCCACTCTGGGGCTGCAATTGTATTAATAGCAGTGAGTGTGTCCCTCATGAGTGGTAACAGCAATGAGGGTTTGTACGGGTCCAGGGCAATTGGTTGATGTAACCCAGGAGTCTTGTTGATGTGTGTGCACACATGTATGTTAATATGTAAGATCTCTGCTTGAGGGAATATAGGAGACAACAGTGTCGAGATCATTCCTGAGTAGGGACACTCAGCGTCCTGAGTATGCACTGAGGGAATCCCCTTAGCGACAGCACTGGGGATAGCGTTGTATCTTAATCCTTCAGGGTTAAGGCCTTGTTCCCCACAGCAAAGGAAAGGACTACAGTCTCCCAGTCATGTGGCATGACTAAGTACCTATTGGGACGGAGGTGTAGCGAGAGATGAGAATGGAAGAAGAGGCAAAGGCACCTCCACCTCCTGGGTTCGAGCGATTCTCCCACCTCAGCCTCCTGAGTAGCTGGGATTACAGGCATGCACCACCACCATGCCCGTCTAATTTTGTACTTTTAGTAGAGATCGGGTTTCACCATGTTGGCCAGGCTGGTCTCAAACTCCTGATCTCAAGTGATCCACCCGCCCCAGCCTCCCAAAGTGCTGGAATTACAGGCATGAGCCACTGCTCTCGGCCTTTTTAACGTTTTTGAGATGTGGGCTCACTGTGTTGCCCAGGCTGGCCTGAAACTCCTGGCCTTAGGTAATCCTCCTGCTTCAGCCACTCAAGTAGCTGGGACTATAGGGGCACCACTGCACCTGGCTTCCCTTTTAATTTTTATTTTAGCATTGTTTTACTATTTTTTGTTTGTTTGTTTAAGCAGTCTTCTTGAAGACAGTGAACAGTGTCAGCTGCTGACCACACTAGGTGTTCGTGAGGCACAACTCTGACAGCCTGCCCTGGGCTTTGCTAGTGACACTAGTCAAGGTAGCCAGAGTGTCTGGGTAGCCAGCAAGCTGGCATTGGAGGGGAGGTGACTGGGCTCAGTTAGTCATAATAGTGGCTTCTACCAGCCCTGCCAAGCACCAATGGCCAGAGACCTGGGGGATCTGGGTGAGGCTCATCCCTTTGAAGGAGAGTGAACAGAAATCAAAAAGTATCAGCTGGACCGCAGCATGGAGGAGCAGCTGCAGACTTCAGCAGACTCATTCAGGTTAGTGCGGATGGAGGCAGGCTTTCCTTTGATCACGCTTTTGAAACAAAGCATATACTTGGGAAGAAAGGGAAATGATAGCAAGAGGGAATTCTTGACCTCGAAATCGTCTATGATACGTTGCGCATATGTGATTTTTCAGGGAGAGGGTCCATAGTTTTCTCTGGGTCCATAATGGGTTCTCTGGCCCTGAAAAACCTCAGAATGTTTGTATATGATATTCCTATAACCTGCATGTGGCTCATCCACAATCACAGACACATAAGGGCAGGGGAGGTTGTTGATTTCTTTCAGTTTAGGTAGTAGTAGTGCAGATCTACAGTGGGGAAAGTGTCTTGTTGAAAGGGGCACATCATTCTAGACTGGTACTGGTTCAGAGCATATTTTAAAAATGTAATACTGAAACAAATTAAAGATTGTAAAAAGTGGCTGGGCGCAGTGGCTCAGGCCTATGATCCCAGCACTTTGGGAGGCCGAGGCGGGTGGATCACGAGGTCAGGAGTTCAAGACCAGCCTGGCTAACACGGTGAAACTCCGTCTCTACTAAAATACAAAAATTAGCCAAGCGTGGTGGTGAGCGCCTGTAATTCCAGCTACTCAGGAGGCTGAGGCAGGAGAATCACTTGAACTCGGGAGGTGGAGGTTGTAGTGAGCCGAGATTGTGCCATTGCATTCCAGCCTGGGCAACAGAGTGAGACTCTGTCTCAAAAAAAAAAAAAAAATTATAAAAAGTATGATCCTGTAAATATCAAAACATATTCAAATATGTACATGTTTGCATATGCAGAGAAAAAAGTCTGGAAGGATAAACATTTAAGTGATGATTGCTCCTTAGGAGTGGGATTGAGGATGGAGAGTGAAGTAGAAACATGCATGTTTTCCTTTATGTACTTCTGTATTTGAATTTTAAAAATAAGCGTGTCTTATTTACTTTTTTATTACTTTGCAATTAAAAAAACAAACAAACAAAGGATGGCCAAGTGCAGTGGCTCACACCTGTACTCTCAGCACTTTGGGAGGCCAAGGTGGGAGGATCGCTTGAGTCCAGGAGTTTGAGACCAGCCTGGGCGACACAGGGAGACCGCATCCCTACAAATTATTTAAAAATTAGTCAGTCGTGGTGGTGCACGCCTGTGGTCCCAGTTACTCAGGAGGCTGATGTGGGAGAATTGCCTGAGCTCAGGAGATTGAGGTTGCAGCGAGCCATGATTGTGCCACTGCACTCCAGCCTGGGCAACAGAGCAAGTCCCTGTCTTAAAAATAAAAATAAAAACAAAAGCAAAGGATGATATTATAGAAATAAAATACTGGATGCTACCTGACATACCCTGAAAAGATTTAAAGAAGCTGGATGGAGAGTCATATACAGTTTGTGACAATGATGTTGAGGAATTTGTAGGACTCTCCTTCCCTTTCATAGTTCAAATTCAGGGTGGAGTTTGCTCTCAACAACTACTGCTCTGTCACCAAAACATACAGCTTGCTTGTCGTGTATCTTCTTTCACCTGAGGCCCCTTTTTGCCCTGGGATACTCTCAAACTCTATTACCCTTCTGGTTCATCGGCCACTGTTTCTGAAATGCTAAAACTTGGGAAAGGCAACACACAATTTTGTTGGGGTTTAGTTTCTTAGCCAAATTAGCTGTCCCAAATTCTGAGGGTCAGGGCCCAGGGGAGAACCGCCTGTCATTATTAGTTACCTCAATTCTGCACACCAGATGTTCAGCAGCTGCAGGGGGACCCTGCTTCCCCCCACATCTTCCACCTACCTGGGTTATGTTACAGCTGCAGCAAGAGCCTGGCTGGGGTGAGCATAGGAGGCTAGCTGAGGGACTTTCAGTAAAGTCCACTCAGGTTTATCAGTAATGTCCATGATCAGACATAATTTCTGGGGTAGCATGAGGGTGGCAATATGTTTCATTTACTTAGTGTCGTCCTAGAATAGCCAATCAATCATCACATTTACTTTTATTTATATTTTAATTTTTTAGAGACAGGGTCTTGCTCTGCTGTCCAGGCAGTAGTGCAGTGGCACAATCATAGCTCACTGTGGTCTCAACCTCCTGGGCTTCAGTGATCCTTCCACCTCAGCCTCCTGAGTAGCTGGGACTACATGCACACGCCACCACGACTGGCTAATTTTAAAATATTTTGTAGATATGAGGGTCTTGCTATGTTGCCCAGGCTGGTCTTGAACTCCTGACCTCAAGTGATCCTCCTGCCTCAGCCTCCCACACTGTTGGGATTACAGGCATGAGCCACTGAGCCTGGCTAACAAATATGTTTTGAATGTTATTCAAAAGTCTTATCTGATGGTTCCCTTCCAGGGGAGTTAATCTCTCTTCTCTGAACACATTCTATTATAATTATTTGTTCATTTGTCTGCTTCTTCTAGACTGAGGATTCATCAAGGGCAGGACCTGTGCCTTATTCATCTACATACCCACTACTCCATCCCCCACCACTCCCAGGCCACACCAACCTAGGGCCTAACGTTGTGCTCAGCGCAAAATAAGGCCTCAGGAAATGTTTCTGTCAACGGAATCAAGTTACTGTATGTTCCACTATGTGAAGAACAGATGCCCTACCTTTAAATGGCTTTCAGTGCTTCAGGGAAGAGAGACAAGTAACTAACAGAAGGAGGAGGGAGAAGTGCTAGAGTTGAGGCACAAGTGAAACAAATGCCTTGGGTATGCAGAAGAGAGTGGTTCCACGTATGGGGTCTTGGGCCTCTCTAATTTCCTCAGACCCCTGATTTCGGTCTGCAGCTCCTAGAGAGCTCCACACTCACCTCTGTGTGGCTCCTGCTGGGCGCCCCTCTCTAAAGTGGTTCTGTATAGCAGGCAGGAGTGCCCTTTCTTCTCCACACTCTGCAGCCTTTTCCCTCTGGCAGTCTCCTTGAATTTCCTGCTTTACAGGGTGGCTTTTTTTTTTTTTTTTGAGACAGCGTCTTGCTCTGTCACTCAGGCTGGAGTGCAGTGGTGCCATCTCAGCTCACTGTAACCTCTGCCTTCAGGGTTCAAGCAACTCTCCCACCTCAGTCTCCTTAGTAGCTGGGTCGACAGGCATGTGCCACCATGCCTGGTTAATTTTTTTTTTTTTTTTTTT
>NW_012101243.1:2949962-2952766 GCF_000951045.1 Mandrillus leucophaeus
GCAGTGGCGTGATCTCGGCTCACTGCAACCTCCACCTCCCGGGTTCAAGCGATTCTCCTTCCTCAGTCTCCTGAGTAGCTGGGATTACAGGTGCCCATCACCACACCAGGCTAATTTTTGTATTTTTAGGAGCGACAGGGTTTTACCATGTTGGCCAGGCTGGTTTCGAACTCTTGATCTCAGGCTATCTGCCCTCCTTGGCCTTCCAAAGTGCTGGGATTACAGGCATGTGCCACTGTGCCTGGCCCTCAGGGGCAATTTAAAAGTCACACAAGACAGGGCACCAAGGCTTATGCCTGTAATCCCAGCACTTTGGGAGGTGGAGTCAGGAAGATTGCTTGAGACCAGGAGTTTGAGACCAGCCTGGACAACATGGCAAGACCTCATCTCCACAAAAATTTAAAAAATTAGCTGGGCACGGTAGTGCATGCCTATAGTTTCAGCTATCTTGGGAGGCTGAGGCAGGAGGATCACTTGAGCCTAGGAGATCAAGGCTGCAGTGAGCTGTGCTTGTGCCACTGCATTCCAGTCTGGGGAACAGAAAGAGACCATGTCTCAAAAAAAAAGTCATATAAGAAAAAGCACTGGCAGGGTGCAGTGACTCACACCTGTAGTCCCACCATTTTGGGAGGCCGAGGCAGGTACATCACAAGGTCAGGAGTTCAAGACCAGCCTGACTAACATGATGAAACCTCGTCTCTACTAAAAATGTAAAAAATTTGCTGGGCGTGGTGGCATGCACCTGTAATCCCAGTTACTCAGGAGGCTGAGGCAGGAGAATCACTTGAACTCGGGAGGCGGAGGTTGCAGTGAGCCAAGATCACACCATTGCACTCCAGCCTGGGTGACAGAAGGAGACTCTGTCTCAAAAAAAAAAAAAGCATTATATAATATAATAATCATAGCTTTCATAATAAGATGGAAACCTGTTTCAATTGAGGACCATGTAAGGTAAATATCAATTTAAATCAGTCTTTTCTAAAAACGGCTATTTAGGAGAGAGGCATATACTGTGTTAAACACGGCAGGGTACATTGGCTCATGCCTGTAGTCCCAGCTACTTGAGAGCCTGAGGCAGGTGGCTCACCCAAGCCTGGGAGGTTGAGGCTGTGGTGAGCCGTGATCATGCCACTGCACTCCAGCCTGGGTGATAGAGTGAGACCCTGTCTCAAAATAAAAAAACCAAAAAAGAAAAAAAATAATAATGACAACTCAAACTAAAACAAAAAAACCTAAAAACATAAAATGTTAAACTTACTAGATTTTTAAATTAAAGACAGGAGTACAAAACAGGCAGAAAAGGAAAGGAGAGAGGAGAAAAGTACACAGGAAAAGAAATAAATAGAAGAGTTGTGGGAATTGGAGTTAATCAGTAAAGGGAGCTTCACGTTTATCTGCAATTTTTAAAAATATAAAAGATGAAGGCCCGGCGCAGGGGCCTGTAATCCCAGCACTTTGGGAGGCCGAGGTGGGCAGATCACTTGAGGTCAGGAGTTCAAGACCGGCCTCGGCAACATGGCGAAACCCCATCTCTACCAAAAATACAAAAAATTAGTCAGGCATGATGGCATGTGCCTGTGGTCCTAGGAGGCGGAGGTGGGAGGATTGCTTGAGCCCAGAGGCAGAGGTTGCAGTGAGCTGAGATTTCTGAATCCAGTGGGACTGATTGCAAAGGAGACCCAAGGAACAGTGCTAAGTTAGATGCCGATTACCCACTTTAAGTCCTTTATTGTGGAGTCTGTTCATTATCAACAGAGTAGAGTATTGTGAATATATGCCTGATGTTGCTCATTGTAGACAATGGTGAGAGAAGAATTTTCCAAAGGAACTTGCAAAACTTACTGTAGAAAATTCACCCAAACAAGAAGCTGGAATTAGTGAGGGTCAAGGAACAGCAGGGGAAGAAGAAGAGAAGAAAAACCAGAAGAGAGGTGGAAGACGCCAAATAAAACAAAAAAAGACCGTGCCACAAAAAGTTACTATAGCCCAAATTCCCAGGGCAAAGAAGAAATATGTGACAAGAGTGTGTGGCCTTGCAATTTTTGAAATTGATCTTAAAGAAGCACAAAGATTTTTTGCTCAAAAATTCTCCTGTGCTGCCTCAGTAATGGGGAGGATGAAATTATCATTCAGGGAGACTTTACAGATGACATAATTGATGTCATTCCGAAAAATGGCCAGAGGTAGATGATGACAGCATCGAAGATCTTGGAGAAGTAAAGACGTGAATTTGAAAATTTGTCTGTATTTAATGGCCTGAACTGGGAGTTGATATGGCCAAAGGGAGGCCTATATATACATATATTTACAGTAGAATATATATATATTTACTGTAGTGTGTGTGTGTGTATATATATATATTCTACGGTAAAACTGCAGACCGCCCTTGTCCTCGGCATTTTCACTGTTCTGTACAAGGCTGCTTGTTTTTTTAATTGCCAAAGTCAAATAAACAGGGAGACTGTCATGCTCATGCATTAATAGAATTTAGTCAAATAAAAAATTTTGGTCATTTGCTGGGCGCAGTGGCTCACACCTGTAATCCCAGCACGTTGGGAGGCCAGGGTGGGCAGATCATGAGGTCAGGAGTTGGAGACCAGCCTGGCCAATATGGTGACACCACGTCTCTACTAAAAAAAATTCAAAATTTAGCCAGGCATGGTGGTGTGCACCTGTAGTCCCAGCTACTCAGGAGGCTGAAGCATGAGAATCGCTGGAGCCCGGGAGGCGGGGGTTGCAATGAGCCAAGATCGCGCCACTGCACTCCAGCCTGGATGACAGAGTGAGACTCCGTCTCAAAAAAA
>NW_012101243.1:2954926-2955866 GCF_000951045.1 Mandrillus leucophaeus
CAGGGTTCAAGCAACTCTCCCACCTCAGTCTCCTTAGTAGCTGGGTCGACAGGCATGTGCCACCATGCCTGGTTAATTTTTTTTTTTTTTTTTTTTTTTGTATTTTTGGTAGAGATGGGGTTTTACCATGTTGCCTAGGCTGATGAATTATTCGATTTTTAAGTTCTTTTCTAACGTCGACTTGCTGTTATTCCAAATAAGTGGCATCCCTTTCAGAGAGGCTACAACATATTCCATTGAATATTTCTTTCTTTCTGTTTTTATAGATAGGATCTTGCTCTGTCACCCAGGCTGGAAGGCAATGGCAAGAGCATAGCTCACTGCAGCCTTGACCTCCTGGGCTCAAGCAATTCTCCCACCTCAGCCTCCCAAGCAGCTGAGACTACAGGTGTGAGCCACCATGCCAGGCCAATTATTTTTTTAGTAGAGGTGAGGTCTCACAATGTTGCCCAGTTGGTCTTGAACTCCTGGGCTCAAGAGACACTCTCTCCTCAGCCTCCCAAAGTGCTGGAATTACAAGGGTGAGCCATTGTGCCTGGCCTGAATATTTCTTTTATTGTGAGGATTTGCCCTCTGAGAATAAATCTGACCTCTGAAAATAGACAATGATTTCCAGCTAACTCTGGTAAGAATAATA
Organism: Mandrillus leucophaeus; assembly: GCF_000951045.1. NCBI lineage: Eukaryota > Metazoa > Chordata > Mammalia > Primates > Cercopithecidae > Mandrillus > Mandrillus leucophaeus. The sequence goes on from NW_012101243.1 coordinate 2,955,564, forward strand.
ATATTTTTGATTGAAAATGAGCTATGGCATAAGTAATGGGATTTTAATAACTTAAAACTGATTTTAGTTTTTAGCTAATACAGCCAGAATTGAGACAGTCAGTAGAATGTTTTTCCCCAAAGTTGTAATATTGAGATGTCATAAGTTCATTCTAATGCTGCAAGTAGATTAAAATATCTTTGAATTCTAGACATGCCTTCAGAGGCATTTTTTTTTTTTTTTTTTGAGACAGAGTCTTGCTCTGTTGCCAGGCTGGAGTGCAGTGGCGTGATCTCGGCTCACTGCAACCTCCACCTCCCGGGT
>NW_012101243.1:2959741-2975107 GCF_000951045.1 Mandrillus leucophaeus
ACGGAGTCTCGCTCTCGCCCAGGCTGGAGTGCAAGTGGCGTGATCTCCGCTCACTGCAAGCCTCCCGGGTTCCCGCCATTCTCCTGCCTCAGCCTCCGGAGTAGCTGGGACTACAGGCGCCCGCCACCACGCTCGGCTAATTTTTTGTATTTTTAGTAGAGACGGGGTTTCACCCAGTTAGCCAGGATGGTCTCGATCTCCTGACCTTGTGATCCGCCCGCCTTGGCCTCCCAAAGTGCTGGGATTACAGGCCTGAGCCACTGCACCCGGCCTAAATAATCGTATTTTCTAAGATTACTTGGAAACATTTGGTAATGTCAAGGGGTGGCACCCCAGATACATTTTAGACATTAATCATCATCATTGTTCTGAGTGGAAGGTCATTCAGAGAGGCTAGAGTTTCTTATTCTGGCTATAAATTATGTGAGTAAAATTCTGCTAACCATTTAAAAATACTGTACACCCATGCTCAATATATAGTCCTGGAAATAGCAATTGAAACATCTCTTCTCACAAGAGAAAATGAGAGTTTTAATGGTGCGTTAGATGAATTTAAACCTTAAATCACATGCTGCAAATTGGAAGGAAGACTCGTGGTGTTCTAAATTGCTGTGAACACTTCTAAGAAACTTAGAGCCCATGAAACCATTATTTATTGCCATGCAAATTATAATCTTGAATGAGGAGTTTTTTTTAAAAAAATAAAATATTAGAAAAATGTAAAGTATTTGAAAGATATAAAATTAAAACATGAAATTCTGCATTAACTATGAATTTTACTAAATAGAATTACTTTTGAAGCACATTTATCCATTGAGACTATCTTGTATGTGTTACGTATGTATTGTGTTGGTGCTGGAAGATGCCTGTGTGCCTGTGTCATCATGTGCTCCACAGTTCTTAGCAAACGCAGTTTCAATCCACAGATAGCCAGCAGTGGATGTTACTATAGGAAAATGCAGGATTAAAATTGTCCTTGTGTAAAAAAAAAATCAGAATAATTTTTTCTTAACAACACTAAAATTATTTAATCTCTTGGGCTGTATCTACATACACATACCGATTTCAGTATTATGACTGCATTGGCTAGTCTAATTGTTATGCCTAACAGATGCCAAATTGAATAATATTTTAATGGGTGGTTTGAATCTTATGTAGACAGCCTGCTTCAGAACTCTTCTTTGAGACCAAGAACCATATAGCAGGCTCAGACTGTCTGAAGGGCCCTGAGTTAGAATTTGAGAGAAGACTTGAGGCTGTGTCCCTTCTCAACGGACAAAAGGACAAGACTCCTTCAGGCAGCTGTTTGTCAGTGTGAAATCTGTCACCCTGTTCCACTGAAACAGGGGTCAGAGTCCAGGGTTCCTAGCTGTTTATTCCCACAGTGTACAAGGAATACAATGCTGATAGGCGATGCTAAATGATTGTTTTAGATCTCCTGACATCATTCCCTTTAGGCTGTTTTATCTATCATTACTCAACAAAGACCTTAGTGGGTACAATATTGATTTTGTTTATGCTCTCCAGAAATCACTTCTCTGCATTTTCTCCTTCTCAGTAATCATGTCTTTTGATTTCTGAATTCCTTTACCTGGGGTGCATTGTGCACAAGCACTCATTAAGCATAGCTGAAGCTGAGCTGATAGTCTGTGACAGCTCTCAACAACTTTACAGCAGAAGGAGGGAAGAGGCTTTGATGTGAGATGAAATTTTCTGCAGAAGAGGATTAAGTCAGAACCAAGGAGGTATAGCTGAGCAAATCTTAAGACTGTGTAAGCATTAGTTCTATTTGGAGAAAGTAGAAAAGGTTTTGAGACAGACATTTATGAAAGTGTTTTTCGTTTTGTTTTGCTTTGTTGTTTGTTTGTTTTTTGAGTGGGTCCCAGTAAGGCATCCAAAATAACCACAGGAAACCCAAAATGACTGGCTGGGTGCGCTGGCTCATGCTTGTAATCCCAGCACTTTGGGAGGCTGAGGTGGACAGATCACCTGAGGCTAGGAGTTCGAGACTAGCCTGGCCAACATAGTGGAACCATGTCTCTACTAAAAATACAAAAATTAGCCAGGCGTGGTGGCATGTGCCTGTTGTCCCAGCTACTCAGGAGGCTGAGGTGAGAGAATCGTTTGAACTCACGAGGCAGAGGTTGCAGTGAGCCAAGATCATGCCATTGCACTCCAGCCTGGGCGACAGAGTAAGACTCCGTCTCAAAAATAATAAAAATAAAAACAAAAATAAAATAAAATAAAATAAAAATTTAAAGAAGAAAACCAAAAATGACTTCAATATGCCATCCCATTTAGTCTCTTTAATCTCCTCCAATGGAAACAGCAGAACAAAATGTTCCATATCACTGAAGCAGAGCAAACTCACCCACAATGGAAAACATTAACCTGAGCTTCCTTTAATGGGCATTACAATGTGTGAAAATGGATATCCATTCAGAAAAGTCAAGCATTTACAAAGGAAAAGGAGAGTCTGCAATAAATGGAATTTTGGTCATCTGTTTCATCTCTAATAAATATGAAATGAACAAATGCTACATGTGCAGACTGATCCCCAAATCCTAAATTCTGCTCTGTAAGAGTTATTAGAAATCTGAAACTACAAGCAACTTTCTGAAGACATTTAAAGAAACACTAAAGTGTGACTTTGGGGTCAGGGTTGACATTTAGGAATACTTCTTTCTTAGATATACATATACATATATTTATTTATTTATTTACTGCTAGGCAATGGAAAATGCACAGAGTAAAGAGAAAGAGGCCGGGCGCGGTGGCTCACGCCTGTAATCCCAGCACCTTGGGAGGCCGAGGTGGGCGGATCACGAGGTCAGGAGATCAAGACCATCCTGGCTAACACAGGTGAAACCCCGTCTCTACTAAAAATACAAAAAAAATTAGTTGGGCGTGGTGGCGGTTGCCTGTAGTCCCAGCTACTCAGGGAGGCTGAGGCAGGAGAATGGCGTGAACCCCGGAGGTGGAGCTTGCAGTGAGCCGAGATTGCGCCACTGCACTCCAGCCTGGGCGACAAAGTGAGACTCTGTCTCAAGAAAAAAAAAAAAAGAAGCCACTAGTTAGCAAAAGATCAACTACTTTCTTCACTGAACTCTTCTTAACTACTCTGACCCACAAAAGTGAATCAAAAAAATCTGTTTAACTTTCCAAGAAAGGAGGAAAAACTGTTAAGTTCTTTAAACTTTCCAAAGTAGCAGCAGCTTCACTCATTCTGGAAGCAGATTAAAGTTGCCATCTAAACTCATATGCTTTCCCACAAAGAGCCCAGGCCAAGGAACTTCCTTTTTCACCTTGCAGCAGTGGAGATTTGCTGCTTACTTGTCTATAACTTCAAAGACAAGAACAGGAAAACAGCCAATCATACTACAAAATTATTTCAAACTTCACCACATCTCCCAGGCAGGAAGGTTCTTACAGACCCACAGTGAAAAGAAGAAACGTTTCATCAACTGAAAGACAGCTGTAAGCAGACCAAGAGAGGTTTTACAAAAGAAGCAAAAGTAGAGGGTATCCTTTATTTTACAGGGGGGCTCTCTAGCAACCCAGTTCATATAAAACTAAAACTTAAAGAAGAAAATAGAATATCTGTAGGCGGCAGAAGAAAAGAAAATTGTTTCCTCCTACTTACAGCGCAAGTGACTATCCCTCTAAGGCTAGGCAGAGCAGAGGGTCTCTTCTGTCCTTGGATAGCAGAGGCAAGTCGTGTTGCTGTGAGACTTTTTAAAGATCCCAGTAACTCCCAGCAGCTGGCTTCCCCATCTTATCTCTTTGCTTTCAGCCAAGCAAACATCATGCCTTCATACTCATTCTGGTTGCCAGAAGTCTTGTGGTCTGTTCTTCTATGTTTCTCCCCATTCCTTAGAATTGGAATTGGTGTTGACATGGAGGTTAAAAGGGATTGGAAGGGAAGTGGTTGCATCACGGACACTCCATGGGCGAGTTTAATGAGAATTTAATTCAGAATGGATCCCAAGAGATGGAATAAAACTAAGTCTAGTTGAGTTAACCTAGAAAAACAAGTCCTGCCAAAGAAGGGTCTAATTCAGCTTCTTTCAGAAATTCCGGGTGAGTTAAGGAGAAATTGGTGGAGAAGTTAAACTCTAGATGGGCAGATTGCCAAGGCCCAGCCCACCTTATTAGTAAAATCTCGTTGGGACCCTTTTTTGCGGGAATATTGGTCTCATAATTTTCGGATTTCAGTTGAAGGGCTGTACTTACGTGGACTCAAAAACTATGACGCTGCAGTTCTTTTATTCTCCTTACTCAGTTGGCTTTTCCTTGGATCAACTAGAATTTACAAGGTTATGTGAAAGCTGATCATGCATACTGGGTCATTCTTGTCATACCCAACTAAATCAGAGTCTAGGGGCCAGGAGGGAAGAAGCACTTGGGGCACAGCATCTGCTCCATGAATTAAATTTTTCACAAACCCAGCTGCTAAAATGACCCGCTGTAACCCCAACAGCAGTTTAGTAGCTGCTGAAACATGACTTTAAGAATAGTTTTGCCTACCACCATCACTCACCAGAGTTTGCCAGCTCCCAAATGCTTCCTTTTTTCTTTTTTTTTCCCTTCTTTCCAAATGCTTCTTTAGTGCCAATAAACTTTCTTTCAAAACAATATAGAACATTTCTCTAATAAAACTCCCCACCTTCTTTCTGTTCCTCAGACACACTGAAGACCAACTGGTTAGTGTGTGTGCCTCAAACTGCAATCCTTCTTCCAGAATAGAATGCTTTAAAGTTAGAGATTCATCATTGTTTTATTTTGACTTCAACAGTCACAATTTATTGCTTCCTGGATAATGTGGAGCTTAGAGGCTCTGCAGAAGAAAGTAGGTTATTATGGGCCCTGCAATAAACGTTGTTTGGTTTTGATGTGATGGGTGTAGAAGAGTGGGATAGGAGATGGCACACCCCTACATTGATTTATCCTTATTTCTAGGAACCAATTTCTTTTTGGTAATTTGTAGAGACAAGGGCAACTGGAAAGATAAGTGAATAGGGAGTCAGGAGATCTGGATTCCAGTTTAGGCTTTGTTACTTTCTCTCTGATCTTGGACAAGTCACATAAACTGAACACTGCTATCTCATCTACCAACCACACTGGGCTGAAAAGAGGATCCAATGAGATAATGTAGACACCTTGAAAACTGTGAAGCATTCCACAAATGTGAATGTTTTCCAAATTTTAGTTCATTATATGACCCACCAAGTAAGGCTTTGGATAAATAATTTGATTGGGAGGCCGAGGCAGGCCGATCACCTGAGGTCAGGAGTTCGAGAAGAGCCTGGCCAACATGGTGAAATCCCGTCTGTACTAAAAATACAGAAATTAGCCAGGTGTGGTGGCAGGTGCCTGTAGTCCCAGCTACTCGGGAGGCTGAAGCAGAAGAATCGCTTGAACATGGAAGGCAGAAGTTGCGGTGAGCCGAGATTGCACCACTGCACTCTAGCCTGGGCAACAGAGCGAAACTCTGTCTCAGAAAAAAAAAAAAAAAGAAAAAAAAAAAGAAAAAGTATTTGAACGTGGGGTTGGGAGGAGAAGAGGAACATATGGAGTCTGATGGATATTAGGTGGTGGGATGGGGGATGGGAGTGGAACTAAGTAGAAAAGAAAAAGCAGGGAAAGAAAGCAGAAAATATATCAAGTTTCTAGAGAAAGATTTGTCCCAGGTGTCTTTGGGGGCTTACATTATTCCCTTAGAAATAATTAGCCAGGAAAGTATTCTGGGAAGATGGCAGAGTAGGAAGCTCTAGGATTCTGTTTCCTTACCTAACCAAAACTTGTACTGGCAGAATCTGTAACTATTTTAAAGCCATGGAGTCTATTGAAGGCTTGCAACTTCTAGGGGAAGGCTTGGATGGCAAAGTGTCCTTGGCACAGAGATGGCCTATAACAATAAAAAACAAACAACAACAATAACAAAAAACAGTAACAAAATAAAGTAAACCCTGAGGAAAGGGGAGAACCTGGTTTCTAGAGTTATCACATCATTAAACTCAAATGTCTAGTTTTCAACCAAAAAATCACAAGGCATACAAATAAAAGAAAAAATATGGCACATTCAAAGGAAAAAAGTCAACAGAAACTCTAAAAGTCCTCATGGCAGACCTACTAGACAAATACATTAAAACAATTATCTTAGAGATGCTCAGAGAACTAAAGGAAGATGTGGGGAGTGAAAAAAAAAAGTACAAGTAAAAGGAGAATATCTAAATAGAGATATGGAAAACCTAGAAAGAAACCAGAAAGCACAATAACTTTTTATAGTATTGATTAGTACAATAACCAAAATTTAAAATGCACCAGAGGTATTCAAAGGCAGATTGGATTAGACAAAAACTTTGGAGGCCAGAGGCTGTGGGCCAATAAATTCAAAGTTCTGAAAGAGAAAACTGTCAACCAATACTCCTATATCAGATCATCTCAATTGATTCAGGAAGAGCATTTGACAAACTACCACAGTTTCATAATAAAAAACACTCAACAAACCAGGAATAGGAGAAGACTGCTTCAACATAATAAAAGCCAAAAGCCACATATGAAATACCCACAGCCAACATCATACACAATGATAAAATAATGAAAGATTTTACTCCAACATTAAGAACAAGACAAATATGCCTGCTTTCACCACGTCTATTTAAAATAGTACTGGAAGTTCTACCTAGAAGAATTAGGCAAGCAAAAGAAAGCAAAGGCATCCACATTAAAAAGGAAGGAGTAAAATGATCTCTGTTCACAGATGATATGATCTTAAATGTAGAAAAGCCTAAAGATTCCGCAAAACACTGTTAGAACTAATACATGAGTTTAGCAAAGTAGCAGGATACAAAGTGTTATCAATTATATCAGTTACATTTCTATATATTAACAATGAACAATCTGAAAAGGAAATTAAGAAAATGATTCAATTTACAAAAGCATCAAAAGAATTAGGAATTAACGTAGCCAAGGGGGTGAAAGATGTGTACAATGACAACTATAGAACATTGCTGAAATAAATTAAATAAGACATAAATATAAGCAATCTACAGATTCAATACAATTCCTATCAAAATCTCCAGGAGGTTTTTTTGCAGAAATAGAAAAAAAAATCCATTCTAAAATTTGTATGGAATCTCAAAGGACCCCAAATAGCCAAAACAATCTTCAAAAACAAGAATAAAGCTGGAGGACTCACACTTCTTGATTTCAAAACTTACTACAAAGCCACAGTAATCAAAACAGTGTCATACTTGCATAAAGACAAACATGTAGAAAAATGAAATAAAATAGAGAGCCCAGAAATAAACCTTTATATATATGGTCAAATGATTTTTGACAAAGGTGCCAAGGCCATTTAATGGGAGAAAGAAGAGGTTTTTTCAACAAATGGTACTAGGAAAACTGGATATCTACATGCAAAACAATGAAGTTAGACTCTTACCTAACACCACATACAAAAACTTACCCAAAATGAATCATAGACCTAAATGTATTAATAAGACCTGAAACTATAAAACTCAAGAAGATTTTTCCAGGCAAATAATTTTCCTCCACACTCACCTTATCTAGAGTTTCCCAAAATTCTTCAGCTGCCTTCGTATCAGCACTTGCATACTCCCCTCTCACATTCACATTATATAATGCATAATGATTTATTTTTAAGATGGGGGTCTTGCCATCTTTCTCAGACTGGTTTCAAACTCCTGGGCTCAGGCAATTCTCCCACCCCAGACTCCCAAAGTGTTAGGATTACAGGTGCGAGCCACTGTGACAGGCTGAATAACGATTGTTTTTTATTTTTTTGAGACAGAGATTTCACTCTTGTTGCCCAGACTGGAGTGCAGTGGTGCGATCTCCGCTCACTGCAACCTCCGCCTCCTGGGTTCAAGCTATTCTTCTGCCTCAACTTCCCAAGTAGCTGGGATTACAGGCACGCACCACCATGCCTGGCTAATTTTTTTGTGTGTATTTTTAGTAGAGACAGGGTTTCACCATGTTGGCCAGGCTGGTCTCAGACTCCTGACCTCAGGTGATCTGCCCGCTTCAGCCTCCGTGCTGGGATCATAGGCGTTAGCCTTTGCGCCGGGCCATGGCCATGATTCTTGAATCATTTAAACCACCTAGAGCTAGCAGTAAATTCAACATCCTAGTCAGGTTTAGCCTTTTCTGTCTTTCTTTCTTTTCTTTCACTCCCTCCCTCCTTTCTCCTTTCCTTTCTTTCTCCTTCCTCCGTCCCTCCCTTCCCTCTTTCTCTCTCTCTTTCTTTTCTCTCTTTCTCTCTCTTTCTCCCTCCTTCCTTCCTTCTCTCTTTCTCTCTTTCTCCGTCTTTCTTTCTCTCTTTCTCTTTCTTTCTTTCTCCTTCCCTCCCTCCCTGCCTTCCTTCCTTCTTCCCTCCCTCCCTCCCTCCCACCCTCCTTTCTTTCTTTCTTTCTTTCTTTCTTTCTTTCTTTCTTTCTTTCTTTCTTTCTTTCTTTCTTTCTTTCTTTCTTTCTTTCTCTTTCTCTCTTTCTTTCTTTCTTTTCTTCTTTCTTTCCTTCTTTCTTTCACAGAGTCTCACTCTGTCACACAGGCTGCAGTGCAGTGGCATGATCATGAGCCCACTTCAGCTTTGACTTCTGGGCTCTAGCAATCCTCCCATCTCTGCCTCCTGAGTAGTAGGGGCCACAGCCATGCACTACCATGCCCAGCCAGACTTTTCTGTCAACATCACAAACAAACTTTGTTTTGGCCATGATTGTTATCATGCTAAGAGAGATACGCTTCTGTTGCCTGGTCTTCAATCTAGGTCATTAGAAGTTTCTCCATATCCCATATAGACCCTTCGTGAACTTTTGTTAGTCTCATTGCCTTCAGTGAAGCAGATTCTTTTTTTTCTTTGTTTTTGAGATGGAATCTCACTGTGTCACCCAGGCTGGAGTGCAATGGCATGATCTCAGCTCACTGCAACCTCGGCCTCCCCGGTTCAAGCAATTGTCCTGCCTCAGCCTCCCAAGTAGCTGGGATTACATGTGCCTGCCATCACACTCAGCTAATTTTTGTGTTTTTAGTAGAGACAGGGGTTTCACCATGTTGGTCAGGCTGGTCTCGAACTCCTGACCTCATGATCTGCCCACCTTGGCCTCCCAAAGTGCTGGGATTACAGGCGTGAGCCACTGCACCCAGCTGAAGCAGATTCTTTAACAGCTTTGGTCACTTTGCTCTTGTTCTTCAAGATGGTAGCTATGGTGGAATGGGATATGCCTGACTAGTGAGCAATAATCATCACTGACTTTTTACCTTTGTAGCTCTTAATTACTTTAAATTTCATTTCTAGGTCAATCACTTGATGTGGCCTCTTACTGGCAACACTAGCCATGGATTTTGTGTGCTTTAGGAGCCATGATGAAAACAACAACTTGAGACTGAATCAAATGCAAGAGAAAATAGTGTGCAAACAAGAGATGCAGTAAGCATGAAATATATGAGGATACTGTGGGTATAACATGACATACTGTTTTACAGTAAACTGTTTGTTTGTTTTCTGAGTTTCGCTCTGTCACGCAGGCTGAGTGCAGTGGCGCAATCTCGGCTCACTGCAACGTCTGCCTCCTGGGTTCAACTGATTCTCCTGGCTTAGCCTCAGCCTCGGCCGCCCAAGTAGCTGGGATTACAGGCGCCTGCCACCACCCCTGGCGAATTTTTGTATTTTTAGTAGAGATGGGGTTTCACCATGTTGGTCAGGCTGGTTTATAGGACCACTGTCATATATGCAGTCCGTCATATACACTTGGGCAACAGAGTGAGGAAGAAAGAAAGGAAAGAAAGAAAGAGAGGGAAGGAAGGAAGGAAGGAAGGAAGGAAGGAAGGAAGGAAGGAAGGAAGGAAGGAAAAAAAAAGGAAAGAAAGAAAAGAAGAAAAGAAAAGAAAAGAAAAAAGAAAAAAGAAAGAAGGCTGATAGTGCCACTGGATGCCTGGCCCCAACCACAACTCTGGAAGACCTATTGCATTAAGGGCCAATTAGCATAATGGTCTAAAACAAAAGCTATCACCTTTCCCTTAGGACTGACTAGTTATGCTATATTTTTACTGATTCTTAGGCACTAGTGGCCTTGTCTGATACTTAGAAGATTACAGACTGGCAGATTAAAGGCATCTCTCTTTGGGTCATGAGCCCTGGAAACAAATGGCAGCCACTAAACAGTCTGGATCACTCTTGTGGTGTACATGGTAAGGGCTCATTCTCTGATGAGACCAACTAGAATCAAGCTTTTGATCAAGCTTGTGTCAATCAGATGGCTACAGTTGCCACCTAGATCCATCATCACACTGGAGATGGCAACATCATCATCAACTAGGCACAAAGTAAGGGATTCTGTGTTTCTGATGCAGAAGCTGCCACTACATGCCAGACTTGTGACCTCTGCTAAAAGTTAGCCTATTTATCTCATGGTGAAAGAGGCCATATTGCACTGAGTATTGACTGGCTGCAGAGTGTTGACTGGCTCCTGGTAAATTGGTGACATCAGACCTTTGACCTCGTCCAAGCTATTCCACTTGTATCTTATTGCTGTTGACTTTTACTCAGGTAATGGTTTTGCTGTTCTAGTCTGATCAGCCAACTCTGGCTACATCATTGTGGCCTTGAAACTAATCTGTGTCATGATTTTGGCTTTCCGGATGGTGATAATACTGCATTTTTTAGTGCAAAAACTCATCAACAATGGGTTTATAGTCAAAGTATTTGGTAGCCAATTCATTCCCCTTATTATCTTCAGACTGGTGGTATCATTGAGAGATGGAATAAACTTTTAATTTAAAAAACAGCTTTATTGAGATGTAATTCACACATCATAAAATTCACCCTTTTGAAGGTTTTTAGTATATTCACAGAGTTGTGCAACCATCCTACAGTATGCAGTCTTTGTGGCTGGCTTCTCTCACTTAGCAAAATGTTTTCAAAGTTTATCCATGTGGTAGCACATATCAGTACTTCATTCCTTGTCACGGCTAAATCGTCTCCTCTTAGCTTTACTGGTTAATGATTAGAATGAATAGGATGGATAGCTTTATAGACCTCTTTGGAAAATTCAGGGTTCTGCCTGACCATTCCTGGGCATAATGTACCTTTCTTTTCCCTAACAGCAACTCCATTCCAGCCTGAGTTTTAAAACTTCTGAAGGACAGCCCAGGAAAAAATTGATCTGGAGGATTCAAACTTAATTCCAGTACAGTCACGTGAATTCTTTGTTAGAGTGACAAGGTCCTATGTCATGAGGACAATGACCATTCGGTTGAGTACACTTCTCACTAAGTCTTCAAATAGTTGCCCAAGCTGGGTAGGATTCGAGATATAACAGGTCTCTGATTTTTTTTTTAAAAAATGCTCTTGTTGGCCAGGTGCAGTGGCTCACGCCTGTAATCCCAGCACTTTGGGAGGCCAAGGCAGGCAGATCATGAGGTCAGGAGATCAAGAGCATCCTGGCTAACAGGGTGAAACCCCATCTCTAATAAAAAAAATATATAAAAAAATTAGCTGGGCCTGGTGGCAGGTGCCTGTAGTCCCAGCTACTCAGGAGGCTGAGGCAGGAGAATGGTGTGAACCCGGGAGGTGGAGCTTGCAGTGAGCCGAGATCACACCACTGCACTCCACTCCAGCCTGCGCGACAGAGCGAGACACTGTCTCTGTCTCAAAAAAAAAAAAAAAAAATCTCTTGTCCCACTCACAATTGACTCTTTCAGATGAAAAGTGTTGGTGTGAGTGGGGAAGAATTGGAGAAAAGGTGAAGTTATAGCTACTGGGTTGGAATACACTGATTTTGTAACTGTGGAAGGAGAACAACGATCCCAGTATCTGGATGGAGAACACGTTAAACCTCAGGAAGTATGGAGAGGTAGGGAACAGCTAATGTTCTCTTTGTCCCTTAGATCCAGCACTGCAACCTGGCAAACAGTTACATGGTTTGTTTGAGGCACACTGTCATCAGGCAGTCAATCTCATCTGCTGCTGGATTTGTCAAACCAGTCCATGTGCTATTAAAACAGAGAAATTCATGTGGACATGCCTGACACTATGCCTTCTATGCCTGGTGCTGTCAAAGGTGGACACAGACTGGCACAACTATATTTTAATCTGACTGATACAAAATCATATGCCTCTCCTGATGCCTGAGTGGCCTTGGTTATGCTATGTATGGTGATTGAGACTGGCCTTAAACTGTATACTGGATGTCTAAAATAAGTCCCTGATCCACCTGGGACTTATTCACAGATGGCTGAATCTGGGACTCTGAGGTCAATACTGCAGGTTTGTCTCATCTTGCTGCTTGGGGATTTATTGACAGTGATCTATGCTGTATGAGATAAATTGAATGGATTTGGTTCCAACCTCTACTAATCAGATTAATCAAAATGGCCTGCAGAATGGCATGCTCAAGTGAAAATCTCCCAGGAAGCCAAGATGATGTAGAACTGAGGGTGGATGCTGTTGAGAGACATTCTGCCATGAGTCTCTTATGCTCCTCCTCATCTTATAGAGTATACCAAGAATGTAAGGTATTGACTGCTCTTTAGCCAGGCCATTTCTCAGGATTATCTTTGCGGCAAGCAACTTTGAGGTGTGAAGTAATATCTCCCTGGGTTAAAAAGCAAGTTTGCTTACTGCTTTCTATAAAACAGTGGGTTCCCCAAACTCAGTGCTATTGTCATGTAACACATTTACCACATGTGTAGACCTTCATCTGGGCCTTTGTGTTGTCCCTGTTGGACTTAGGGAGCAAGAGCTGATGCAAAAGTTAATGCTCATGCTGCTTGCTGTGTGGTGAATAATAAAGTTCATTGTCTCTGACCTAAGTCTCATGTCTTCTGTTAGAATTCATGAAACAACAAGTTAACTTACTAGCTTAAAAGTAGGGTAAAGTCAAATCCTACACCTGACATATATAAGAGTTCCATTTACTCAATGTCCTTGTCAACACTTGTTATAGTCAGTCTTTTTAATTTGAGAAATTCTAATAGGTACATAGTAGTATCTCATTGCAGTGTAATTTGTATTTCCCTAATAAGCTTATTTCCATCTGTATGAGCTTATTTCAATTTGTATATTTTTTGGTAGAGTATACGTTCAAATCTTTTGTTCATTTAAAAAACATTCCAGCACTTTGGGAGGCCAAGGTGGGTGACCTCCTTACCTGAGGTCAGGAGTTCAAGACCAGCCTGCCCAACATGGTGAAACCCCGTCTCTACTAAAAATACAAAAATTAGCTGGGTGTAGTGGCACATAGCTGTAATCCCAGCTACTCAGGAGGCTGAGGCAGGAGAATCGCTTGAACCTGGGAGGTGGAAGTTGCAGTGAGCCAAGACTGCGCCACTACACTCTAGTTTGGGCGACAGAGTGAGACTCCGTTTCAAAAAAAGAAAAAAAAAAAGTAGGCGCACATCTAGTTTATTACATAAGTATTTTTAAATCAGTGGTTTTTGTATATGCCACCAAGAACCCATTAAAAATGAACAAAAACAGGCCGGGCGCGGTGGCTCAAGCCTGTAATCCCAGCACTTTGGGAGGCCGAGATGGGCGGATCACGAAGTCAGGAGATGGAGACCATCCTGGCTAACACGGGGAAACCCCGTCTCAACTTAAAAAATACAAAAAACTAGCTGGGCGAGGTGGCGGGCGCCTGTAGTCCCAGCTACTCAGGAGGCTGAGGCAGGAGAATGGCGTAAACCCGGGAGGCGGAGCTTGCAGTGAGCTGAGATCCGGCTACTGCACTCCAGCCTGGGCGACAGAGCGAGACTTCGTCTCAAAAAAAAAAAAAAAATGAACAAAAACAGATCTCATTCATAGCCGAAACAACAAAAATAAAATAATTAGGAATATATTCAAGCAATTATGAGAACTTACATGAAAAAAGCTATAAAGTCTACTAAGAGACATGAGAAAAAACGTGAATCAGTGGAGAGATAAGCTATTTTCCTTCATGGTAAGAATTATTATTATAAAACAAAACTTCTCCAGATTAATACATAAATTTAACATAATTTCCATCTAAATACCAATGTAATTTTAATTTTTTTTTTTGTAAATTACATCTGAAGTTGAGCTGAGAAAAACTGAGAATGACAAAATTTTGAAAAAGAAGGATGATAAGGGGAGCACATCCTGTCAGATGTCAAAAAGTATTATAAACGTATAATTTTAATGTGTGGCTCTAGAACCAGAATAGTTCAATAGAACAAAATAAAGTCTAAAAGTAGACAATAATGTTGATAAGAATTTTCTGTATAACAAAGGTGCAGGCAGGGCGCGGTGGCTCACACCTGTAATCCCAGCACTTTGAGAGGCCAAGGCAGGCAGATCACGAGATCAGAAGTTTGAGACCAGTCTGACCAACATGGTGAAACCCCGTCTCAATAAAAACACAAAAATTAGCTGGCGGTGGTGGCATGCACGTGTAATCCCAGCTACTCAGGAAGCTGAGGCAGGAGAATCGCTTGAACCCAGAAGGCAGAGGTTGCAGTGAGCTGACATTATGACATTGCACTCCAGCCTGGGAGACAGAGCAAGACTCTGTCTCAAAACAAACAAACAAACAAAACCCCCAAAAAACAAAGGTGCTATATTTCAGGAAGCCTAGAGGTAGGACTGCCAGGAGTATAAAGATGAAAAGCATGCAGGATCCAATCTAGAAAGAAGATTGAGACAAGAGCACAACTTTTAATGTAAAATAAAAAGAATTAAGTGGCATATGGGACAAAAAATTAGGCAACTAAAACAATTCAAAGAAAAGAGAAAAGGTCTTGGTTATGTTTGCCAAGCTTTGAATATTAGACCTGCTTTGTGTCCCAGAGACTGTCCGTGCACCCTGGTTGTGCAATTTTAACCAGGATTAGGCCAGTGTGGGAGCCACAGAGGCCACTCCACCACACTTCTAAGTCATTTCATTAGAGTCGCCTCAGAAGTCCTGGTGAGACAATCCCAGGAACCCTCTTTGGCTGTCTTACTTGATTTTCTCAAGCAAGGATTCTGCTAGACCCCTGAATCTGAGTACTCCTCCCTTTTTAGCTCCAGTCCCCACAGAGCCATGTAAGAAAATGTACGCAAGTTTCTGATTCATTACTATGTTATAATGGCTATTCTTATAAACGCTTTTGACGTCTATAAGCCTCAGAGCTACTCAGAAGTCCTGTTTGGGCCACTCTCCTGGCACATGAGAGTCCCTCTTTATGGCCAGTGGTGCAGAATGGCTTTCATCGGAGAGAACAGACTGGCAGTCTTAAGGCTTGGTGTGGTAGGCCGGGCGCGGTGGCTCAAGCCTGTAATCCCAGCACTTTGGGAGGCCGAGACGGGCGGATCACGAGGTCAGGAGATCGAGACCATCCTGGCTA
>NW_012101243.1:2975817-2981628 GCF_000951045.1 Mandrillus leucophaeus
AAATTATCCTTCCTCCCTGTAGCCTTCCATTGCCAACTCAAATTCTTTTAGGTTTTATGAGCTGTAACTGTGTATTTTCCATGGCAAAAACTGGTATCCTAGAGCTAAAGATTCTTTATATCCACAGGCCTGGTCAATCTTTTCTTTTTACTTATTTATTTATTTTTGAGATAGGGTCTCACTTGTTGCCCAGGCTGGAATGCAGTGGCACAATCATGGCTCACTGCAGCCTCTATCTCCCAGGTTCAAGCAATCCTCCCACTTCAGCCTCCCAAGTAGCTGGGACTACAGGCACATGCCACTACGCCTGGCTAATTTTTGTATTTTTTTTTAGGGACAAGGTTTTGCCGTGTTGCCCAGACTGGTCTTGAACTCCTGAGCTCAAGCAATCCATCCACCTTGGCCTCCCAAAGTGCTGGGACTACAGGTGTGAGCCACTGTGCCTGGCCTAATCTTTTCATTACAATATCCTTTGCTCTTTTCTTTCTATTCCTTCTGGCATGCCCTAGAGATCTTTACTGCCAGAATTAGGCTCACACACACCTTCTTAGTCTATATGGTTCCAGTTTTCTCTTTCTAAAATCTTTTCCACCTACTTTCTGCTCAAAAACCTAAAAGGACTCCTGGTATCATCCATATCAAGTCTAAATGTGTCTGTTTTCCAGGCCCTTTATAACCTATCCCATTTTGCTTATTAGACTTTACTTCTAACTATTCTACATATGTTTTCCATTTATTGCCCACATATGTGTCCTGCTGATTTCAACCCATGGGTCAGATTCATCTCAGTGTCCCCGGAACATGATAAAAAGAGGCAGGGTAGGGCCCAATAAATGCAAGCTGACTGAGTCAACATTTGCCATTTGTTTCCCTTTCTTTTCTTTTCTTTTCTTCTTTTTTTTTTTTTGAGACAGAGTCTTGCTCTGTTGCCCAGGCTGGAGTACGGTGGCGCCATCTTGGCTTACTGCAAGCTCCGCCTCCTGGGTTCATGCCATTCTCCTGCCTCAGCCTCCCAAGTAGCTGGGACTACAGGTGCCCGTCACCACACTCGGCCAATTTTTTTGTATTTTTAGTAGAGACCGGGTTTCACCATGTTAGCCAGGGTGGTCTCGATCTCCTGACCTCATTGATCCACCTGCCTCAGCCTCCCAAAGAGCTGGGATTACAGGCGTGAGCCATCGCGCCGGGCCCTGCCATTTATTTCCCTTTCAACATCCTCTTTTTATATTCCACATATTCTTCAAGTCCCACATTCTGCTTGAAGACCTCCTCAGTTTCTCCAGCTCTTATGACCTCCTCCTTCACTGAAGAAAAAAAAAAATTAAAAAAAAAGGAAGGAAAGAAGAAAGAAAGGAAGAAAAAAATTCCCACAATGGGCTTTTGGAGAGACAAAAGCATAGGGAAGAGAAAGGAAGATTAATAGTCTGATAGCAAACACTCTTTAGTTATTCAGGAAATACGTCAATCATGAGTCACTAACTTTCTATGGTACCATATAATCTGTATTATTCTGTTTAGAACACATATACTGTCAGTGTTCCGTGCTAAGCATGTGAAATGAATTCATTCTGCCTCCCTATGTCAGTTCAGAAGTAATTGCTTCCTGCTTCCCTGATTCCTCGTGTTGAGTTAAATGCTCACTTTCCATGGTCTCATGACACCTTGTTCTTACTTTTTTTGTTTTTTGAGAGAGGATCTCGCCCTGTCATCCAGGCTGGAGTGCAGTGGCATGATCTCAGCACACTGCAACCTCTGCCTCCTGGGTTCAAGCGATCCTCCCGCCTCAGCCTCCCGAGTAGCTGGGACTAAAGGGGCATGCCACCATACCTGGCTAATTTTTGTATTTTTTGTAGAGACAGGGTTTCATCATGTTGCCCAGGCTGGTCTTGAACTCCTGGGTTCAAGTGATCTGCCTGCCTCGGCCTCCCAAAGTGTTGGGATTATAGCCACTGCACCCGGCCCCTGTGCTTACTATTAACTTAATCTCTTGTATTAAAAATGCCCATTTATTAGTCTGATTCCCCCTTAGACTTTGAGTTTCACGAGAGAAGGTCCAGGCTTACTAGTTTTTTTTTTAATCTGTTCCTTTTACAGGTGTATCAATTCTATACGTGTAGATGGCACATAAACCATCTCTGAAGTAACTAGACTGTAAACTTTGGAAGATAATGATCATGTTTTGTAATATATATATATATATTTTGAGACAGAGTCTCACTCTGTCGCCCAGGCTGGAGTGCAGTACCATGATCTCGGCTCACTGCAAGCTCCACCTCCCAGGTTCACCCCATTCTCCTGCCTCAGCCTCCCAAGTAGCTGAGACTACAGGCGCCCGCCACCACACCCAGCTAATTTTTTTGTATTTTTAGTAGAGACGGGGTTTCACCATGTTAGCCAGGATGGTCTCGATCTGCTGACCTCGTGATCCGCCTGTCTTGGCCTCCCAAAGTGCTGGGATTGCAGGCGTGAGCCACCACTCCCGGCTCATGTTTTGTGTTTTTTATCTTTATATTCTGGGTTCCCAGCTCAGTGCTCAGGTGTTCAGAAAGTTTGTGAATGTTAACATTTCTGTGCTCTGCTCCTTTCACCACTCACAAGCAACCTTGCACTTGCCCATCAAAACCTAGTAACTGAGCACTTTTATTCTAGTAAGTGCTTATACGGTGTTGTTCACTGAGATTAATGCTGTTGACCACTGTGAGAGAGAAACAGTAAGCAAATTTATTAATTATATTTTGCTTGGAAACTCTATAAAAGAGTGTGTTTAAATAAGAACTTCTGCCTCTCTTTCCTACTTTCAGAGAATAAGTTTTGGAGCCAGGCAGAATTAGATATGAATCTTGGCTTTGCAAATACACTAGCTCCTGGCCTTGGGTATGGCCTTTTGGGATATTAAATTAAAGATGGGGATAACAATACCTGTTCTGTAGGATCATTATGATGATTGAATGTGTAAAGAGAGAAAAGGTGTTTAAGCACCACACTTGGCACATAACAAGCATCCACAAAAGTTAGTTTTTACTCCTTGATTCTCTCCTTCCTCAAGAGGATCACTTGGATCACCTCTTTCCACACAGTATCTAGTGTATTACATGACATTGTCTAGTTTAGCCTAAGGTTAGGCTTCCTTTTCTTATACTACCTGTTTCCCAGGAGCTTTGAGTCTATATTTATATACATTTGAACATGTAATGTGTACATGTTTGGAAGTCTATACAACTGCCCATAGTGTTCATCTGTATACAAGAGCCATAGGTTTCCAGCTATTCTCACATTTAGTTTGAGAAACTTCAGAAGGTTACGTTAAAATTGCTGAAAAGCGGCCAGGTGTGGTGGCTCACAGCTGTAATCCCAGCCCTGTGGGAGGCCGGAGCGGGCGGATCATGAGGTCAGGAGATTGAGACCATCCTGGCGAACACGGTGAAACCCTGTCTCTACCAAAAACACAAAAAAATTAGCCAGGAGTGGTGGCGGGCGCCTGTAGTCCCATCTACTCCGGAGGCTTAGGCAGGAGAATGGCATGAACCCGGGGGGGTGGAGCTTGTAGTGAGCGGACATCACGCCACTGCACTCCAGCCTGGATGACACAGCGAGACTCCGTCTCAAAAAAAAAAAAAAAAAAAAATTGCTGAAAAGAACACACATGCTCCTTTCCCCTTGCTACTGCCATCTCCACCAGCCTGATTCCCCCTGTTAAATGACAGCACTGTGAAAAATTCCTGGGATTAAGCTAGGGTGAACAGATTCCACTGTCAGTATCTAAAAGCAAATAGGAGGAGTGCTCCCCAGAAGTATCCAGCTATAAGACCTGCATGCTGCTATTGCTCAGTAATAAAAAATGATAAATGGGTGATGCCACTTTGCCTCAGTGGGACTGGATAAAAGTAATGAACAATGCTATACTTTTCCCAATCTCTCCTTTTTAGAAGACAGTGGTGAAGAAATGGTAGATGTACAAGGCACCCCAGATAGCCTTAGTGAACAGCTCCAAATATCATATCCTGTCTGTGGCCTCTCTCATCCCAATCTGAGGGTTTGTGGGAGTTTTTCATCCTCATAATGCTGAAGCCAAACCTCCATGCTCGCATTTTCCCAATTGTCTCCAAAATCATCAATAAAGTCTGAACATATTTTCCAAAACAAAGTTAATTTTAATGAACTTAATATTTCTAAAAATGTGTGTCAAAGAATTCCATTTTTGGCAAAGAGTGACTAGTTGGTCTTTTTCAGACATCTTGCTGATAACGATTACAAATGCTGAACAAATTAGCACTTTTTAAAAACACCAATTTGGAGGTATAGAAGAACAATCAAAGCAGTGAGAATTTGCTAGTTCAAGATCTGGAGAAAAAGAGAGGTCAAGAAAGGTGAGACTGGTATTTGGGGACACTTTACCCTGAAGATAATTGCTGATTCCAAAAGCAAAAGTAGCGCTGAGAGGCTGAAAAGAGCTTTCGGCAGGTTCCCAGCCAGGATTGATGAGACAAAAATTGTAGTAAAGTACCTGAAAAGGAGGAAGGGTCCTGGTAAATATCCCCAGGATTTCTTTTTCTTTTTTTGAGATGGAGTCTCACTCTGTCCCCCAGGCTGGAGTGCAGCGGCGAGATCTCGGCTCACTGCAACCTGCGCCTCCCAGGTTCAAGCGATTCTCCTGCCTCAGCCTCCTGAGTATCTGGGACTACAGGCACCCACCACCATGCCCAGCTAATTTTTGTGGTTTTTTTTGTAGAGATGGGGTTTCGTCATATTGCCCAGGCTGGTCTTGAACTCCTGGGTTCAAATGATCCACCTGCCTCGGCCTCTCAAAGTGTTTGGATTACTGGCGTGAGCCACCGAGCCCAGCCTCTCCAGGCTTTCAGCTGGGACCATGAAGCCTCCACTCTAGGGATAAGGGCAAACTGGGAATAGACCAGCTCTCAAAAAGCCCAGCTTTGACTTCCTCAGACACTTATTAGATGAAAGTTTCAGCCTCTAGCCTGTTCGCTTGACAGAAACAAAAGGAAACCCTTCTAGAGAGAGGTAACATCATATAGAACCTCAACTCATCTCTAGAGCTCAACAGGCTTTTTTGAAGAAATTGACAACATGGTTCTAAAATTTAGATGGAAATGCAAAGGACCTAGAATAATCAAAACAATATTGAAAAAAGAACAAATTTAGAATATTTATACTAACAAGTTCAAGATTTGCCATAAAGCTAGAGTAGACACATACAGATTAATGGAACAGAATCAAGTCCAAAAATAGATCTACACATATATAGTCAACTGATTATCAACCAAGGCATCCAATCAATTCAATGAGGCAAAGGAATGCCTATTTAACAGATGTGTGAAAAAACTAGGTATCTCTATGGAAAGACAACTCTGACTCCTATGGCATTCCATACAAAAAATTAATTCAAGATGGATCGTAAACCTACATTAAAAACTAGAACCATAAAACTTCTAGAAGGATATCTTTGCGACTATGGAGTAGATGGAACTTTCATAGGTAGAATATAAAATGTACTAGCCATAAAAGTAAAAATAAAATATTGGACTTCAAGAAAATTAATTTTTTTTGCTTATCGTAAGACACCATTTTGAAAGGAATAAGTAAGAAATAGACAGGAGACGGCCCCAGCCCGCGGGCTAACGCGGGCACTCTCCATGAGACTGCTGGCGCCAGCGCCTGCCAGCGCTGCACCGGCCTGGGGAGCTCGCTTCCCGCTGACTCAGCGGCGACCGCAGCGGTGTTAGCCGCTCTTGCGCTCTTTCCTTTCCTGGGGCGCCCACCCTGCCCGCTTGCTTGCTTGCCAGCCTGCCTGCC
>NW_012101243.1:2981678-2983984 GCF_000951045.1 Mandrillus leucophaeus
ATCAGCATACATCTGTGACGTTGGAGTTCTTCGAAACTGTTGTTAGATATGAAAAGTTTTTCACAGTTGAACCTCAGCACATTCCATGTGTACTAATGGCTTTCTTAGATCATAGAGGTCTGCGGCATTCCAGTGCAAAAGTTCGGAGCAGGACGGCTTACCTGTTTTCTAGATTTGTCAAATCTCTCAATAAGCAAATGAATCCTTTCATTGAGGATATTTTGAATAGAATACAAGATTTATTAGAGCTTTCTCTGCCTGAGAATGGCCACCAGTCCTTACTGAGCAGTGATATACACATCTAGATGTGTATAAGAGACAGGACGAGGGGCGCGCAGTCCCGGCCAGCTCCGTCTCTGGCGTTGGCGCTGCGGCCGTGGCGAGGACTGCGGTGACAAGGACGAGGGCCGCTGTCCCTGCTCTCTGCGTGCCGCTCCGCTGGCTGACCATCTGGAGTGCAGGCTGGGAGGCCAGATGGAGTGATAAGGAAGATGTTTACGAATTCCCCGGTGGGATCAGAGGGCACGCCTATTATAACCAGAAGACTCCAAGTATAGCAGCAAGGACGGATGAACAGGCTCTATTAGGGCTAAATCCAAATGCTGATTCAGACTTTAGATAAAAGGCCCTGGCCTATTTTGAGAAGTTAAACACATCTAGATGTGTATAAGAGACAGGCTGAAGCTCTAGCCCAGAGGACGTATAGTGATGATCATGTAAAGTTTTTCTGCTTTCAAGTACTGGAACATCAAGTTAAATAGAAATATTCAGAACTAAGCACTGTTCAACAGCAACTAATTAGGGAGACGCTGGTATCACGGCTGCAAGCTCAGAAGCTGAATCCCCAACCAGAGAAGCCTTCATACGAAATAAAGCCGCCCAAGTCTTCGCCTTGCTTTTTGTTAACAGAATATCTCACTAAGTGGCCCAAGTTTTTTTTTTTTACATTCTCTCAGTAGTGGATCTAAATCCAAGGGGAGTAGATCTGTACCTGCGAATCCTCATGGCTATTGATTCAGAGTTGTTGGATCGTGATGTGGTGCATGCATACATCAGAGGAGGCTCGTAGGAATACTCTCATAAAAGATACTATGAGGGAACAGTGCATTCCAAATCTGGTGGAATCATGGTACCAAATATTACAAAATTATCAGTGTACTAATTCTGAAGTGACCTATCAGTGCCTTGAAGTAGTGGGGGCTTATGTCTCTTGGATAGACTCATCCCTTACAGCCAATGATAGGTTTATAAATATGCGGCTAGGTCAGATGTCAATAGAAGTTCTATGGGAAGAAGCATGTGACTGTTTATTTGAAGTTGTAAATAAAGGAATGGACCCTACTGATAAAATGAAACTAGTAGAATCTTTGTATCAAGTATTACAGTCCGCTGGGTTTTTCAGCATTGACCAGGAAGATGTTGACTTCCTGGCCAGATTTTCTAAGCTGGTAAATGAAATGGGACAGTCATTGATAGTTAGTTGGAGTAAATTAGTTAAGAATGGGGATATTAAGAATACTCAAGAGGCACTACAAGCTATTGAAACAAAAGTGGCACTGATGTTGCAGCTACTAATTCATGAGGATGATGATATTTCTTCTAATATTATTGGATTTTGTTATGATTATCTTCATATTTTGAAACAGCTTACAGTGCTCTCGGATCAGCAAAAAGCTAATGTAGAGGCAATCATGTTGGCCGTTATGAAAAAAGTTGACTTACGGTGAAGAATATAACTTCGAAAATGAGGGTGAAGATGAAGCCATGTTTGTAGAATATAGAAAACAACTGAAGTTACTGTTGGACAGGCTTGCTCAAGTTTCACCAGTTACTGCTGGCCTCTGTTCACAGAGTTTTTAGTTCTACACTGCAGAATTGGCAGACTACACGGTTTATGGAAGTTGAAGTAGCAATAAGATTGCTGTATATGTTGGCAGAAGCTCTTCCAGTATCTCATGGTGCTCACTTCTCAGGTGATGTTTCAAAAGCTAGTGGTTTGCAGGATATGATGTGAACTCTGGTAACATCAGGAATCAGTTCCTATCAGCATACATCTGTGACTTTGGAGTTCTTCGAAACTGTTAGATATGAAAGTTTTTCACAGTTGAACCTCAGCACATTCCATGTGTACTAATGGCTTTCTTAGATCACAGAGGTCTGCGGCATTCCAGTGCAAAAGTTCGGAGCAGGACGGCTTACCTGTTTTCTAGATTTGTCAGATCTCTCAATAAGCAAATGAATCCTTTCATTGAGGATATTTTGAATAGAATACAAGATTTATTAGAGCTTTCTCTGCCTGAGAATGG
>NW_012101243.1:2984579-2985556 GCF_000951045.1 Mandrillus leucophaeus
AAGCCTCTCTAGCAGACTGTCTCAACCATGCTGTTGGATTTGCAAGTCGAACCAGTAAAGCTTTCAGCAACAAGCAGACTGTGAAACAATGTGGCCATTCCGAAGTTTATCTGAACTGTTTACAGACATTCTTGCCGGCCCTCAGTTGTCCCTTACACAAGGGTATTCTCAGAAGTGGAGTACGTACTTTCCTTCATCGAATGATTATTTGCCCGGAGGAAGAAGTTCTTCCTTTCATCCCATCTGCTTCAGAACATATGCTCAAAGATTGTGAAGCAAAAGACCTCCAGGAGTTCATTCCTCTTATCAACCAGATTACGGACAAATTCAAGATACAGGTATCCCCGTTTTTACGACAGATGTTCATGCCTCTGCTTCATGCACTTTTTGAAGTGTTGCTCCGGCCAGCGGAAGAAAATGACCAGTCTGCTGCTTTAGAGAAGCAGATGTTGCGGAGGAGTTACTTTGCTTTCCTGCGAACAGTCCCCAGGCAGTGGGATGCGCGAAGTTATAGCAAATCAAGGTGCAGAGAATGTAGAAAAGTGCTGGTTACTGTTATCCAAGGAGCAGTTGAATATCCAGATCCAACTGCACAGAAAACATGTTTTATCATCCTCTCAAAGTTGGGAGAACTCTGGGGAGGTAAAGCTGGACCAGTGGGATTTACTGATTTTGTTTATAAGCACATTGTCCCTGCATGTGTCCTAGCACCTTTAAAACAAACCTTTGACCTGGCAGATGCACAAACAGTATTGTCTTTATCTGAGTGTGCAGTGACACTGAAAACAATTCATCTCAAATGAGGCCCAGAATGTGTTCAGTATCTTCAACAAGAATACCTGCCTTCCTTGCAAGTGGTTCCAGAAATAATTCAGGAGTTTTGTCAAGCACTTCAGCAGTCTGATGCTAAAGTTTTTAAAAATTACTTAAGGCCGGGCATGGTGGCTCACGCCTGTAATCCCAGCACTTTGGGAGGC
>NW_012101243.1:2985606-2988883 GCF_000951045.1 Mandrillus leucophaeus
ACTTTGGGAGGCCGAGGCGGGTGGATCATGAGGTCAGGAGATCAAGACCATCCTGGCTAACATGGTGAAACCCTGTCTCTATTAAATATACAAAAAATTAGCCGGGCGTGGTAGCGGGCGCCTATAGTCCCCAGCTACTTGGGAGGCTGAGGCAGGAGAATGGCATGAGCCCAGGGGGCAGAGCTTGCAGTGAGCCGAGATTGCGCCACTGTACTCCAGCGTGGGTGACAGAGTGAGACTCTGTCTCAAAAAAAAAAAAAAAAGAAAAAAAAAAAAAAAAAGAAAAAAAATTTCTTAAAGGTGTTCTTCCAGAGAGCAAAGCCGTAAGTACTGGATTTCCCTGTGTCTACTTCATGATGAGGAATTCCAGTTAATTTATAAAGAAGCGATTTTTGTGTGCCATTCACACTGGTCTTTTTCACATTGTTTTGAGCTTATTGCAGTATATGTTTTGGGATTTTTCTGTAAAATGGGTGTAATTTTCCTAATACAGGTATGTATCAACAAAAGAAGTTGCCTGCATGCTGGTCCAAATTGTTCTGTATAAAGATGCTCTTAAAAGACACAGAGTTATCCTAGAACCTTAATTCTTTTTTATTTGAAAATTTAAGTAAAGTCCTTTATAAAGACCACAGCAGTGGAAAACTGTACTTTTAAAAAAATTGCTGAATATAAAACGTTTGAAAATTTTCTTTATGTGTGAAGACACATAAAGTATGCGGGGAATACAATAAACAAAACTAAGTTTTTATAGATAGACATTTCATTTGTTTAAACTGTTTCAATGCCAATATGTATTCTACAAAAGAGAATGGTTTTAGGCTCCAGTGTTTTATTTTTTATATATATATAAATTTTACGTAGTGAAATCAAAAAAAAAAAAAAAAGAAAGAAAGAAATAGGAGAAAGTTCCTCTAATATATGTATCTGGCAAAAGAGCATAGAGCATATAAACAACAAGTCAATAATAAAACATAAATGGGCCAGCTGAAAAATAAGCAAAAGACTTGGACACTTCACAAATCATAAACAAATGGTCAATAAGGATATGAAAAAAAAAATGCCAGTCTTCTTGGTCTTAAGACAAATGTAAATTAAAACCTCAATATGATACCACTAGACTGGCTAAAATATAAAAGGCAAACAATACCAAATATTGGCAAAGATGTAAAGCAACCGGAGCTCTCATAGGAACATAAAATGGTACAAATACTTTAGAGAACTGGCAGGGCTTTTTAGTGTGTTTTGTTTGGAGACAGGCTCTTGCTCTGTCACCCAGGCTGGAGTACAGTAGCATGATCATAGCTCACTGTAAGCTTAATCTCCTGGGCTCAACTGATCCTCTCACCTCAGCCACCTGAGTAGCTAGGCCTACAGGTGCCATCGCCTTATCTGGCTATTTTTTCTTTTTATAGAGATGGGGTCTTGCTATGTTGCCCAGGCTGGTCTTGAATGGCAGTTTCTTATACAGTTAAATATATACCTATCCTATGGTCAGCAATTTCATTCCTACATATTTACCCAAGAGAAACAAAATGCATGTCCACAAAAATACTTGAACAATAATGTTCACAGAAACACTATTCATAATAGCTCAAAACTGGAAACAATCTAAATGATTATCAATAGGAAAATGGATAAATAAATGGTGGTATACAACGAAATATTATAACTGATAAGAATGAACTACTGATATAAGTAACAACATGGATGAATTTCAAAAGCATTATGTTGAGTAAAATGAGACAGATCACAATAATACATAATGTATGTTTCCATTTATATTAAGTTCTAGAACAAGCAAAACTATCCATTTTAGTCCTCTCAGTATTGCTATAGCAGAATATCCAAGACTGAGTAATTTATAAAGAAAATAAGTTTATTTATTTTTATTTTACTTAAAAATTTTGTTTTCATGTAAGAAAAGATGTTTATTTAGCTCATAGTTCTGCAGGCAGGGAAGTTCAAGGACATGGCCCTGACTTCTGGCAAGGATTTTTGTGCTGTGTCATAACTTGATAGAGAAGGTCAAAGGGGAAGCAGACATGTATGAAGACAGAGAAAATCTTTATTTTTTTGGGATGGAGTTTTGCTCTTGTCGCTCAGGCTGGAGGTTGCTCACTGCAACCTCTGCTCACTGCAACCTCCACCTCCCAGGTTCAAGTGATTCTTCTGCCTCAGCCTCATCAGAATTGCTGTTGCTGTCCATATGTCTAACAACATTCTGATCAAAATCACTTGGGTAATTGCTAAGAAGTTTCAGACTTTCTCTATAGCTGTCCTCTTTTTCTGAACCCTCAGCAGAATTGCCCTTAATGTTCTGTTCATGGCAATACAGACTTTTTCAGTATTCACTTCAAAACTGTCCCAGTCTCTACCTATGACTCAATTCCAAAGCCACTTTCACATTTTTCAGGTGTTGGTTATAGCAACACTCCACTCTCTGGCATCAACTTTCTGTCTTAGACTGTTTTGTGCTGCTATAAAAGAATACCACAGACTAGGTAATTTATAATGAAAAGAAAGTTATTAGTTCACAGTTCTGGAGGCTGGCAAGTCCAAGATAGAAGGGCTGGCATCTGGTGAGGGACTTTTTGCTCTGTCATAACATGGTAGAAGGCATCACATAGCAGAAGGATAAAGAAATGGTGGAGGAGAAGGAGCAAGAAGGGTGAACCCACCTTGCAATAATGATAGCAGCATTAGTCTATTCACAAGGGTGGAGCCCTCATGGCCTAATCACCTCTTAAAGGTCTCACCTCTTGACGCTGTTACAATGGCAACTAAGTTTAAAGTGGGTTTTGGAGGGGATAAACATTCTAGGAGGATTCTTGCTTATAGTAGTGTGCCAAGCGCTGACTGGTGAGTCCTACACTCACTCAAAAGCAGTGCTGGAGTTGGAAAATCTTAATTTTGCAACCATCATAGTAAGAATTGATTCAAGTAAGAATCATCAATACATGCAAGATATATGCATCTTCTTAAACTATTTCCCCTACAGATTGCTTATTAGTTATAAGGGTAAAGTATGGAAATATCTCAATGGAGTGATCAAAATTAATAAGGGCAGGTGGGAAAACATCAGATAAACTCAAAATTAAAAGAATGCTATTGCTGGGCGCAGTGGCTCACGCCTGTAATCCCAGCACTTTGGGAGGCTGAGGCAAGTGGATCACGAGGTCAGCAGATCGAGATCATCCTGGCTAACATGATGAAACTCCCTCTCTACTAAAAATACAAAAAATTAGCCGGGCATGGTGGCAGGTGCCTGTAGTCC
>NW_012101243.1:2993380-2994335 GCF_000951045.1 Mandrillus leucophaeus
TGTGTGTGTGTGTGTGTGTCTGTTGGGTGGTAATTGAACTTAAAGGGTTTTAAGGTCCTTGCATTGCCTGGGAAATAGTAAAAGTTTCTATTTGATTCATGATGTAATTTCCAGGGCACCCATTTTAAAGGATCACGTCCTTTTTTTTTTTTTTTGAGATGGGGTCTCACTTTGTCACCCAGACTGGAGTGCAGTGGTGCAATCTTAGCTCACTGCACCCTTTGCCTCCCGGGCTTGAGTGATCCTGCCACCTCAGCCTCCTGAGTAACTGGCACTACAGGCTCATGCCACCATGCCTGACTGATTTTTTGTATTTTTTGTAGAGATGGGGTTTTACCATGTTGGCCAGGCTGGTCTCAAACTCCTGAGCTCAAGTGATCCATCTGCTTCAGCCTCCCAAAGTGCTGGGCATGAGCCACTGCACCTGGCCTTCAGGGTGCCCAGTTTAAAAAAAAAAATTGTGTATAACTAATAAACTAATAGGGTAAATAAAATTAAAAATTAATTAGTCCAAAATATGGAAAAAAGGAAAGGAAATGAAACATAAAACAAGTGGGACAAATAAAAACAAATACTAAGATGATATATTTAAGTTCAAATAAATAATTACATTAATGTAAATGGGTTAAAATTAAACATTGTCAGACTGTGCAGTACTTTCCTATGGCTACTATAACAAATTACCACAAATTTAGTGGCTTAAAACAACACAAATTTATTATCTTACAGTTCTGGAGGTCAGAAGTCCAAAATAGATTTCATAGGCTAAAATTAAGATGTTGGGAGGGCTATATTCTTTCTGGAGCCTCTAGGGGAGAATCTATTCCCTGCCTCTTCCAGCTTCTAGAGGCCATCTTCGTTCCTTGCCTCATAGATCTTTCCATCTTCAAAGTCAGCAGTGTAGCATCTTTAAATCTCTCCCTGGCTCTGACTGTCTGCCTCCCTCTTTCACTTA
>NW_012101243.1:2999440-3001166 GCF_000951045.1 Mandrillus leucophaeus
AAGAATTCTATCACACAAAAGAAGAATTGTTTTTTCCTCAAAAATGTCAATGTCATAAAAGACAAAGAATAGCTGAGGAACTACTCCAGATTAAAGGAGACTGTAATGAAGGAAAATAAATACTATATAAGACAATATTGGGTTAATTGTTAAAATTGTAAAATAGACAGTAGCTAATGTATTGCATCAACATTAAAATATACTAAATAAGTTTATAGAAGTGACAACTGTATCATGGTTACTTACGATAATATTCTTATTCTTTGGAAATTCACAATGAAATATTTAGTAGAAAAGGGTCATAATGTGTATGTATGAAATTTACTCTCAAATTGTATGTGTAAAAAAAATTGTGTGCGTGTGCATGCATGTGTGTGCACATTTGAAGAAAGAGAGAGTGAACACACAGGCATAAAATAATAAAGCAAATGAGACAAAGTATTAACAATCAGAGACTGGGTGTATGGGAGTTTGTGCAATTTTTCTTACTAGTCTTGCAACTTTTCTTTAAGTTTTGAAATTATTTACAAATAAAAATTTAAAGAATAATCTATTAGGAAGTTTAATAATAAATTAGACTCAGCTTAAAGCAAAATTGGTGAAATGAAAGAAAATTCAGAAGAAAATACACAGACTTAAACATGGAGTTATAAAATGATGAAAAATACAGAAAAGAATGTGAAAGTCATATAGGACATAGTAAGCAGTTATAATCTTAGAAGGATAAGAGAAAGAAAATGGGACACAAGCAATATTTGAGAAGACAATTACTGAGAATGTACCAAAGCTTTATATACTTGATATCTTTATCTGGTTACAGATTCAAGAAATGCCACAAAGCCCAAGCAGGATAAATGTACACCTAGGCATATGACTGTAAATCTATAAAAAGCTAAAGACTTGGAGAAAAATCTTAGAAGTAGCACAAGAAAAAAGCCAGTTTACTTGCAAAAGATCAAAAAGTAAGACTGACTGCTAATTTCTCAAAGGAAACAACATAAGTCAGAAAATAATGGAATGATATATTCAAAATGAAAGAAAATAACTAAGTTAGGATTCTACATTCAGCAAAAACATTTTTTCATAAATGAACGTGGAAATAAAGACAATTTCAGACAAATAATACCTGAGAAAAATTTGTCACCCATAGACCTATATTAAAAGACATGCTAAATGGTATTCTTTAGGCAGAAAGAAAATTATCTCAATGGAAGCACAAAACTGAAAAAAGAAATATAGAACAACATTAAGTTAACAAAAGTGGGTAAATCTTAATTAATGATGATTGTATAAAACAACAGCACTGACAACAATAATAACAACATTTTGTAGAACTTAAAATATATATAAAATGAAAATATATGGCAATGAGGCTGGGCACAGTGGCTCACATCTGTAATCCCAGCACTTTGGGAGACCAAGGTGGGTAGATCATCTGAGGTCAGGAGTTCGAGACCAGCCTGGCCAACATGGTGAAACCCTGTCTCCACTAAAAATACAAAAATTAGCTGGGCATGGTGGCACAGGCCTGTAGTTCCAGCTACTCAGGAGGCTGAGGCAGGAGAATTGCTTGAACCCAGAAGGCGGAGGTTGCAGTGACCCAAGATCGCTGCCACTGCACTCCAACCTGGGTGACAAAGTGAGACTCTGTCTCAAAATAAATAAATAAAATAAAATAAAATAAAAATATATGGCAATGAGAACACAAAGAGAATGCGTATGTACA
>NW_012101243.1:3002026-3010629 GCF_000951045.1 Mandrillus leucophaeus
TCCTTGCCTCATAGATCTTTCCATCTTCAAAGTCAGCAGTGTAGCATCTTTAAATCTCTCCCTGGCTCTGACTGTCTGCCTCCCTCTTTCACTTATAAGGACACTCAGATAATCCAGCATAATCTCCCTATCTCAAGGTCCTTGATCACATCTGTGTAGTGCCTTTTGCCAGATTAGATAACATATTCACAGTTTCCAGGGATAGAACGTAGATATCTGTGATGGTTAATTTTATGTATCAATTTGACTAGGCCATGAGGTACCCATATACTTGGTCAGACATCACTCTAGGTGTTTCTGTGCGGGCGTTCTGGATGAGATGAGCATTTCGGTCATCAGACTGAGTAAAATAAATTGCCTTCTGAAATGTGGA
Organism: Mandrillus leucophaeus; assembly: GCF_000951045.1. NCBI lineage: Eukaryota > Metazoa > Chordata > Mammalia > Primates > Cercopithecidae > Mandrillus > Mandrillus leucophaeus. The sequence continues at coordinate 3,002,400 of NW_012101243.1, forward strand.
CATACCTCATACAATTAGTTGAAGGCCTGAACGAAATAAAAGGCTGATCCTCCCTCAAGTAAAAGATAATTCTCCTGATAAATGGCCTTCAAACTGGAACATCGGCTCTTGCTGCTTCTACAGCAGCTTCTGGACTTCAGACTCAAACGAGGACATCAGTTCTGCAGATTTAGAACTTGCCAGCCTCCATAATCATATAAGCCAATTCCTTATAATATATATGTATATCTTCTTCTGTTTCTTTGCAGAACTTAGACTAATACATCTTGGAGGGGGGCATTATTATGACTACCACAGACTGGATAACAAAATCCAATTCTATGCTGCTTATAAAATATACCCCTTAACTATGAGATTTAGATAATTTTAAGTAAAAGAATGGAAAAAGATATAACCTAAAAAGACAAACCAAAAGAAAGCTGATGAACAAATATCGGACAAAGTAAACTTTGAGGAAAGAAGCATTACTATAGATAAAGAGGATTCTGCATAACAGTAAAAAATCACAGCTGGGCATGGTGGCTCACGCCTGTAATCCCAGCACTTTGAGGGGGCCAAGGCAGGTGGACCACTTCAGGTCAGGAGTTCAAACCCAGGCTGGCCAACATGGTGAAAAACCATATCCACAGAAAAATACAAAAATTAGCCGGGTGTGGTGGCATGTGCCTGTAATCCTGGCTACTTGGGAGGCTGAGGCAGGAGAATTGCTTGAACCTGGGAGGCGGAGGTTATAGTGAGCAGAGATTGTGCCACTGCACTCCAGCCTGGGCAGCAGAGTGAGACTTCATCTCAAAAAAAAAAAAAAAAAATCAGCTCAACAGCAAGATATAACAGTTCCAAATGTATTTGTAGCTAATAACATGGTCTCAAAATATATAAAGCAAAAATGAACAGAACTACAAGAAAAATAGACAATTCCACTTTTTAAAATGTGAGATTTTAATATTCCTCCCACAGTAGGCCGGGCGCGGTGGCTCACGCCTGTAATCCCAGCACTTTGGGAGGCCGAGACGGGCGGATCACGAGGTCAGGAGATCGAGACCATCCTGGTGAAAAACCATATCCACAGAAAAATACAAAAATTAGCCGGGTGTGGTGGCATGTGCCTGTAATCCTGGCTACTTGGGAGGCTGAGGCAGGAGAATGGCGTGAACCCAGGAGGCGGAGCTTGCAGTGAGCTGAGATCCGGCCACTGCACTCCAGCCTGGGTGACAGAGCGAAAAAAAAAAAAAAAAAAATTCTTCCCACAGTAATAAAGAGATAAAAATATTTAATGCTGTAAAAGACTTAACATAATTTGCAAACTTGACCTTACTGAGTTAATTGAACACTGCTCACCAACTGCAGAATATATATTCTTTAAAGTGTGTATAGAACCAAAATAGAACATGCACTGAGCCATACAGCAAGTTTAAATACATTACAAAGGACAGAAATCATACAAAATATCTTCTCAACACAGTGGAAATAAAATGGAAATCAGTAATAGAAAATTAAAAAGTCACTATGTTGATATAACAAAGATAATAAGAGAATATTCTGAATATCTCTTTAGAGAACCTGAAAATTTAGATGAAATGAACGAATACCTGGAAAAAATGCAAACTACCTAAACTGACATAAGAAAAAAGAGAAAATCTGAACAATCCTTATCTGAAAGAAATAAAATCAGTAATTCATTTTTTAAATTAAAAAAATTTTTTTGACAGGATCTCACTCTGCTACCTAGGCTGGACTGCAGTGGCGTGATCTCAGCTCACTGCAACCTCAACCTCCCAGGCTCAAGTGATTCTCCCACCTCAGCCTCCCAAGTAGCTGGGACGACAGGTGTGTGTCACCATACTCAGCTAATTTTTGTATTTTTTTTTTTTTTTTTGGTAGAGATAGGGTTTCACCATGTTGCCCAGGTTCGTCTTGAACTCCTGAGCTCAAGCAAACTCCCAGGCTCAAGCAATCCTCCTGCATCGACCTCCCAAAGTGTTTGGATTACAGGCATGAGCCACTGCACCTAGCCTGAATCAATAACTTAAAACTTCTAGGCCGGGCATGGTGGCTCACACCTATAATCCCAGCACTTTGGGGGGCCGAGGTGGAAAGATCACTGGAGGTCAGGAGTTTGACGCCAGCCTGGCCATTCTGGCGAAGTCCTATCTCCACTAAAAATACAAAAATTAAGCCAGGCATGGTGGCACACGTCTGCAGTCCCAGCCACTAGGGAGGCTGAAGCAGGAGCATTGCTTGAACCCGGGCGGCAGAGGTTGCAGTGAGCCGAGACGATGCCACTGCACTCCAGCTTGGGTGACAGAGCGAGACTCTGTCTCAAAAAACAAACAAGCAAGCAAGCAAACAAGAACAAAAACTTCTACACCAAGAAAGTGACAGCCTTGGATGTTGTTCACCAGTGGGTTGATCTAAACATTCAAAGAGAAAAAAATACCAATTTTATTCAAACTCTTCTTGAGAACTAAAATGAGATAGAATTTCCAACTCATTTTATGACACTAACATGACTTTTATATCAAACCATAATAAGAACATTAAAGAGAAGCTGGGCACTGTGGCTCATACCTATAATTCTGGCACTTTGAGAGGCCGAAGTGGGAGGATCATTTGAGGAAGGCCAAACTGGGAGGATCATTTGAGATCAGGAGTTTGAGATCAGCCTGGGCAACAACAGTGAGACCCTGTCTCTATAAAACATTAAATAAAAATCTAGCCAGGCATGGTGGCATGCTCCTGTAGTCCTAGGTACCTGGGAGGCAGAGGCAGAAGGATTGCTTAAGTTCAGGAGTTCAAGGTTGCAGAGAGCTATAGTCAAGCCACTAAGCCACTATAGTCCAGCCTGGGTGACACAGCAAAACCTGTCTCTTTAAAAAAGAGAGAGACCTCTACAAGAGAAAAATTACATGTCAAATTTTTTAATTAATATAAATGTAAAATCTTAACCAAAATATTAGCATACCCAAACTAGCAATATATAAAAGGACTAATACTCCATGACCAAATTGAGTTTATTCCAGGAATACAAGATTAAGTTACCATTCAAACAAATCAGTCACTGTGGTTCATCATAAATGAATAAGGTCCCCACAGCTAACAGCATGCTAAATGGGGAAAAACTGAAAGCCTTTCGTCTAACATCTGGGACAAGACAAGGACGACTGCTTTCACCACTTTTATTCAACCTAGTACTGTTGCAGGATCCTTGGGGTGTTGCTTCTCTGGCTGGGAACCTCTGTGGCTGGTGGCACCTTTGCCTGAGTTTTGCTCAGACCTGCTGGTCTTATTCTGCCCACTCAGCCTGGCAGGCTGTGCTCAGCCCACACTAAGGGCCTGGATCCCACGCCTGCCAAGGGCAAGCCAGGCATGGAGTGGCAGCAGGTGTGTGAGTGAGCAAGCATGGGGGTCTGGCCACTGCGCACAGTCAGGCATGTCAGCTGCTGCCATCGGGCAGGCAGCTCCAGGTACTGATGTGGGTGCTGACTCTGTGAGGCTGCAACTGGACCATGCACATTGCAAGCAGCTTCCACGCCTGCCACTGGGGAATGTGGTGGCTCCCAGAAGCTTGGAGACTCCAGGAGTCACAGGGCCCCCAAAGACAGAGTCATAGCACCGGCTCAGGGAGTTCCCAGGTCTGGGCTCCCTAAAGGGCCACAGTTCTTCTTTCCTTCTCTTCACCCTCAATGTGGTGAGCAAGGGGCATTTCAGTCTTGTTTGTGTTACACCTCTTTCAGTCCCACCATTTGGTAGGTCCTGAGTTCTTGACCTGCGTGCAGGAAGAATGAGATGTGCAGGCAAATGGAGGGCGAGCAAAGTGAAGAGGACCTTTACTGAGTGACAAAGTGGCTCAGAGGAGGCCCTGGAGTGGGTAGCTCCTCTCTGCAGCTGGTTGTCCCAAAATCTGCTCAGCTCTGGCTGAATTGGGGGCTTTTCTGGCTGAAATGGGTCTCAAAAGGGAGGAAGTGCACACCGATTGGTCCATGGGAAGCCATGGGTGGGCTGGGAAAAGGCACCACTATTTCCCACTCTGGTCTGTGGGGCTGGCAAGCAGGCTCCCAGCCTTCAGGCCCTCCCTTCCACCCAGGAGCCTGTCTGCCTCCCACTGCTGTCCATGACATCCAGGTTATCATGCCAAGGGACACCTGCAGGCCAACACCAAGCTGCCCTCAGCCCCTCCTTAGCTTCCCTCCCATTCTCACTGGTGCCCCAAATCCAGAGGGGCCCAAGGCAGCAGGGGACTGTCACGTCAACACTGCCCCAAATGTGTGCCCACCCGGCTGGGTTGCAACACTGCCTGGGTCCAGTCCCAACCTTACTCCAAGATTGGAGTGGGTGCTGGGTGCAGGGAGAGGCCAGGCCGTGGGAGCAGACTTCTCTGAGCCTGGTGGGGGGTGGGGGGTGTCTTCCCAGGCTGCCAAGAGTGCAGAGATGCCTGGCTCTGCAGCTGTGGCTTGGGTGACTGCAGCTGCACCCAGAAGGGTGGGGCTCCTGCCTGCTCCTGGACCACCCAAGAGCACAGGGAGGCCCAGGTCAGTAGCCACGACTTGGGCAGCTGTAGCTGCACCCGTGAGGGCAGGCCTCCTGCCTGCTCTGTGGAGTGAGAGGCCTGAGTCTGCAGCCACGACTTGGCGCAGCAGCTGCACCTGGAGAGCTCCCACTCCACCAACTTGGAAGGGGTAGGGCTCCCACTTGTTGCTGGCTCCTGCCGGCTCTGTGCAATGTGCAGCTGGAATGATGGCAGCAGCCGCTCCAGATGGGCCACTGCTATCATCAGTACTACAAGTCCTAGCCAGAGCAACTATGCAAAAGAAAGAAACAAAGGGCGTCTGAAATGGAAAGGAAACTGTCCAAACTGTCCTTGGTTGCAGACAATATGATCTTATGTTTAGAAAAGCCTAAAGATTCCACCAAAACACTATTGGAACTGATAAACAAATTAAGTAGCAGGATACACAATCAACATACAAAAATTAGTATTATAGCTTTTCTGTATTTCAACAGTGAACCATTTGAGAAAGAAAACAAAGCAATCTCATTTACAATAGCTACAGAAAAACAAAACAAAACAAACTTAGGAATAAACAACCAAAGAAGTGAAAGATCTCTACAATGAAAACTATAAAACATTGATTCAAGAAATTGAAGAGGTTACCAAAAAATGGAAAGCCATCTCATGTTCATAGATTGGAAGAATCAATATTGTTAAAATGTCCATACTACTTAAAGTGATTTACAGATTCAATGCAGTCCTTATCTACACACCAATGAAGGCCAGGTGCTGTGTATCGCTCATGTGTATAATTCCAGCACTTTGAGACGCCAAGATGGGAGGATCACTTGAGCCCAGGAGTTTGAGTCAGCTTAGGCACACAGTAAGACCCTGTCTCTTCAAAAAATAAAAAGGTTTGCCAGGAGTAATGGTGCACACCTGTAATCCCAGCTACTCAGGAGGCTGAGGCAGGAGGATTAATTGGGCCCAGGAGGTAGATGCTTCAGTGAGCTGTGATCACACCACTGCACTCCAGCCTGGGTGACAGGGAGAACTTGTCTCAAAAGCAAAACAAAACAAACAAAAATACCAATGATATTCTTCATAAAAATATTTTTTAAAGTTCTAAAATTCCAAAGCTATCCTGATCAAACAGAAAAAAACTATAGGCATCACATACCTGATTTCAAATTATACTACAAAGTGATAGTAACCCAAACAGCATGGCACTAGCATAAAAACAGATACATAGACCAGTGGAACAGAATAGAAAACCCAGAATCAAATCTACACATTTACAGTCAACTCATTATTGACAAAGTTACCAAGAAAATATGCTAGGGGAAGTACAATTTCTTTAATAAATGGTTCTGGAGGCCAGGCGTGGTGGCTTACACTTGTAATCCCAGCACTTTGGGAAGCCGAGGCGGGCAGATCACAACGTCAGGAGATTGAGATCACAGTGAAACCCTGTCTGTACTAAAAATACAAAAAACTAGCCAGGCATGCTGGCGGGTGCCTGTAGTCCCAGCTACTTGGAAGGAGACAGGAGAATAGCATGAACCCAGAAAGCAGAGCTTGCAGTGAGCTGAGATCGCACCTCTGCACTCCAGCCTGGGCGACAGAGCGAGACTCCGTCTCAAAAAAATAAAAATAAAAATAAATAAATAAATGGTGCTGGAAAAGCTGGATATCCATATGAATAAGAATTAAACCATACCCCCATTTCTCACCATATGCAAAAATCAAATCAAAATGGATTAAAAATTTAAGTGTAAGAACTTAAACTAGGAAACCACTAGAAGAAAACATTGTGGAAATGCTTGAAGGTATTGGTCTGGGCAAAGATTTCTTGAGTAAGACCTCAAAAGCACAGGCAACCAAAGCAAAAATGGACACATGGGATCATATTAAGGCAAAAATCTGCACAGCAAAGGAAACAATCCATAAAGTGAAGAGATAACCTACAGAGTGGGAAAAAATACACACTACACACTAGTCAACTGACAAAGGATTAATAACCAGAATATGTAAGGAACTCAACTCACTAGTTAAAAAAAATCCAATTTAAAAACGAACAGGCATTTCTCAAAAGAAGGCATACAAAGGTTCAACAGGCATATGAATAAATGGTCAATATCACTAATCATCAGGGAAATACAAATCAAAACCACAGTGAGATTTCATCTAATTTCCAGTTAAAATGGCTATTATCAAAAAGACAGAAAATATCAGCAGTAATGTTTGGGAGGAAGGAAAAGAAATTTTAAAAGATAGCAAATGCTGGTAAGGATGCAGAGAGAGGGGGATGCTTGTATACTGGTAATGGGAATATAAATTAGTACAGTCACTATGGAAAACAATATAGAGATTCCTCAAAAAAATAAAAATAGAACTACCATATGATCCAGCAATCTCAGTGATAGGTATATATCCAAAAGAAAGGAATTCAGTATATCAAAAAACTCCCATGTTTATTGTAGCTCTATCTACAATAATCAAGATATGAAATCAACCTAAGTGTCCATCAACAAATGAATGGATTTTAAAAATGTGGTATATGGGCCAGGAGCGGTGGCTAACGCCTGTAATCTCAGCACTTTATGAGGCCGAGGCGGGTGGATCACGAGGTCAGGAGTTCAAGACCAGCCTGGCCAATATAGTGAAACTCTGTCTCTACTAAAAATTTAAAAATTAGCCAGGTGTGGTGGCTTGCGCGTGTAATCCCAGCTACTCGGGAGGCTAAGGCGGGAGAATAGCTTGAACCCAGGAGGCGGAGGTTGCAGTGAGCCGAGATCGTGCCACTGCACTCCAGTCTGGGTGACAGAGCGAGACTATCTCAAAAAAACAAAACAAAACAAAACAAAAAACAAAAAAAGTGGTATATGTACACAGTGGAATATTATTCTGCCATTAAAAAAGAATGAAATTCTGTCATTTGCAACAATATGGATGGAACTGGAGGTCATTGTTAAGTTACATAAGGCAAACACAGAAAGATAAATGTCACATATTCTCACTCATGCAGAGTTAAAAAAATTGTTATCAGAAAGGTGGTGAATGGAATGGTGTTTTTGAGAAGGTGGGAAGGGTAGTAGGGAGGAAGAGATAAAGTGGGGTTGGTTAATGAATACAAAATACAATTAGAGGCCAGGCGTGGTAGCTCATACCTGCAATCCCAGCACTTTGGGAGGCTGAGGCAGGCAGATCACTTGAGGCCAAGAGTTTGAGACCAGTCTGGCCAACATGGTGAAACCCCGTTTCTACTAAAAACACACACACAAAAATTATCTTGGTATAGTGGTGGGCACCTGTAATCCCAGCTACTTGGGAGACTGAGGCAGGAGAATCACTTGAACCTGGGAGACAGAGGTTGTAGTAAGCCGAGATGGTGCCACTGCACTCCAGCCTGGGTGACAGAACAACACTCTTGTCTCAAAAATCAAATCAAAACAAAATATAATTAGAATAGAAGAAATAAGACCTTGTGAGAGGTAAAGCTGGCTGGGCTTCTGGGTCAGGTGGGGACTTGGAGAACTTTTCTGTCTAGCTAAAGGATTGTAAATGCACCAATCAGCACTCTGTGTCTAGCTAATCAGGTAGGGGACTTGGAGAACTTTTCTGTCTAGCTAAAGGATTGTAAATGCACCAATCAGCACTCTGTGTCTAGCTAATTGGGAGGGACAAGGAGAACTTTTGTATCTAGCTAAAGGATTGTAAATGCACCAATCAGCACTCTGT
>NW_012101243.1:3010679-3046837 GCF_000951045.1 Mandrillus leucophaeus
TCTAGCTAAAGGATTGTAAATGCACCAATCAGCACTCTGTAAAACAGACCAATCAGCAGGATGTGGGTGGGGCCAAAAAATGGAATAAAAGCAGGCCATCTGAGCCAGCAGTGACAACCTGCTTGGGTCCCCTTTCACACTGTGGAAGCTTTGTTCTTTCACTCTTCACAGTAAATCTTGCTACTGCGAAGTATATCTTTGGGTCCGCACTACTTTTATGAGCTATAACACTCACCAAGAAGGTCTGCAGCTTCACTGCTGAAGCCAGCAAGACCACAAACTCACCGGGAGGAATGAACAACTCCAGATGTGCCGCCTCTATGAGCTGTAACACTCACAACGAAGGTCCGCAGCTTCACTCCTGAAGCCAGCGAGACCATGAACCCACTGGGAGGAACGAACAACTCTGGACGTGCCGCCCTTAAGAGCTGTAACACTCACTGCGAAGGTCTATGGCTTCACTCCTGAAGTCAGCAAGACTACCAACCCACCAGAAGGAAGAATCTCTGGACGCATCTGAACAACTGAAGGAACAAACTCCAGACACACCATCTTTAAGAACTGTAACACTCACTGTGAGGGTCCACGGCTTCATTCCTGAAGTCAGCGACACCAAGAACCCACCAATTCCAGACACACTTGTATTTGGTAGCACAATAGGTTGAGTACAATTAAGTATAATTTATTGTACCTTTCAAAATAACTAGAAGAGTAGATTTGGAATGTTCCCAACACAAATAAATGATAAATGCTTGAGGTGATGGATATTCCAATTATCCTGATTTGATCATTACACATTGTATGCTCATATCAAAGTATCACATGTACCACATAAATTGTACAACTATTACCTATCCATAAAAGAAGAAAATAAATAAAATGAATAAAGTGTAAAAATCACAGGCTCATTTTAATTAATGAGAAAAATGCATTTTATAACATTCACCATCTGTTAATGTTTAAAAATTATATCAAATTAGAATTAGAAGAAAAATTCCTCAATCTGATAAAGAGTAACTACAAAAAGTAAACTACAGCAACCATCATATTTAACTGACATTATTGAGTGCTTTCTTTCTATCAGAACTAAGATAAGGATGCCTGTTATTTTCACTTTTATTTCAGCATTGTTCTTAAGGTTTTACCCAGTCCAATTAAGTCAAGAAAAAGAAGTTAAAAAACTGGCCAGGAGCAGTGGCTCATGCCTATAATCCCAGAACTTTGGGAGGCCAAGGTGGGTGGATCACCTGAGGTCAGGAGTTCAAGACCAGCCTAACCAACATGGAGAAACCCCATCTTCACTAAAAATACAAAATTAGCCAGCATGGTGGCATGTGCCTATAATCCCAGCTACTCGGAAGGCTGAGGTAGGAGAATCGCTTGAACCCGGGAGGTAGAGGTTGCAGTGAGCCGAGATTGCACCACTGCACTCCGGCCTGGGCAACAAGTGCAAAACTCCATCTCAAAAAAAAAAAAAAGAATTTAAAAAACAACTATCTGAAAGAAATCACTACACACTCCACTACATGATTGTGAATCTATAAATAAACTATAAGAATTATTAAGTTAATTGAGTAGGGTTGCTGTATGCAAGGTAAATGCAAAATTTTAATTATTATGTCAATATGCCAGTATCAAACAACTAAAAATGAACATTAAAACATGCCAATATGGCTGGGCGCGGTGGCTCAAGCCTGTAATCCCAGCACTTTGGGAGGCTGAGATGGGCGGATCACGAGGTCAGGAGATCGAGACCATCCTGGCTAACACGGTGAAACCCCGTCTCTACTAAAAAAATACAAAAAACTAGCCGGGCGAGATGGCGAGCGCCTGTAGTCCCAGCTACTCGGGAGGCTGAGGCAGGAGAATGGCGTAAACCCAGGAGGCGGAGCTTGCAGTGAGCTGAGATCCGGCCACTGCACTCCAGCCTGGGCGACAGAGCGAGACTCCGTTTCAAAAAAAAAAAAAAAAAAAAAAAAAAAAACATGCCAATATGGCTGGGCATGGTGGCTTACGCCTGTAATCCCCTGTCTCTTATACACATCTCTCTACTAAAAATACAAAATTAGCCGGATATGGTGGCGTGTGCCTGTAATTCCAGCTACTTGGGAGGCTGAGGCAGGAGAATTGCTTGAACCTAGGAGGCGGAGGTTGCAGTGAGGCAGCATTGTGCCATTGCACTCCAGCCTGGGCCAAAAGGAGTGAAACTCCATCTCAAAAAAGAAATTAATTAATTAATACTAAAATTAAAATATGCCACTTATAAGGCTGGGTGCATTGGCTCATTCCTGTAATCCCAGCACTTTGGGAGGCCGAGGTGGGCAGAATACTTGAAGTTAGGCATTCGAGACCAGCCTGGCCAACATGGCAAAATCCTGTCTCTACAATAATGCAAAGATTAGCCACACATGGTGGCAGGTGCCTGTAATCCCAGCTCCTTGGGAGGCTGAGGCACGAGAATCACTTGAACCCAGGAGGGACAGATTGCAGTGTGCCAAAATCATGCCACTGCACTCCAGCCTGGGCAACAGAGTGTAATTGTGTCTCAAAAAATATATATATATAAAATATGCATATATATGCCACTTATAAAATAAATAGATAATAATTAGGAATAAATCCAATGAAAGTTATGCCAGGTTTCTACATAGAAAACTATAAAACATTATCAAAAAATTTTAATAAGACTTCAACTAGTGAAGGGATATACCATATTCATGAATCAGAAAATTTAGTATCATAAAGACTTTCATATTAATCGATGTACAGATTTAATGTAATCCCAATAAAAATTCCAGCAGGGTTTTTTTTTGGCTGGAATTTATAAAGTTATCATAAAGTTTATGTGGAAATACAGAAGTTCAAGAATAGCCAAGGCAATCTTGGGGAAGACCAGAAACATGAAGGACTTATTCTACCATATATCAAAACTTATTGCAAAGTTGCAGGAAATGGAAACAGGGTGCATGTGGCAGAAAGATAGACTAATGGACAAATGGAAAAGAATGGAGATTCCAGAACAACACACACATATTAGATAGACAATGGATTAATAAAGTGGAAAATTAATAGTGTTTTCAGTACATGATGCTGGGTTGATTGAATATCCATACAGAATTTAAGAAAAGGGAAACTTGACCTCACATGATACCTGAAAATCAATTCCAGGTGCAACAACATTAACAGAACTACATTGCCATTCACCACAATTCATCTAAATTAAAAGTAAATAAAATTTAAAATTCATTTCATCATATGTACTATTTCAGAAAAGATTGATACAATCATTTTGGAAAACTGACAATATCTGTAAAATATTTCAGGGTGGTATGGCCGTAGACCATATGTACTATTTCAGTTGCTCAATAGCCATATGTGGCTAGTGCTATTTCAAGTAGTCAATAGCCATTCAGTGGCTACATCTTGGACAATGCAGATATAGAATATTTCTATTATTGCAGAAAGTTCAAGTGGACAGTGCTTGCTGTCTAGAAGATATACGATCGAATATCTTTAAGACTGGGTAAGACAAAATTTCTTATAAGGGATTTTTAAAAGGCACTAATCTTTTTTTTTTTTTTTTTTTTTTTTACAATTTTATCATTCTTTTAATCAAGTAACTTAGCTGTTTGAAACAAATCCTTAAGACAGCTCAATAGAACAAAATGAAGAATTATTCTATTAGGATAACCTGTGAACAAACTTCAGATTATGTGAATTTGAATTCCATTGGAAGTTTGACACCAGACTGAACACTGTTTAAGCCAAAAGTTTTAGTGTTCTAGAAGCCCTGAACATGTTTTCTCTCAGATTAAAAGTAGAAGCTTTATAACAGAACCTCATTAGCTTGACACTGAGTATGTTGACTGCAACTTAGCTTAGGTCACCAGTATCTCCTACAGAACTCTAGTTAATGTAAGCAAATCGGCCTTGCGGCAAAGAATTTGAAACCTAGGCCACATGTGAGTTTGAAGAAAAAAAAATCCTCTTTGCTGTGACAAACCACGTTCCCTCCAGGTATATGGCTCCGGCTCCACTCACACCCAAATATATCAAAGGCAGCTGGAGACCAATTCTTGTCTCTCCAGTAAGATTGCTAGATTTCAGTTCCTTGAAATATCAAGCCAACAAAGTTTTATTACATCAAATGTTTGTATCATTTCAATGTGAAATTTTTTCACGCCTATTTGTTATTAAGGTCTCATTATCTGTGAGATAAGTCAGAAAAAAAAGAAAAATGAAAGAGGTGAATGGTATAAGCCACTGCTCCAAAATTAACCCTACAGATTCTCGATTCCCACTGTGCACTTTGTGAAAAGGGGTAACTGCCAACAGGTTTAACCTTGAAGATGATCACTCAAACACAGTCAGAATCCATATTGAGTTTAGATCAGGCAAGGAGTTCACAAGGAAGTTATCAACTCTTGTGTGTCCAAATCTAAAGCCCTACATGGACTCTGTCAGGTCCTTGTCACCTGCACTCAGGTGGCCATCAGACTTCTTGGGTGTCTGGCTATATTCAGTGTGAAGTAAAAAATTAAAAGTAAAAAAGTAAAAACTTTTACACCAAAATAGAAGCTCTGACTTAGAAGTATACTTTTAGCTTTCTTTTTAAATAAGACATTCTGGTGGCAAAAAAGAAAGAAAGAAAATCAAGTTTGAAACACAGCTAACACTTATTTTGACAAAATAGCAACCAAAATCTAAAAAGCATAAACTGTGTGTCCAAATGTAAAAGGCATTAAAGAACAAACCATAAGGGGGGGGGGGAATTAAAGCCACGCTGAACAAAAAGATACAGAATGTCTAACATTTTTGAATTATAATTTAAACCTTAATTAAAACTTTAAGGGCAAAAGCTGAAAAATTATGCTTACGTTGCTAGTAAGTGCACCCTTCCCTGTTTCTCCCAAATAAAATCAGTTTATTGTTTAATTGCACCCCAAAGCAAGTTCTCTTAGTACAAAGTAACTACTACATACACACAAAATGCTTGTTAATGTAATAACGCACGCAACTTCAAAAACTACAATTTGGGGCAAGTGTACGTGAAATGAGAAAACAGCTCTCCAAACTTGAAAACCTGCTCTTACATTATTTATAGGACACTCAGGTCATATTTACTTCTTGGTAAGATGTTGCACTGTCATTTGATTATCGGTCTACCTCACAATGTACATTACCAGATGCCAATTTGAGGGATGCCAATTTGAGAGACTAGAGATAAAACTTTAGTACTGTATTTCTTAATGGGCTGAATAAGGTAATTACAATTAAGTTTGCTTTACATCCTGTTGAAGACCTCTTTACAGCCTCAGGACCTAACAATATCTAGCAGGCTCCAAGAATGCTCATCAGGTGAAATGATGGCACAACATTTTTAAAAAGGAGCCAGTTACTTCAGCTTAACTCATTCAGAGCCAAACATCTGAAGAATGACCAAAATCAAATCTTTATTTTTGTAACTGTATAAATGTGATCCAAATGAAAAGACACTAATCTTAAAAGAAAAGCTTGAACATTTGGACTTCATTAGATTAGAAACTCCTTTTCATCAAATAACACTCTATAAAGAGCATGAAAATGCAAGATACAGAATGAAACGGGCCAGGACTGCGGGGAGGCAAGTGAGGCTCTTGCCTTGGATACAGTTCTTTAAGGGGGTGACAAAAAAAAAACTCAGTAATCAGGAGAAATAAAAATTTGATGCAATATTAAAAAAATCAAATGTAATGCAAAAAAATCCATGCTGAACAAAATATCAAAATTTAAAATAAACACAGGAATCTATATATATATATATATTTTTTTTTTTTTGTCTGAAGCTGCAATGTGACTCAACATCGCCTTGTGGGAGATGGTATTTGCAACATGTACACAACAAAGGGCTCATATCAACATTTAAAGAATGCTTACAAGTCAATAAAAATGTCAGACAACCCCGTAGAGAAACAGGTTTAAAATCCGAACAGATATTTCTCAAAACAGGATAGTCAAAAGGCCAATAAATATGTGAAAAGGTGCTAAACTTCATTACTCTTCAAGGAATAGAAATTAAAATGAAGAAGCATTCCACTATACACCCATCAAAATGGCTAAATGTAAAAGACAGACAATACCAACTCTTGATGAGGATGTAAGAAAAAACAAATCTCAGACATTGCTGATGGGAGTGTAAAATGATACCATCATTTTGGAAAACTGACAATATCTGTAAAAGCGGAACACACATGTCCTATGATTCAGCAATTCTACTTCTAGATAGAAATGCACTCAAAAGCATTCACAAATGTTCCTAGTGCTTCTGTTCAGTAATAGCCCCCAACTGCAAACACTCCATGTGTCCATCAATAAGACAATGAATAAATAAATTGTGGCATTTATCCATGTAAATTGTAGATAAATTGTGGATAAACAAATGGATAAATAAATTGTGGTATTAATTCATGTAATACCACACAATAATGAGAACAAATAAAATATTACCATATACAACATAAATGAATCTCACAAACCTAATATTAAGCAAAAGAAGTCAGGCATAAAAACCCCTACACACACATATAAAGCCCCCAAACAGACAAAACTTAATTTATGGTGTTAGAAGTCAGGGACTTGAAGAGGGAATGAGGAGCCTTCTGGGTGCTGGTAATGCTCTGTTTCTAGATCTAGATTCTGGTTTTCTGAGTGTGTTCACATAGCTAAAATTCATCGATATGAACACTTTTCTGTAAGTGTATTTTATATCAATAAAAACTTACAAGAAAATAAGGGGCTAGGCATGGTGGTTCAGACCTGTAATCCCAGCACTTTGGGAGGTTGGGGTGGGAGGTTCACTTGAAGTTAGAGACTAGCCTGGGCAACACAGCAAGACCCTATCTCTACAAAAAATCTAAAAATCAGCTGGGTATGGTGGTGTGCGCCTGTAATCCTAGCGACTTGGGAACCTGAGAGGGAGGATTACTTGAGCCCAGGAGTTCAAGGCTGCAGTGAACATTGATCATACCACTGCACTCCAGCCTGGGTGACAGAGGGAGATCCTGTCTCTGAAAAATAAATAAATACATACATACATCCATAAATACATAAAAAAGAAAATAAAAGTGTATCCAGGTCATTTAGGAGCCCAGGAAAATGGAAGATGAAGATTTAAAACATTAAGCAATGGCCAGGATCGGTGGCTCCCGCCTGTAATCCTAGCAGTTTGGAAGCCCAATGTGGGCAGATCACCCGAGGTCAGGAGTTCAAGGCCAGCCTGGCCAACATGGTGAAACCCCGTCTCTACTAAAAATACAAAAATTAGCTGGGTGTGGTGGCACGTGGCTGTAGTCCCAGCTACTTGGGAGACTGAGGCATGAGAATTGCTTGAATTTATTTAATATTGAGGCAATACAGAAGCAGATCTTGGAGGCGGAGGTTGCAGTGAGTTGAGATCACGCCACTGCACTCCAGCCTGGGCAGCAGAGTGAGACTCCATCACAAAAAAAAAAAAAAAAATCAATCAAGTAAAAAAGTTAACCACCACAACATCAAGGGTCTGAACCCATTCTCTCTTCCCTGGCTATGGCAAATACTTTTAACCTGTCATGGTATCTACAAGAATTCTTGCTACTAGAGGAGGCGAGTCTTTGTTTTCCCATTTGATTCATAGGAAGATGGAACCCCTGAGGTGGTCAATACATAGATTAAAGTCTCACAGGTAGTTATAGGCAGATGCAAGACCTGAATCTGGTCTCCTAATTCCTGATCATGAGCTTGGTGCACTACAGCCAGTGGTCAGGCTGCATGATCTTGCCGAGTCTGGGTTCCAAGCAGTGAATGCCTTCACTAGGAGCCAGCAAAGTTTTCTCTGTGTCCCTAATTTGTAATAATGCTGAGGATGAGAAATTTGTCCCTAACTTAGAGTAACGCCAAGGACTAGGAGTCTGCTTTAAGTCAGTTCTACCACGAAATAAGCAGATACCCACTCAAAGGTCACTGCGTACACTTCCCTGGACGCACAGGGGGTGCAGCTACAGGACGTAGGCAGGCAATTTTACATAAATACTTCTCCTCTTTCTAAAAGCCTAATTACTAACTGTATTGAACAAGTCCTGAAGGCAGCTGAGATGAGGATAACCCGAGGGAAGAGTGAAAATGCATAACACTTGGGATCCCGTCTAGTATGGCTACTCCTTTTTTTCTATTTTTGAGACGGAGTCTTGCTCTGTTGCTCAGGCTAGAGTGCAGTGGCGCAATCTCGGCTCACTGCAACTCCCGCTTCCCGGGTTCAAGAAATTCTCTTGCCTCAGCCTCCAGAGTAGGCACCCGCCATCACACCTGGCTAATTTTTGTATTTTTAGTAGAGACAGGGTTTCACCATGTTGGCCAGGCTGGTGTCAAACTCTTGACCTCGTGATTCACCTGCCTCTCAGCCTCCCAAAGTGTTGGGATTACAGGCTTGAGCCACTGCACCCGACCTGCTATGTCTATTTCTAAACAAGCCAAGAGAATCACACTTCTCATCCTTCCATCTTTTAAACAAGATTCAAATTGTGGTTTTGAATTTTTTTTTTTAAAGAATGTTTTAGTTCAGTATTTTTGCTTCAAGCTCATTCTTCTGAAAAATATCTGAATATCAAATCCGTAAGCACGAGTTTGGGGAACAGATGGAGACGGAACTGGTGGCTCTCTAGAGGCCATTTACAGCTGGATCCTACCTTTGTAGTGACCATCAGAGGGGCGTATGCCCCCCATAACACTCCCATTCTTCATCTTTTTCCTCAAGACAGCTGCCCTGTGAGCAAAATGCAGACCTCTCAGGGCTCCAGGCAGCACCTCACCCCTCAGAACTGTCTACACAGGTGTGGGAACTAATTACAGACTCTAGCTTTATAGTTCTTTCCAATTTCCTCCCAAAATCTGAATAAATCTCCCCAACAAAACTAAAGTCAGTTTTCTCTCAACTCACAGTCTTTTTGTGTACATTTCCCCTAGGAATCGTACTCTTTTTTATTTCAAAAGATGACGTACTGCCCGCACCTCCTCCCAGCCATCTCAACTTTTTGGTTCCTATTTTCTATAAGAAATCTCCCTTTTTGTCCAGGCGCGGTGGCTCAAGCCTGTAATCCCAGCACTTTGGGAGGCCGAGACGGGCGGATCACGAGGTCAGGAGGTGGAGACAATCCTGGCTAACACGGGGAAACCCCGTCTCTACTAAAAAATACAAAAAATTAGCCGGGCGTGGTGGCGGGCGCCTGTAGTCCCAGCTACTCGGGAGGCTGAGGCAGGAGAATGGCGTAAACCCAGGAGGCGGAGATTGCAGTGAGCTGAGATCCGGCCACTGTACTCCAGCCTGGGCGAGAGCGAGACTCCGTCTCAAAACAAAAAGAAAAAAGAAAAAAGAAGAAAAAAAAATCTCCCGTTTCAGTGAGAGTTCTGGCTCTGGTTCCTTATCTCTTTTGCCCAACACTTGGCTCCTTTTATTTCTCCGTGCTGGACTGTAATGGCATCTTTGCTGGAATGCTCATAGGCGGAAGTGCTTAGAAGAGAAACACTAGTAGTGGAACCAAGATATGGCAAGTTTTACATTATTTTAACTTTGAAGTTTCCTGCAGGCTGTCTCAAAGAAACAGAAACAAGCCCTTTCCCAGATTGCCTTTCAACGCAGAGCCAGTTACAATATACGGGGGTTACTGCGCTGGACCGTAAAATAGACTGTTAAAAGTAATTGTTCCTCACTCGAGCTAGTCCAGCAAAAAAAAAAAAAAAGTAATTGTCTCAATTTTGGCTATACATGTCCTTATGTGCTTGAATTTGCAAGAGCTCCAAAGCAACAGAATCTGGTATTTGGTTTCCTGAAGGCATAACATTCTGTTTTTTCAAAGCCTCAACCTGACAGAGGCTGAAACCAAATCCTTCAACCTGCAATTTAGTCACTTTCATGTAAATGTCGGTCAGTTTTCTGACATCTGTCTAACACTATGTTGGAGTGACCAGATCAAGGCTGTAATGAGCCCACCATTCCTGGTAATTATCTTTGCATGGGGCTGTCCTGCTGAAGGTTGGGCCCAAAGTGAAGCCATCAGTGTAAGTGCCCTGATCCTTAATGAGATCCCTGTGGCTTGAGAAGAGGAGATGCAGATGAACTCCTTACCTTCATCTGGATCAGATTCTTCTTTATTTTCACAGAGCCACTTGACCAAAGGAAAGGCTTGACCAAAGGGAGACTCCCAACCAAACGCTTCCAGGGCCTGGTTCCATTTATGCCCCGGGTTTGCTCTTTCGATTGCCCGTGTTGTCAGCTCAGTACAACATGGCTCCTTCTTCCATGAGGAGCAGCTCAGTAGGGTTCTGCATTCTGGTACAGTGAATGGTACAGACCTGCAGCCTTTTTTTTTTTTTTTTTTTTTTTGGTACCTTCTCAGCTGCCTGTCTACAAGGCATGGGCAGTGGCCAGCCACCACTACAATAATTTAGGCACTTAAACACTTTTGAAAATTCTGCACCCAAGCAAGAAACTGTGATTCTGGAACTCCAATTAGCGGAACGTACCAGGCAAAAATCATCCAGGCACATCGGCTTTCAGAAAGTTTTACTATGGAAGAAGCAAATAAATAAACAAACAAAAGAAGATGATGATGAGGAAGGAGGGGGCTGGAGAAAGAGGGAAAAGAGGAGAAGGAGAAGTCGAGCCCATAGATATATTACTATAGCATAGATATTGTACTGTACCAAAGCACCCACTCAGAAAGCGAAAGAAGTTTCTTCTTCCCTCACTGGAGCTCACCTCTCTCTATACAGGGCCCTGTTCCAGGAAATCGCCAGTGGCTGCTCTCTGTGGTCAATAATAGATAATTCCAGATGAAAAGAAGTGTTCTGAAGTCAAGATGTAGTTTTTAGATCAATGGTTTTACGCAATAGTTGAATCCAGGGATCTCCGGTGGGTCTGCGAAAATTCTTCCAGCCGCTCAGTGGGCTGAGTCTAAATGCAAGGCTCACAGTGTGTTGGGTGTTTTTTTCTTTCTTCTTTCTTTTTTTTTCGCCTTTGAAGCATATTTTCCACTGCAGATTTGAGACAAAATTTAAATGCACCAAAGCAAATATTTTTGAAAGGAGCTACAAATAATCACAAGAGATTCAGCGAAAACACCTCAAAGGTGTTTTTTGTTTGCTTGCTTCTGTATTTAATCTAGTAAATAGGTGAGACTCTTGTTCTGCTTAAGTAGCCTAAAGACTAAAAATTTCGAGACTCACCAGATTAAAAGATGAAAAGATGAACCTTGCAAAGCGCATCTTTTTCAGGAGAGGAAAGTAAGATTTTTTTTTCTTCTCTGAATTTCCCATTTCCCAGTGTCATTTATTCCTAGTTCTCTCTCTCAGCACTGCTTTCTAGTTCGGTGCCCACAGCTTGGAGTCGGGAGCAGCCGCTATCAAAAATAATCCCTCTCTGCTGCCACAGGTGTATTTATTTAGGGTTTTCTTCCAGGGAGCAGGAGTTCAGGTGTAGGTGAAGGGGACATTAAATGTGGCTGCAGCTTGGGGAGATTCTAGTCCCATGGGAAGAGGTAACCTCAGGAAAGTCTGGGCTGCTGGAGAAGAGTTTTATGAGTTATCTAATAACCTGGTTCTCAGCCACATAGCACAACAAAGCTGTCCAGGCATTTAGGTTCCTCGGAAGCCACAAGATAAAAATTTACACTTATGCCTGTGTCTGCTTTTCCCTTTCTAACAGAGTAACATGCACATTTGGCTATTTGTTGGACCAATTTACACGGCCATCATTTCCTAGAAGGATTTTAAAACAGACCGGGCTACCTACACTGCAGATAAAGTTTGGAAGCTGTACACTAAAATGAACTTAGAGGTCTCTAGTTGGATTTTGGTGAAGTGTTTGCAACACCATTTACCTATCTGGATAATTCTGTCATGTACAAAGTACTCTCCAATAATTCAGGGGTCATCCTGTATGACCCAGATACTGTTAGCCCTTTCAATCCTTTGTGCAGGCTTACCTAGAAATAAAGGGAAAAATGTTCTTCCCACCTTGCTTGATAAGATAAAAACAATGTGTTTGCTTTTTTAATGTAACTGGAAAAAAAAAAAAAAAAGGAAAGAAGAAGGAAAACAAAAAAGCCAATTCCAACATCCGGATGAAATTTATTACATACTTCTCTGGGAACACCTGGTTCCTGAATGATTTGGCTTATCATCCCTTTTCCAGGTCTTCAGAGATGCAATGATTCAGCATGTTAGGAAATGATACTTTGCTGCCAGATACTATAAAGTTGATTTAAAGAGGTTGTAAAAATGCTGTAGCCTTAACCAAACTCCTGGTAGGGGGAGGTGAGGCAGCACATGCCGTGTAAGCGTGCTCACATATTTCTGTGTGGCTACCCAGTGGGAAAGTTATTTGCCACTTCTGGAGAAGCTGGAAGTTGTCAACTATACTACCTTGTATCTCAGCCCTAGAATCTGCCTCATGCGTGTTTATACCTGACCAACTTCTGTCAAGTTACCCCACTTCACTCCCTACCATATACATATATATATATATTTTTTGTTTTGTTTTGTTTTTGTTTTTGTTTTGAGATGGAGTCTCCTTCTGTAGCCCAGGCTGAAGTGTTCAAGTGATTCTCCTGCCTCAGCCTCCTGAGTAGCTGGAATTATAGGCATCTGCCAGGACGCCTGGCTGATTTTTGTATTTTTAGTAGAGACAGGGTTTCTGCATGTTGGTCAGGCTGGTCTCAAACTCCCAACCTCAGGTGATCTGCCTGCCTCAGCCTTCCAGAGTGCCGGGATTATAGGCATGAGCCGCTGCGCCTGGCCACTACTATATAACCTTATTTTCTTCCTAGAACTCATCACTATTTGAAATTACATGAACAACATGAGTTTTTTTGTTCTTGTTTTTTGCCAGAGTCTTGCTCTATCACCTAGGCTGGAGTGCAGTGGTGCGATCACTGCAGCCTCAAACTCCTGAGCTCAAACAATCCTCCCACCTCAGCCTCCCAAGCAGCGGGGAGTACAGGCAGGCATCATCATGCTTAGTTATTTTTCTTACTTTTTGTAGATAAGGGCTCACTTTGTTGCCCAGGCCGGTCTTGAACTTCTGGGCTCAAGTAATCCTCCTGCCTTGAGCAACATGCACATTTTGCAAAGTGCTGGGACAACAGGCCTGAGCTACCGTGTGCCCAGCTAACAACATGGGTGTGAGCTGCACAGGTCCACTTGTATATGGACTTTTAAAAATAAATGTATTAGAACATTTTTTGGAGATTTGTAACAATTTGAAAAAACTCACAGATGAACCTCATAACCTAGAAATGTTCAAAAACTTAAGAAAAAGGCATGTCATAAATGCATAAAATACATGTAGATACTAGTCTATTTTTATCATTTACTACCATAAAATATACTTAAGTCTATTATAAAAAGTTAAAATTGGGGCCTGGCACGGTGACTCATGCCTGTAATCCCAGCTCTTTGGGAGGCCAAGGCGGGTGGATCACGAGGTCAGGAGATTGAGACTATCCTGGCTGACATGGTGAAACCCCGTCTCTACTAAAAATACAAAAAGTTAGCCGGGGGAGGTGGCGGGCGCCTGTAGTCCCAGCTGCTCGGGAGGCTGAGGCAGGAGAATGGCGTGAACTCGGGGGTAGAGCCTGCAGTGAGCCGAGATCGAGCCACTGCACTCCAGCCTGGACAACAGAGTGAGACTCCTTCTCAAAAAAAAAAGTTAAAATTGTCTGGGCGTGGTGGTTCATGCCTGTAATTCTGGTACTTTGGGAGGCCAAAGTGGGCGGATCATGAGGTCAGGAGTTTGAGACCAGCCTGGCCAATATGATGAAACCCCTTCTCTACTAAAAATACAAAAATTAGCTGGCGTGGTGGTGCGCTCCTGTAATCCCAGCTACTCAGGAGGCTGAGGCAGGAGAATAGCTTGAACCCGGGAGGCAGAGGTTGCAGTGAGTCGAGATCATGCCACTGCACTGCAGCCTGGGTGACAGAGCGAGACTCTGTCTTGAAAAAAAAAAAAAACCAGTTAAAATTTATCAACACTTATATACAAATACTGTACATGGCACCATTAGCGGTGGAGAGAAATGTAAGCAAATGTAAAGATGCCGTATTAAATCATAACCGCATACAATTAACTGTTACACATACTATACAACTGTAATAATTTCAAAGCCACCTCCTGTTGCTATTGCTGTGAGCGCAAGTGTTGCAAGCATCTGCTTAAAATGTCAGGTGACACTGATCACCTCCAGGTAAGCAGTTAGTTTCTCTAGTAAATTATTGCATATATCAGTAGAAAGTGCTCTCTCAAGGTTCTCGTGTGTTTTTTTGTAGTGTTTAATACAGTATCGTAAACTTTGAATAACACTACAGGACCCATACAAGGTGCCACTCGTGATGCTAGAAGTGCTCATAAGAAGCAGAGAAAAGTCATGACACTACAAGAAAAAGCTGAATAGCTTGATATATACCATAGATTGAGGTCTGCAGCTGCGACTGCCTACCATTTCAGAGAGATGATTCATCTTGTAAACAGATGACATAAATTTATGGCATCAATAAATACAGTACAGTACTGTAAATGTGTTTTCTCTTCCTTATGATTGTCTTAGTAACATTTTCTTTTCTCTAGCTTACTTGACTGTGGGAATACAGTGCATAACACATATACAGAATATGTGTTGATGATTTATGTTATCTGAAAGGCTTCTTTCTGGTCAATAGTAGGCTATATTAGTAGTTAAGTTTTGGAGAAGTTGAAAGGTATACTCAAATTTTCAACTGGTTAGGTGCCCCTAACCTCCATGTCGTTCAAGGGTCAACTGTATCTTGTCTGTTTACTTGTTTTGGTCTAGTTCTCCAACCATAATATAAATGTCATGAAAGTATCTCATCTGTCTTGTTTACTGTTGTACCCTACATGTTTAAAATAGTGCCTGCAGACAGCAGGTGTTGGATAAATATGGGCCACAGTAAAGGATGTGGATTTAGTTAAATCAGGTCAACCTAGATTTTGTCATGAAATTCTTGGATCCTCATGTGACCCCTAATGAATGGAAGTATGTGAGCAAATTCTCTCCATCTATGACAAAAATCAAAGGACCTTTGGCTTGATGTCCAGGGGTGTCAATGTACCTCACATGTGTAGCCTCAATACACTCTAGCTGAGGGTCTGGGAGCAGTGCTGGCCCAGGATGCTAGGTCACCAGCCCTTGCCTAGGGCCAGGCTGAGATGCTTGCCTCCCACTGGGGGTCTCACAGAGTCAGGCCTAGGCAACTCTCTGCATCCTATAAACCACAAGGGCTCCAGCAGTCCATAGACAGACCAGGGTGACAGGAGTGAGGCATGTGTCGTGGGTATGAAACTTCACCAGGTGCTAAAAATTCCAATAATCAGAATAAGTAATATTTTAATGAAATACTTAAAAATAAAAAAAGTATGCAAAAAATAGAAATAAAATTTATCATTTATAAATGATCAAGGGATCTGTCTTCTATTATTCCATTACCCAGCTCATTATACAAGGGTTAGATAGGATCCGGGGGTAACTCTCTCATGGGTTCTTCACACTTCTCCTGAGATCTAGGAATGGAAGGCCTAAACTAGACAAGCCCCAGGAAACTGGAACCAGGCAGCACCACCCCCACTCTCCCTAGTTATTTTGGAATTCTATGCAGAAGGTGGTGGCTCCTTCCTCAAAAAACTAAAAATAGAACTACCATATGATCCAGCAACCCCACTGCTGGATATATAACCAAAAGAAAGTAAATCAGTATTTAGAAGAGAGATCCACACTCCCATGTTTATTGCATCCCACAATAACCAAGATATGGAATCAGCCTAAGTGTCCAACAGTGGATGAACGGATAAAGAAAACGTGGCGCTCTACACAGGGAATATTATTCAGCCACAAAAATAATGAAATTCTGTCATTTGCAACAACATGGATAGAACTGGAGGATACTGTGTTAAGTGAAATAAACCAACATAGAAGATAAATATCGCATGTTCTCACTCATATGTTAGGAGCTAAAAAAACAACAACACTGAGGTCTGGGTGTGGTGGCTCATGCTTATAATCCCAGTGCTTTGAGAAGCTGAGGCAGGAGGATCACTTGAACCCAGAAGTTTGAGGCTGCAGTGAGCCATGACTGCGTCACTGCACTCCAGCCGAGGCAACACAGCAAGACCATGTCTCAAAAAAAACATTTTTAAATAAGATAGAGGCCAGGCGCGGTGGCTCATGCCTGTAATCCCAGCACTTTGGGAGGCCAAGGCGGAGGGATCACCTGAGGTCAGGAGTTCAAGACCAGCCTGACCAACATGGAGAAACCCCATCTCTACTAAAAATACAAAATTAGCCGGGGTGGTGGCTCATGCCTGTAATCCCAGCTACTTGGGAGGCTGAGGCAGGAGAATCACTTGAACCCAGGAGGCGGAGGTTGTGGTGAGCTGCGATAGCGCCATTGTACTCCAGCCTGGGCAACAAGAGCGAAACTCCGTCTCAAAAAATAAAAATAATAATAATAATAATAATAAAAAGATAAAAATTGAACTCATGAAGATGGAGAGTACAGTGATGATTACCAGAGGCTGAGAAGGGTAGTGGGGAGGCAGGGATAAAGAGAGGGGTTGGTTAATGGGTACAAAAGTACAGTTAGATACCAGGAATCAGATCTAGTGTTGGGTAGCACAAAAGGGCAACTATAGTTAACAATAATTTATTACATATTTCAAAATAAAAAAGTAGAATTGGAGTATTCCTAGCACAATGATAAATGCTTGAGGAGATGGATATCCCAATTACCCTTAATTGATCACTGTATATTTTATGCATGTATGAAAATATCACATGTACCCTATAAAATGTACAACTACTATGTATCCATAAATTTTTTTAAATGTTTTAAAGCATGGGGGAATCCTAAGTTTGCTGCTTACTTTCAACCTGATGCATCACCAATCTGAGGCAGGCCCCAAACTTTGGCAACAAGGTGTGAGGTAAGCATCACTTTAGTGCAGGGAGGGTAACCTGCTTGAGGAATTGACTGATTTTCTGTAGTGTCTGCCATTTCTGTTCTTCACAAAAGAATAGGCCATTCCTATCTTCCTCCACACTCCCAATCCCAAAGGGTAACCAGGGCTTTTCATTTTAGAGATCAGGCTTTCTCTGATCTCAGGAAAACAAAAAACAAAAAAAACAAAAAAAAAAGGAAAGGAAAAAGAGAAAGAAACAAAGAAAAGAAATTGAGCTGGGCATGGTGGCTCATGTCTATAATCTCAGGACGTTGAGGCAGGAGGAGCGCTTGAGCCTAGGAGTGAGCTATGATCACACCACTGCACTACAGCCTTGGCAAGAGAGCGAGATGCTGTCTCTTAAAAAGAAAGAGGCCGGGAGTGGTGACTCAGGCCTGTAATCCCAGCACTTTGGGAGGCCAAGGTGGGTGGATCACCTAAGGTCTGGGGTTTGCGACCAGCCAACATGGAGAAACTCCATCTCTATTAAAAATACAAAATTAACTGGGCTTGGTGGCTCATGCCTGTAATCCCAACTACTTGGGAGGCTGAGACAGAAGAATTGCTTGAATTTGGGAGGCAGAGGTTGCAGTGAGCCGAGATCGCGCCATTGCACTCATGGCAACAAGAGCGAAACTCTACCTCAAAAAAAAAAAAAAAAAAGAAAGAAAAGAAAATGAAAAGAAAGAAATCAGGCCAGGCATGGTGGCTAACGCCTGTAATCCCAACACTCTGGGAAGCCGAGGCGGGTGGATTACTTGAGGTCAGGGGTTCGAGACCAGCCTGGCCAACATGGTGAAACTCTGTCTCTACTAAAAATAGAAAAAATTAGCTGGGCGTGGTGGCGAGCACCTGTAATTCCAGCTACTCAGGAGGCTGAGGCAGTAGAATTGCTTGAACCCGGGAGGCAGAGGTTGCAGTGAGCTGAGATCATGCCATTGCTCTTTGGCCTGGGCAACAAGAGTGAAACGCCATCAAAAAGAAAAAAGAGAGAGGGAGGGAGGGAGGGAGGAAGGAAGGGAGGGAGGGAGGGAAGGAGGGAGGGAGGAAGGAAGGAAGGACAAGGAAAGAAATAAACAAGCTTTTGTTTTAAAAAATTAACCCAGTCTTAGAGGCAATCAAACTGTTTTGTCTGAGAGGAAGAAGGATTTGTAGCATTAGAAGAGGGCAAGGAGAATTTCCTGAGCCTGGCTTTGAGGGCATGGTGCTGAGGAGCCCTGCAGCCTCCTTTTGTGGCCAGGTCCTGTTCCAGGCCTCCCACAGATCCCTGGGACCAGAGGGCCTCCAATGGGGATGACTGTGAGCTCAGGGAGGTGAGCAAAGGCACTGCTGACCTTAGCAGAGGTCTCCATGCCATAGAGAGAACTGGAGAAAGGGTGGTAGACTAGACCATTGTTTTGAGCAAAGAGCACCAGGGGTGGCAGGCACCCTTGACTAAGAGACATCTTTCCCCCAATATGTGTAAGCTCCTGATAAAGGACCAAGATTGGATTTGCTACTCATTGTTGGATGGAAGCCAAGGGTATTTAATTTAGAAAATTAAAGAAATGTGACATTTCCACCACCTGTATGTCAGGGAACAAAGTAATACCTGTTTAACACCAGCCTCCACACTTTCCTCTAAAGTATTTAGGTTTTCTGGTTCAAAGAAGCCTCCAGCTTGATTTGTTGAACTGTGCCTCTCGGGAGTTGAAGGCAGGAAGTGTTCCAGGATATGTGCATATAGGGGTGCATGCTGTTCTGTGAAGGAGCCTTGCACTTGGGCCCCATTCCAGTCCCTCCCTTACCAATTCAATAGGAGCCTGAATCAATGGTGGACTCAAAGATATCCCCTGAAAAAGAGAAGAAAGGAAGCTGGGCAGAAGTTGCATTCAGGACCGGGATTGCTCAGGACTGGGGCTCCCAAAGCCTTGCTGCGAAACACATCCTCAAGTCTGTACTGCCCCCAGGTGGTCACACCAGAGCCCAGCTCTGCACTTGGTATGGAGAGAAGACTGTATGGGATGTGTATGTTTATTCCAGTTAGAGCTCTTGGGGACTCATCGGTAACGCTGATGAGATACAGAATTCCGAAGGAAGAGGAAGCCTTAGTGAGGAAGGGGGTGAGTTCTGTTTACTCTGAAGTATCTGTGGAATACACTTAAATATAGATATCTAGAAATCTGTCAAAATAAAAATTTAAAGGTCAGGAGAGAGATCTAAACTAGACACGCAGATAGGAGTGTTATTATCATATGTGTAGTAATTAAAACCAGGGGAACAGATGAGATCACCCAGGGAAAACGGGAATAGAGACAAGGGCTGAGTTCCAAGGACAAAACTCTAGAATGGGCTAGGAAAGGTTTGTGATATAATCTTGTATATTTTCCTGGGGCTTTGGAATTTCTCAACTCATTACCATACTCATTATCTTTCATACTCATTATCTTAATTCTCATCTGGGAGGTTCTATAAAATACCTGGCAAAACCAGGTATGACTGGGATGATGCCAACACTGCAAGAAATCCCATCCATCGGAGAGGCAGGAGGTGGGGCCCGGACACGGTGGATATCATGAAGGATAGTGATTCCCAATGGTAGGCTTGACGCCCCAGGTTAGCAGGACACAGAATGACTCTAAGAGCACTTGAAGCTCTTGCCTAGACTCTTGGTGAAGAGCATAGCTGGTCTGTGGCGCTGGGTTAGACAAGCTGTTGCGGGACAGTGGCTGACCTGACAAAAGCTCTGCAGCAGGAGTTTATCTCCAGAAGCAGGTGCAGCCTGCCTATCTCTGCGTGTCCTACAGGCAGCAGTGCACTAGACCGAACTGAGGAATGCTCTTCCCAGCTGGGAAGAAAGGCATCCTTTCCAGAGACAGAAACAAAGCAGCAAGAATACTTGCTGCTTTCTGAGTGACTGGGGTTGGTGGGAGACATGAAGGTTGACCTGGCCCTACAAGGAGATCTGTAAGGCAGAGGGCTAGAATGCAAGGCAGAGATAAATGCAATGAGGTGACTCCTTTGGTAGAGTCCCCACTTTCTTCAACTGGTCTCACCTACTCTGAACGTACTTCCTCCCACAGTATTTCGGAGCTTCCCAGTGTTATATGTGTTATTGTGCACCTATTCGCATGCTCCCTCGAGTTCCTCAGGCTGTTCATCCGTGTGGCTTCTCCAGGGTTTGCCTAATACTTAGGGGGAGCAGGGCCAGGTGCAGTGGCTCACGCCTGTAATACCAGCACTTTGGGAGGCTGAGGGTGGGGGATCACCTGAGGTCGGGAGTTTGAGACCAGCCTGACCAACATGGAGAAACCCCGTCTCTATTAAAACTACAAAATTAGCCGGGCTTGGTGGCGTGTGCCTGTAATCCCAGCTACTCGGGAGGCTGAGGCAGGAGAATCACTTGAACCCAGGAGGCAGAGGTTACGGTGAGCTGAGATCACGCCACAGCACTCCAGCCTGGGCAACAAGAGCAAAACTCCGTCTCAAAAAAACATAAGGGGAGCAGTTAAGCTACCCGCGTGGCCAGAGGTTCCGGGCACCAGACCGTGGCTCTGCTCCTTATTGCTTGAGGTTTTGTTTAACTCCCCTGAACCTCAGTATTCTCATCTCAAAAATGCCTCAGGTTGTTATGAGAATTAGAGAATACTCAAAAAGCCTAAATTAATGATAGCATTCGATAGTGTCATTATTGTGACAGCTTCATCTACTACAAATATATTATCTTGTCTTTTTAGAAATTTCCACCATTAAAATGACTCTTTAGGTTAAAGATCTCAGAGTCCTAGCATAATGCTTATAGGGAGAAATATGATTCTTACTATATTATTAGTCGTTATCATGATCCTGAATTGGTTTAGGTAAAGCAGAGGGCAGGAATGGGTCACAAACAGTAATTTTGTTTGGGCTCAGAGTGGGAGAAAGAAGTGTCTCCCAAACTTCAGTCATTTGAATAGCAACGTCAGGATATCAACCATATCCCCAAGCCAGCTATATTATTATTTACTCAATATTTTTCTTTAAATCAGCTAATAACTTTTCCAAAACATAAATACATTTGTGTAAATTGGAAATTTTATAGCATGTTACTGTCATTTTTCATAAACAATACAATCTTATAAAAAAATTAATAAAACGGTGTCAGTAAATTCTAAATACTGTCAGCAGAAGAACACTCCAGGCCTGAGGTCTATTTTCTTGATTAAAAAGGAATAGATTAAAACGGAATAAGTTTTGGAATATGTTAATGACATATCAATCCCCACTGAGACTTTGTTCTAAATGAATCCAGGCTGGAAATCAAATTAAAAAGGGAATTACTTTTTCATGATGTGATGATTTTATGCTTGTCCATCTACCATCAAAAATCATCTTCTGTTTAACTTAAATCATCTCACATACCACCAGCGGTACATGTCCTAAGCTTTTGGAGACAAAAGGGCTGAAAGCAGGCTAACGAGTTCCACAAGTAAACTGAAAAAACTAAACTGGCCAACGTCACCTCCTTTACAAGTTTGTGTAAATGCTCTACAACCTTTTGTAAAATTTCATCTTCGTATCCCCTTTGGGAACGAGGATAGAATGGCACACATAAATATGTTCAATAAATATCGGGATGCTGGGTGTGGGTAAAATGGTAGCAGAACAAGTCGATCTGAATAAGACCCTGGAAGTCCGAGGGGAAGATGGGTTTTCTGAAATACACTCCCTCATCTCCCACCTCCGAACAGTAACAGGCTCAGCCTGAAGTCAAAGCAAGATGTGGAAATGCCATACACAGCAGAGGAGAATTGGTTCTAAGGACTGAACTATATGAATAATACTTATTTCTCTCCTATTGGACTTGGAGATCTGGTTTTTGATAAATAACTATATTTACTCTTGTAATGGTCCTGCCCTATTTTCAAGTGATAGAACAACTCCAAAGTATCTTTCCCTCTTAAAGTTCATTTATAGTAAGTGATGTGCTTCACGTGTGTCTTGCACTGAACTGAAAACAAACCATCAAGGAACACTCCTCACCTGCCATATCCAAAAGGCACTCTAGGTTTGTATCCATTCTAACATATCTTCTTGATTTTGTACAGACAACATTAGCAATTGATACATAACATCTGTCACTGCTGTTTCTAAAATAAAATATCTGAGTCTCTCAAAGGCAGTTTAGGAAATTCAGGATCTCCTAAGAGAAAGATGAAAACACCATCAGTAGATTCTCAGCCCTAGGACAGGCCAGCTTAAAGTGACTAGGCCTGTGGACAGAGATTAAACTGACAAACCTTATATACTTGGCCCTAGCCTGGAGCAGGGGATTGATATTTTTCTCTGAGAAGAACTTTAGAGGCCAAAGGAAAAGAGAGATTAAAAAGAAATTCCTCTCTGAACAGTTACACAGCTAAGGCAAAGATTTCAGAATTCTAGCCCATTAATCTTTCTCCCCAGCCTAGTTTGGTGCTATGACCAAATACTAAAAATAACCAATTTAGGACTACCACCAGAATTATTTATTTATGACTCTCATACCCCTTGGTGGATCACTGATGGCAAGTTCTAAGTGACTGGTTCTCTCTCCTTTGTGCCTCATCAGTCAGGGCATTTCCAAAGACTACTAATTATTTCAGTTTCAACCCAAGTTAAACATAATCAGGAAGTTAAATCCTACTGCTTTGGATCATGAGGTCAGGAGATTGAGACCATCCTGGCTAACATGGTGAAACCCCGTCTCTACTAAAAATACAAAACTCAGCCAGGTGTGGTGGCACACGCCTGTAGTCCCAGCTACTTGGGAGGCTGAGGCAGGAGAATCGCTTGAACCCGGGAGGTGGAGGTTGCAGTGAGCCAAGATCGCACCGCTGCACTCCAGCCTGGGCGACAGAGCGAGACTCCGTCTCAAAAAAAAAAAAAAAGATAAAAAAAATCCTACTGCTGCCAAATCCTACCACTACCAAATTCCAAAGTCAAATATAAGTGAGTTGAGGATTGTCTACTGTCTAGAGAATTCTTGCCAAGCTCCCAATAGAAAAATGAGAGCTGGCCTCATTATTAAATCATGTTATCATCAGTGGCCCATTTTTTTTCCAGCTTTGGTGATGACATCCTTGTATCAGCAGAGTAGAGTTAAATTGTCAGATTCCCGAAGCAATTTACCTTTGCACTTACCTGTAGGTATTACTGAGAAGCAAGGATTGGTGAACTCAGGGTCCAGACTTTGGTTCAGTGACTTTGGTAGCCTGACCAAAGCTGTTCACTCCCTTCACGTTGCTTTTTATGCAACCCCGGGCTGTTAATGACTTCCAGCTGTGAGACGATCCCTCCGACCACTCTGCCTGGCCTCCCAGATCGTCAGTGCTTTCATGTCTAAGGAGGCTCTATATTTTCCTGCTGCATGGCCTTCTCTGCCTCAGGACTCCTATCTCCCAGGGTGCTGACAACTCAGCAAGGGTTTCCTTGGTGTGAGTTCTTTTGCTTATGGCAACTGAGCTATCACATTTCTAATCAGGAGCAGCCTGAAATTAAGGTGCAAAAATTAAATTGTGGAGACTAAAGGCATTTGGTGCAACTGAATTTCAGGCAGAGTCTGAAGTTCCCTGGAGTAGAGCTTGCTGTGTGGGGGCCTCCTACCCATGGCTTCAGAGCACTTTGATAATCTGAAATGTCTCTTAGCCATGTTAAAGCCCTGGTATAGCCAGAATCCAACAGATTTTCTGAACTAGATCTCCATCTGCTACCATTCTCCAAGTCTGAATCATGGCTTTGCCACTTACTAGCCTTGACCTCAAACAAATTATTGAACCTCTTTTGGCCTCACTTTCCTAAGATGTAAAATGCGGGCAATGAGACTTATTCTACAGTGCTAATGTGAGCTTTAAACAAGTTATGATATCTATAGCACATGGTAGATGCTAAATGAACTTCACTTCCCTTAACTCTACCCTCTACATTTTAGAGGAAATCTGTTTACCTGCCTTACCTCTTGCTTAGTAGACAGGATGAGGCTTGGGTTGAAGAATATATTACTGAGGGGCAAGTCTAGAAAGGATGTGGGGTGGATACCATAGATAGTCATAGGGATTGGTGTTTCTCTTCCTCAAATCCTAGCTCGTAATGATAAGACTAAGTGATTCTCTGACTTCAAGAATGCTTGCAATGTTCATTTCTGGGACAAGTTTCTCAGTAGGCACGACCAGAACTTCTTGTTAACACAGCCCAGCCCAGAACCTTGAAGATGGCAATGATTTTAATCTTACAGTATGGGGTGGAATAAGCTAAGCCACATATACACATGGCTTTTATATATGGCTCTTAAGAGCATAAGTAGTTGTCACAAGAACATGACATTTCCAGATCTATATTATGGTTAATAATTTACATGACTATCAACTTTTGAAGCAGGAATCTTCTCTTATTCATGTTTATTCTCTTAAGTACATATGGCTTTGCATGTCAAAGTTGCTCATTAAATCAAATTGAATTGATTCAGTATCAAAGGACATGAAACTGAAGGAAAAAATGGAAGTTAAAATTGTTGATGAGCAAGATCCAGACTGACCAAGAGAACCAAGAGGAAACCAAAGCTGAGCGGTATCTTGTCTCTATACCAGGCTTTGTTCATATAACTTTTATCTATGGACTTTCATTATCTTTTAGAAAGTTATCATTGCATTGGAAGACTAGCTTAGGAATGTGTTGTTAGTAGGAGAGCTGGCTAGAATAGGGGCTGGAATAGATAGTCTTATTCCTAAAGTCATGCCTAGTTACCAGAAAGTGAGACTTCCTTCCTGATTCCCTCCATGGAGTGGGTTAAGACAACAGTGTGCCACCAGCCATTATTTTCTTTTTCTCTTCATTTTTTTTAGTAGAGATGGGGTCTCGCTTTGTTGCCCAGACTGGCCTTTGAACTTCTGGCCTCAAGTAATCCTCTTCCTGCCTCTGTCCCCTAGCCATGCCTGGCCCCACCCGCCATTGTATGTTGCCACAGGGCTGAGAGTTTGGCAGAAACCCCCTCTGCCTGCTCTGCCTGGGAAAAGCAGTATCCCTTAAGAGAATTTAAGTTTTAAGTCAATTGTTACCTCTGCAGTGTTTTGTCCTTGGTAGGCATGGTGTCCTTAGCTGGGCATGGTGGTGCGTGCCTGTAATCCCAACTACTCAGGAGGTTGAGGCATGAGAATCACTTGAACCTAGGAGGCAGAGGTTGCAGTGAACCAAGATCACACGACTGGACTCCAGCCTGGGAGACAGAGCAAGACTCCATCTCAAACAACAACAACAACAACAACAAAAACATATACTAAAATGGAATTTTATGGTATACAGTTCATTTTACTACATGTCTATATTCACATCACCACCACCACAAACAGGATATAGGGTATTTGCTGCTGTAGTTTATTAGTTAAAATTCTCCTTTTCCTTTTCCCTTAAGGCTTGGTTTTGCTACTTTCAGGCTTAATTGGTATGAGATATATATATATCTATATATATATAGATATATATATATATATATTTTTTTTTTTTTTTTTTTTTCCTGAGAGCTGAAATGTAAGTGTTCCAAACTAGGGGAGAGAGAAGTAGAGAAAGTGATTTACTCTTAGAATGGATTGGGGTGTTTATAAACTGTTTTTTGTTGTTGCTGTTGTTGTTGTTGTTTGAAACAGAGTTTAGCTGTTGTCACCTAGGCTGGAGTACAATAGCATGATCTCAGCTTACTGCAACCTCAGCCTCCTGGGTTGAAGCGATTCTCATGCCTCAGCCCCCCAAGTAGCTGGGATTCCAGGTGCCTGCCACCACACTGGCTAATTTTTTTATTTTTAGTAGAAACGGGGTTTCGCCATATTGGCCAGGCTGCTCTCGAACTCCTGACCTCAGGTGATCTGCCGGCCTTGGCCTCCCAAAGTGCTGGGATTACAGGCGTGAGCCACTGCGCCCGACCCGGGGTGTTTATTCACTGCCAGTGGGGTTGTTTCCTCTATTAGATTTTAACTCCTGAGTTCAGGGGCTGTGTCTTATTCACCTGTATATCCCCACTGCCTAGGGGGTCCATGGTGGCTGTTCAATAAATGCTTACTGATTGATATATAAGTCAAATATAACCAACATTGCAAAGTGTTACAGGTGTGAAATTGGTGGTACAGGTAATAAGCACTAGAGAAGCTCAGAAGAAGAAATCATTGTGGGCCAGGATGGTCAGAGAAGGTTCTACAGAAGGGGTAGAAATGTTTCATGAAAGAATTTGACTCTCTGGACAGAGATGGAATGAAATATAGACAGTGCACAGACTTCCAATCACTTAAACTCTGAGACCCTCACTTTCTTATTGATGCAAAAAGTATTTTTAAAATGAGAAGAGTAAACCTACATCATAAGCAAAGAGTAAATGAGACAGTTATATAATTAGCACAGAATGTGATACACACAAAAGAATTTTCTTTCCTCTGTACTTTTTCTTTTACTGACCTGTATAGCCATCCCATTGGATTTGAAAGCTTTCCTGAGTCTTCTGGAGCTCCTGGTGCCATTTCCTTCATAGCCGCAGGAGCTTTCCACACACCAGAGGAGATATTCCTGAAGCTAGGGGGGGCTTTGTTCACTCTCTGTGGATAAATGAGATAGATAAGTACTCTAAATACTTTTTGTTGTCTATCCTTGAGCACATATGACTATGTTGGGCATAGGGAATTTCGCTGGGCAAAACATTTCCACTTTTATCTCCATTTCTAGCTCACAGAACTTTACTATTAGAAGAGCTCTGGTAGGGCTCAGTGGCTCACACCTATAATTTGAGCACTTTGGGAGGCCACGATGGGAGAATCACTTGAGGCCATGACTTTGAGACCAGTCTGGGCAACATAATGAGACCTGTCTCTACAATTAATAAATAAATTGGCCAGGTGTGGTGGCACATGCTTGTGGTCCCAGCTACTCTGGATTGCTTGAGCCCAGTAGGCCAAAGCTGCAGTGAGCCATGATCACACCACTGCACGCCAGCCTGGGCGACAGAGAGAGACTTTGTTTAAAAAAAAAAAAAAATTCTTGGAGATAATATAGTATATAACTTTTGTTTTACATATTAAAAAAAACAAATTTAGCCTAAAGCAATTAAGTAGTTAGTTAGTGGCAGAACTGTGAAATATACTTGGGTGTTTTTTGATGTCTTACCCAGTGCTCTTTCCAATTTATCAGGCTATTATATTCTTCTATATTTTGGAAAGTCCCATTCACTTTTCACATTTCCATCAACATTGGCAACCCAGTTTTTCAGCGAAATTCAGAGACATCCTATACCTTTGGCTTGTTTACCAAAGGACTAGGAAGATCAAGTGATTGATACAAGTTGAGAATCACTAATCTGAAAATCTGAAATGTTCCAAAAACTGCTGCTTTTTGAGTGCTGACATGAAACTCAAAGGAAAAGCCCATTGGAGCATTTTGGATTTGGGATTTGGGATGTTCAACCAGTTCATTGAATTAACCATTTCTATAAGGAGTCCTGGTTCTATGAATAATTTTTTAGGTCAGGCACAGTGGCTCATGCCTGTAATCCCAGCACTTTGGGAGGCCAAGGTTGGCAGATCACTTGAGGTCAGTTTGAGACCAGCCTGGCCAACATGGCAAAGCTCCGTCTCTACAAAAACACAAAAATTAGCTGAGCATGGTGGTGTGTGTCTGTAATCCCAGCTATTCAGGAGGTTGAGGCATGAGAATCACTTGAACCTGGGAGGCAGAGGTTGCAGGGAGCCAAGATCATGTGACTGGACTCCAGCCTGGGAGACAGAGCAAGACTCCATCTCAAAAAAAAGAACATATACTAAAATGGAATTTTATGGTATACAGTTCATTTTAATACATGTCTAGATTCACATCACCACCACCACAAACAGGATATAGAACCATTCCATCCCCACAAAAATTTCTCTTGTCTGTTTATTTCTTTATTTGAGATGGAGTCTCACTTTGTCGTCCAAGCTGGAGTGCAGTGGCACCATCTCAGCTCACTGCAACCTCCGCCTCCCGGGTTCAAGCAATTCTCCTGTTTCAGTCTCTTGAGTAGCTGGGACTACAGGCACCCACCTCCATGCCCGCTAATTTTTGTATTTTTATTAGAGATGGGGTTTCATCATGTTGGCCAGGATGGTCTTGAACTCCTAACCTCAGGTGATCCATCTGCCTCAGCCTCCCAAAATGCTGAGATTACAGGCATGAGCCACCATACCTGGCCTTGTCTACTCTTTTGTAGTCATATTCCATGTCTTCATCCCCATCCCTAACTAACCCCTGGCAAGCACTCATTTTGTCTCTATCATTATGGTTTTGTACTATAGTTTTACCTTTTTGAAGATGTCATTAAAGTGGAATGATACATTCTATGAACTACGAAATCCTCAAGGAATAGAGATATCTTCTCTGGTAGTTTTTTAAACTACACACAACACACACACACACACACACACACACACTCTTCAATCTTCTGAAATGACTAAAAGCAATGACACACTGATATCAGGGTATGTGTGTGTATATGTCTGTGTATACTAAAACACAGCCATATACACATCTATACTGATCTTCTGTATCTATCCATTTATATATATATTAAAAACATGACATCATACCGATACCTCCAGTTCCAATCCAACCCCACAGAATTCATTCTGGCCTGCCCCTTTTCTTAATTTATAACTTCTTTCTCCTACATGATAAACCTGGTTCTCGTTATTGAATACATTTAGTTATTTATTCAATCTTAGTGTATACATAAAAGAAATTTAAGAATGCTAACCTGTACCCAATGTAAGGAATAAATTTACTAATTAGAGTACAGTATTTGTGTACAATTTTTCATCTTTAACCTTCTAGAGTCAAAATATTGTTTTCCAAAGTTTCTTCTGTTAGTTCTTTTCTATCCACCTCAGTGTGATAGTATTATTCATTTGTAATAAAGTTAGGTTCATTTGTTCCTTTTTTATTTCATATTGAGTTCACCTCACAACCTGATTTTTTAAAAAAAATTCTTTATTTTTGTGTATGGTAAATCATACCAGGGTATTATTTGGTATACTTATTCTCTTTTTTTTTTTTTGAGATGGAATCTCTCTCTGTTGCCCAGGCTAGAGTGCAGTGGCACAATCTCGGCTCACTGCAACCTCCACCTCCCGGGTTCAAACAATTCTCCTGCCTCAGCCTCCCGAGTAGCTGGGATTACAGGAGCGTGCCATCACGCCCAGCTAACTTTTTAGTACAGAGGGCGTTTCACCATGTTGGCCAGGCTGGTCTCGAACTCCTAGCCTCCAGTGATCCACCTGCCTCAGCCTGTCAAAGTGCTGGGATTACAGTTGTGAGCCACGGTGCCGGGCCTACTTACCCTCTTATTCTAAGAGTCAGACAACAAAGTATACACTGTGAAGAATCATTTCCCTCCTCCGTCTCTGCTACCCTATTTCATCCCTTTTTTTTCCACCTATCCCCTGTAGGTAAACAATTTTATTAATGTCTGGTTTATCCTTCCTGTATGTCCTTTGCACAAATAAGCAGACACATATATATTTTATTACATCCTTTATTACATAAAATGACACACGCTTTATTTGTTTGCTAGAGCTACCGAAGCAAAATACTACAAACTGGGTTGGTTAAACACAAAAACGTTAAACAACAGAAATGTATTGTCCCACATTCTGACAGTTGGAAGCTCAAGATCAAGTTACTGACAGGTTTGGTTTCTTCTGAGGCCTCTCTTTGACTTGCAGATGTTTGCCTTCTATGTCCTCACACGGTCTCTCCTCTGTGCACATGCTGTTGATATCTCTGTGTTCAAATTTCCTCTTAGGCTAGAATTGCACAGAAAGAGGATTAAAAACAAAAAAATAAATTTTTTCTTCCTGTAAGGACACCAGGCAGATTGAATTAGGACCCATCCTAACGGCCTCGTTTTAATTTAATCACCTTTGTAAACCCTGCATCTCCAAATAAGAGTCACATTCTTAAGGTGGTGGGTGTTAGGACTTCAATATATACCTTTTGGCAGTAGAGACAAAATTTAGGCTATGACACGTGCTATATAGACACTCTTTTGCACTTGGCTTTCATGGAAATTGTGTCCAGAATTAGGGCGTTCTCGGTGTAACTTCAAGATGAAGTCCTGGACCCTCACAGTGTTATAGTTCTTAAAGATGGTATGTCCGGAGATTGCTCCTTCAGACGTTCAGACGTGTCTGGAATGTCTTCCTTCTGGCAGGTTCGTGGTCTCGCTGTCAGATGTGAAGTTGCAGACCTTCGTAGTTAGTGTTACACCTCTTAAAGACAGCACGTCTGGACTTATTCATTCTTCCCTGTGGGCTCGTGGTCTCGCTGGCTTTACAAGTGAAGCTGCAGACCTTAGCAGTGAGTGTTACAGCTTTTTCAACCAGCAAGATTTATTACAAAGAGAGACACAACAAATCTTACACCCCTTCTAAGGTGATCCAATTGGGTCGCTGCTGGTTGCTTTCGGCAGCCTGCTTTTATTCCCTCATCTGGCCCCACCCACATCCTGCTGATTGGTCCATTTTACAGAGAGCTGATTGGTCTATTTTACAGAGAGCTGATTGGTCCATTTTACAATCCCTGAGCTAGACACAGAGTGCTGATAGATGCATTTACAATCCTCTAGCTAGACATAAAAGTTCTCCAAGTCCCCACTAGGTTAGCTAGATACAGAGTACTGATTGGTGTATTTACAAACCCTGAGCTAGACACAGAGTGCTAGACAGAAAAGTTCTCCAAGTCCCCACTAGGTTAGCTAGATACAGAGTACTGATTGGTGTATTTACAAACCCTGAGCTAGACACAGAGTGCTGATTGGTGTATTTACAAACCCTGAGCTAGACACAGAGTGCAGATTGGTGCATTTATAATCCTTTAGCTAGACACAGAGTGCTAGATTGGTGTATTTACAAACCCTGAGCTAGACACAGAGTGCTGATTGGTGTATTTACAATCCCTTAGCTAGACATGAAAGTTCTCCATAAAAGTTCTCCAAGTCCCCACTAGACTCAAGAGCCCAGCTGGCTTCACCTAGTGGATCCCGCACTGGGGCTGTGGGTGGAGCTGCCTGCCAGTCCTGCGCCGCTGTGCACCCATACTCCTCAGCCCCTGGGCAGTTGATGGGACCCAGCGCCATGGAGGAGGGGGTGGCACTCGTCGGGGAGGCTCAGGCCGTGTGGGAGCCCACTGTGGAGTGGGGACTCAGACAAGGTGGGCTGTAGGTCCCAAGCCCTGCCCAGTGGGGAGGCAGCTGAGACCCGGCAAGAATTCAAGCGTGGTGCATGCGGGCCTGCAGTGCTGGGGGACCCAGTGCAACCTCCGCAGCTGCTGGCCTGGGTGCTAAGCCCCTCACTGCCCTGGGCTGGTGGAGCTGGCCAGCAGCTCTGAGTGTGGGGCCCTCTAAGCCCGCGCCAGCGCCCACCGGAACTTGCAATGGCCTATGGGTGCCTCCTGCCTGCGCCTCTCCCTCCACACCTTCCCGCAAGCAGAGGGAGCCGGCTCTGGCCTCGGCCAGCCCAGAGAGGGGCTCCCACAGTGAAGTGGCAGGCTGAAGGGCTCCTCAAGCGCTGCCAGTGTGGATGCCGAGGCCAAGGAGGCACCGAGAGTGAGGGCTGCTAGCACATTATCACCTCTCAAAATCACTCCATATCAGTTAATAGAGATCATCCTGATACTATTTTACAGTTGCATAGTACCCCATTGTGTGGCTGTTCCTTGGTTTATGCACCCACTGTCCTGTGCATAGGTATTTAGGTTGTTTCTCATATTTTACAAATACAAACAATGCTGCAATGAATAATTGTGTGCATATGTATTTTCATATTGTTGGAGATTCTTAGATGTAGGATTTCTGGGTCACAAGGGAAGTGCCTCAGGATAGGCAAATTCACAGAGAGAAAATAGATTAGTAGTTGCATGGTGGTAGGGCAGGAATGGGAAATGACTACTGATGTGCATAAGATTTCTTTCAGGCGTGTTAAAAATGTTAACATTAGACTATGGTGATGCTTGCACAACTTGGGTGAATATACTAAAAACCACCGAACTGTACATTTTAAATGGGTGACATTTATGTTATATGAAACGTATTTCAACAAAGCTATAAAAAATGCAAAGTGACCAGCCTGGCCAACATAGTGAAACCCCATCTCTACTAAAAATACAAAAAATTTAGCCAGGTATGGTGGTGGGCACCTGTAATCCCAGCTACTTGGGAGGTTGGGGCAAGGAGAATTGCTTGAACCTGGGAGGTGGAGGTTGAAGTGAGCTGAGTTCGTGCCCCTGCACTCTAGTCCAGGCAACAGAGTGAGACCCTGTCTCTATAAATAAATAAATATTTTTTTGTGGATTCCTGGGGATTTTATATGTAGACAATCATGACATCTGCAAATAGAAACAGTTTTATGTCTTCCTTTCAGATCTGTATACCTTTATTTCCTTTTCTTACATTATTATACTGGCTAGAACTTCTAGCACAATGTTGAATAAAAATGGTGAGAGAGACATTCTTGCCTTGTTCCTTATCTTGGGGAAAAGCTTTTAGTGGTTACCCTAGGTATTTTATTACATATACACAACTTATCACAGTCTACTGATGTTATTTTACCAGTTCTAGTGAAGTGTAGAAACTATATCTCTCTTTACATCCATTCACCATCCTCTGCTTATAGTAGTTGTTTGCAATATATGAGCAAAAAGAAAATGCAGGGAATTCATCAGAGTCATTCCTCAGGTCCTGAGGTCCCTAATCAGTCTGCCTTTTTCCCTCCATCTTTCAGAACCTTCTTGTATCCGCTTTATATATACAGTCCACTGTTTTTTTGTTTTAGTGGAAGAAACAGAGAAAAGTACATCTACTACATCTTCCTGGAATTAGATGTCCTCAAATATTGTGTTTTTCAATCCTTGAATTTAAATCTCCTTTATTATATTGTGTCTTCCTTTAAGTCCTTGAACATATTTATAAAGGCTTATTCAAAGCTTTTGTCTATTCATTCCATCATCTTGGAAATTATGGGCCTATTTCTATTGGTAAGTTTTTCTCCTGGTTATGGTTACATTTTCCTGCTTTGTTTTCCATCTAGTAACTTTTTAATGTACGTTGGACATTATGGATGCCATGTTGTTAAGTGTCTAGATTTTGTTGTCTTCCTTAATAAAGTGTTCAGCTTTGTTTAAGCAAGTCATTATTTTTTTAAGCAGGGAGTTAATTTACTTGAGGATCAATTTGATCCCTTTGAGGCATGTTTTTACATTTTGTTAGAGAGACTCTAGAACAACCTAAATACTAGTACATTTCATAAGACAAAATCTTTCTGGGGTCTCTACTGAATGCCCAGGGTGTTCAACAGAGTCTGTTCACTCTGATCTGTGGGAATTTAAACACCTCTCTGCCCAATTTAATCTCTGATAGTTATTTGTTCCTTAGTAGTTGTTCTTTGCTCAGTCTCGTGGAATCTCACCAATGCATGTGCAGCTTAGTAGTTGGCCAAAGACTTAAGGGGAACCCTATGCAAATTTCTGGTGCACCTTCTCTGAATGGATCCCTTTTTTATGGTACTCTACCCTGTTGGGAGAAAAGCCTGGTGTTGAGAGAGAAGCTGAGACAGGGCTCTTTGCTTCCAGCACTCCTGTTATCTCAAGCAGCCATATGTTTCTCATTCACTTGATACACCCCCACATCCTCACGACCTGTTTGTTTGTTTGTTTGAGCACCAACAAATAGCAAGGGCTCCCAGAGCTCCGGGCCTTCACAGCCTCCACACTCACAATGGCCCCTTGGTCCCACTTTCTCTCTCAAACTGTCTTTTTGTCATTCCTTTGACTCGGCTGGACTTCGTCACCCCCACGACCTGGTGTTGGGTCTGATCATTGCAACACTACCCCACAAACCCTGTATAACTTTGAGTTCCAATCTCTGTGTTCTCAGTTTGGTGAGATTACTAAATTCTATTTGGCCCCTTTCTCTGTCCTGTAACTGGAAATTACCTCCAGGCAAAAGGAAAGAGCAATCATAATGTTCCCTTCTTTCAGGGATCATAGTAATGTACTGTCTGTGTACATCAGAAGATATTTATTTCATGTATTTTGTCCATTTTTAGAATCGTGTGTGTGTGTGTGTGTGTGTGTGTGTCAAGGGCTAATCAAATACTAGTTTCTTCTTTATGTCCACAGAGGAAATCCTGTTTTGTGTTCTGAAAAGATAACTTTGGCTACTGGAGAATGGACTGGAGAAGGGCAAGAATGGAAGCAGGGAGAACTGTTAGGAGTCTATTCCAGTAGTCCAGGAAAGAAATAATGGTGGCTTTTGGATTACTTTGGAAATGGAGATAAGTGGATGAATGAGCTAATGCTTATTAGTTAGAAAATTCCCATATGCTTTAAACAAATGTTTTGAATAATTTATTTGAAATGAGAATAATGTATTATTTTCCTTTCTCCTTTTCCAAGTTCTCTGTTTTCTGTTTGCCCCTACACATTCCCAGTGTGGGAGACAAAGATAATTATTCTCATTTTTTAGATGAATAAACTAATACTTGAATGGTAGGATCACTTGCCAAGTTGTTTCAAAGAAATGATATTGGATTTCAGGTTCCTAGACTGCTAAGAGTTCCATAAGTGCTGCTTTCGAATTGGCTGAAACTATCATGCCGAATGACCTGGAGCCTTTAAAGTCTTTGGAAGCTTCTGCTTTTTGAAAATACAAGGTCTTCCTTCAAGATGTCTTTGTGTTGGAACTGAGTACTCCTTTCATATCTAAGATAATTGGGCTATTATTCACTGAAGGATTAAACTTATTTTATTTTGATGAGACCTTTCTTCAAATGACTTACAGTAGGTTCTGGGAAAATGAATCGTGCCCCCTAAAGCATGATGCTTCAGTAGTACAGTGCCTGCAGCTCCACAGACTAGAGTTTAATTATTAAAATGATTTAAAAGTTCATTATAATGACCTTACAATTTCAAACTCTAAGTTTTCCTTCCTGTTTGTCATGGTCCTCTTGTAATTCAATGAATAATAATATTATTATTTTTTTCTTTAGAGATGGGGTCTTGCTCTGTTGTCCAGTCTGGAGTGCATCATGCCCAGCTAATTTATTTTTTAAATTTTGTGTAGAGATGGAGGTCTTGCTTTGCTGCCCAGGCTGGTCTCGAACTCTTGGGCTCAAGCAATCCTCCCGCCTTGGCCCTCCCAAAGTG
Organism: Mandrillus leucophaeus; assembly: GCF_000951045.1. Classification (NCBI taxonomy): domain Eukaryota; kingdom Metazoa; phylum Chordata; class Mammalia; order Primates; family Cercopithecidae; genus Mandrillus; species Mandrillus leucophaeus. The sequence continues at coordinate 3,045,895 of NW_012101243.1, forward strand.
CTGGGATTACAGATGTGAGCTGCAATCCTGGCTCAATGAATAATATTCTTTTGATCATTGTTTTATATTAATTACCCCATGTAATAAAGAGTCAAGACATGCTGTAGGCAAAATTGTAGAGCTGATAAATTATTTTCCAATTTAACTTCATTTTTTTGGCCAGGTGCAGTGACTTATGCCTGTAATCCCAGTACTTTGGGAGGCTGAGGCAGGAGGATCGCTTGAGGTCAGGAGTTTGAGACTAGCCTTGGCAACACAGGGACACCCCATCTCTTAAACAACAACCACCAAAAAAGCTGGGCATGGTGGCACACACCCATCATCCCAACTTCTCCAGAGGCTGAAGCAGGAGAATCCCTTGTGCCCAGGAGTTCAAGGATGCAGTGAGATGTAATGCTACCATTGTACTCCAGCCTGGGTGACACAGCAAGACTGTCTCTAAAAAATAAAAATAAAAAGTAGACTGGGTGCAGTGGCTCACACCTGTAATCCTTGCACTTGGGGACACCAAGGTAGGTGGATCACCTGAGGTCAGGAGTTCAAGACCAGCCTGGGCAACATAATGAAACCCCATCTCTACTAAAAATGCAAAACATTAGCTGTGCGTGGTAGCCTGCACCTGTAATCCCAGCTACTCAGGAGGCTGAGACAGGAGAATCGCTTGAACCCGGGAGGTGGAGTTTGTAGTGAGCCGAGATCGCACCACTGCATTCCAGCCTGGGTGACAGAGTGAGATTCCGTCAAATAAATAAATAAATACATATTTTTTTAAAAAAGTAAAAAAAATCTTCATTTTTTTTTGCCCCCACTCTATTCTCTTGCTGTGGCTGTTTTCCTTTCACTTATGGAGAACCAAAATATTATGTGATAAAAAAGACTGTAGCATAGCACAGTCATCAGATCTGGGCTTCAAACCTGCCTGTCTTTCTGGAAAGGTCTTGGG
>NW_012101243.1:3046887-3054252 GCF_000951045.1 Mandrillus leucophaeus
TTTTTTTTTTTTTTTAAGTAGAGATGGGGTTTCACCGTGTTAGCCAGGATGGTCTGGATATCCTGATCTCGTGATCCGCCTGTCTCAGCCTCCCAAAGTGCTGAGATTACAGGCGTGAGCCACTGTGCCCGGCCAAGAAATATTTACTGAATATGTGAATAATAATATAATAATTGAAGTAATCTCCTGTGTGTGTTCTGCTTACCATCTCCCCCAGTCTATATACATGAATCTGATCACTCAACAATTCAACTATTATTGACAGCCTACTAGATGAAAAGCTATATATGCAATGAACTGGAGGATACAGGGATGAAGAAGGCATGCTCCCACCCTCAAGAAAGTGACATCAATTATTTAAGTTCAAGGATTATATTCTTCCTCTCATCAAAATTTTCAGTGGCTCCCTGTTGCTCGGAGAATAAAATCCAAACTCTTTAGTACGAAATTCAAGGCCTTTTTTCAGACTGGCCTTAGCTCTTCCTCCTATATTATCTGTTACTCCTTGCTACACATATGGTAGTGGCTTTAATTTCTGTCTACTCAGTATCCTTCCTAACAGATCCTCCCTTTCAGGCTGTGGTGACTGAGAGGTGGGATCCTTCTTTCTTGAGATCTGATTCTCTGAATGAAAACATTCTTCCTTTTGCTTAAAAGAGCTCAAACATTAGCTGGATGTGGTGACATGTGCCTGTAGTCTCAGCTACTTGGGAGGCTGAGGCAAGAGATTCACTTGAACCTGGCAGGTGGAGGCTGCAGTGAGCCGACATTGTGCCACCACATTCCATCCTGGGTGACAGAGTGAGATTCCGTCAAATAAATAAATAAATACATATTTTTTTAAAAAAGTAAAAAAAATCTTCATTTTTTTTTGCCCCCACTCTATTCTCTTGCTGTGGCTGTTTTCCTTTCACTTATGGAGAACCAAAATATTATGTGATAAAAAAGACTGTAGCATAGCACAGTCATCAGATCTGGGCTTCAAACCTGCCTGTCTTTCTGGAAAGGTCTTGGGACTTTGAGTAAAGTTCTTGGGGAGCCATAACAACAGTACTTATGTCAGTGCTGTTATGACAGAAGAGGTAATATATGTAAAGTGTTTAGCGCATCACCTTGTTCACTTGTTTCTTCTTTCGTTTGATGAACATGGATGGATGTGTAATTAGAATTGTTCTCAGCAATGTCAGTGGGATGGATGAGCGGTGGAGAAGTATGACACATGATTTTTTTAGGGACTTGTTTTATTCACATTAAGTTCTAGGTTAAATCGTACTTATTGCTTCTTTCTCCCACAACTAAAAGGACATAGTTCTTTCTCTCATTTATAAAACTGCTAACAATGTTTCTGGCCAGGACAGGCTGTTGTGCACATAAGAGAAAGTTGTTAGGCAGCCCTTTTTTGTGTTCTCTCAGGGTATGTATCAAACAGAACACAACTGATTTCTTGACTGTCTTTCTTAGAAGAAAGTAAGCTCCTCAAGGGCGAGAACTACAACTGGCTTATCTTTGAATCTCAAATTCCCAGCAGAGTGTTTGCCACATATTTCACATTCAAGAAATATTTATTTATTTATTTATTATTTTCATTTATTCATTTTTTGAGACAGTCTTTCTCTGTCGCCCAGGCTGGAGTGCAGTGGCGTGATCTCAGCTCACTGCAGGCTCCTCCTTCCATGTTCACGCCATTCTCCTGCCTCAGCCTCCCAAGTAGCTGGGACTACAGGCGCCCGCCACCACGCCTGGCTAATTTTTTGTATTTTTTTTTTTTTTTTAAGTAGAGATGGGGTTTCACCGTGTTAGCCAGGATGGTCTCGATATCCTGACCTCGTGATCCGCCTGTCTCAGCCTCCCAAAGTGCTGAGATTACAGGCGTGAGCCACTGTGCCCGGCCAATATCCCTTTTTTTAAAGCAAAAAAAAAAAAGTGCTCCCACCCTCAAGAAAGTGACATCAATTATTTAAGTTCAAGGATTATATTCTTCCTCTCATCAAAATTTTCAGTGGCTCCCTGTTGCTCGGAGAATAAAATCCAAACTCTTTAGTACGAAATTCAAGGCCTTTTTTCAGACTGGCCTTAGCTCTTCCTCCTATATTATCTGTTACTCCTTGCTACACATATGGTAGTGGCTTTAATTTCTGTCTACTCAGTATCCTTCCTAACAGATCCTCCCTTTCAGGCTGTGGTGACTGAGAGGTGGGATCCTTCTTTCTTGAGATCTGATTCTCTGAATGAAAACATTCTTCCTTTTGCTTAAAAGAGCTCAAACATTAGCTGGATGTGGTGACATGTGCCTGTAGTCTCAGCTACTTGGGAGGCTGAGGCAAGAGATTCACTTGAACCTGGCAGGTGGAGGCTGCAGTGAGCCGACATTGTGCCACCACATTCCATCCTGGGTGACAAAGTGAGACCCTACCTTAAAAAACAAAACAACAAACAAACAACAACAAAAAAACCTCAAATAGTCACTTATTGACACACAAATCCTCCTGTTTAACCGACTGGTTTCCTTATTGCTTCCTGCATATAGCTGCTATTTCAGCTAGTACCTTTATTCAGTTCCTCCTTTGGGAGGTCCTCTTCTCTCTTTTTTTGCTTTTTTGTCTTTTTTTTTTTTTTTGAGACCAGATCTCACTCTGTCACCCAGCCTGGAGTGCAGTGGCACAATCATGGCTCACTGCAGCCTATCCCCCGGGCTCAAGTGATCATCCCACCTTAGCCTTGGGAGTAGCTGGGACCACAGGCATGCACCACCATGCCCAGCTAATTTTTTTTTTTGTTTTGTTTCTAAAGACAGGGTCTCCCTATGTTGCCCAGGCTGGTCTTGAGTTCCTGGCCTCAAGTAATCCACTTGCCTTGGCCTCTCAAAGTGCTGGGATTACAGACGTGAGCCATGGCACCTGGCCTGCAAAGCCCTCTTTTAAGATCTCCACATATTTTTGTCCTATGAGTCCTTCCAGGCCAAGCTCAAATCCTACTTGCTTCCCAAAGCCTTTCCCTCCATCCTTTTCCCAGCATTACTATAGCTTACTATGCTGAAATCCCTTTCTTTTGTCAGCTGGGATATGCTGCCTATTTTGTTATTTTTCTTTTCATACATAGATCCCTTTTCTCTGTATGATTCCGATTTTAGTATATGTACTGCCAAAGCAAGCACCCTTTTTCTCATTGTAGAACGAGGGTTCTCAAAGTATTGTCCAGGGATCCTTGAGGGGTCCTTGAGGAGCTTTCAGTGGGTACATGAGGTCAAAACTATTTTCTACATGATACTAAAACAGTAGTTGCCTTTTTCACTCTGTTCCTCTCACAAGTGGAATTTTCTAGATAATATATGGCATATGATATCACAACAAGTTTTGTTTTTTGTTTTTTGTTTGTTTGTTTTTTGCTTTTTTTAGACAGAGTTTTGCTGTGTCACACAGGCTGGAGTGCAATGGCGCCATCTCAGCTCCCTGCAACCTCCGCCTCCCGGGTTCCCAAAGTGTTGGGATTACAGGTGTGAGCCACTGTGCCCAGCCTCATATCACAACAAATTAAATGCAGAAGCAGACATGATAATCCAGTTGTCTTACTAAGCCATACATTGAAGAGATTCACAGAAATCTAAAACAATACCAATCTTTTCACTACTTTTTTGTTTTAGAAAACAGTTTTCAGGGCTAGGTGTGATGGCTCATGCCTGTAATCCCAGCTCTATGGGAGGCTGAGGCAGGTGGATCACAAGGTCAGGAGATCGAGACCATCCTGGCTAATACGGTGAAACCCCGTCTCTACTAAAAATATAAAAATTAGCCGGGTGTGGTGATGGGCGCCTGTAGTCCCAGCCACTCGGGAGAGGCTGAGGCAGGAGAATCATTTGAAACAAAACTCTACCTCCAAAAAAAAAAAAGAAAAAAAAGGTCCTGAGACCAAAACGTTTAAGAACTGCTACTCTAGATTATAAGAAGGTGGAAAATGGGTCTAATGCTTCTTTGTATCTCCTGTAGGGGTAAAAGGAAAGCTACCCCTCTGCCCTCTGAAGGTTCTGAAAATGAACTGAGAAAAGGCAAATTCATCGGAGAAAAGGCAAGGCATGCACAATTTATTTTAACATGCATGACAGGAAAATGACTGGAGAGTGATAACTTCACAACCCCATGGGGTACAGAGGCTTATATACTCTTCTTCATAAGAGGATGAGAGATGGGGAAATGTGGATGATTCTGGGGGTAAAGTAAATGATTTTTAGGATAATTCAACGGGCTTGGAGAACATACAATGTCTGTTGGGCCTGCAGAGCAGACAATGGTTTATGCCGGTGACAAAAATCTGTTAAGCTGTGTTGATAAAACTTCACTCTCTCTTCCTGTGATGAAGTTAAATTAATGAAAATTCAGAAAAGGGACCAGAAGTAACTCTTTTCTCCTTTGGCAGGTCTGGAGTTCAGGTGGATAAGGGAATAACAGAGTAAAGCTACTTCCAGCACCTGCTGGTCTCCAAAGGCCTTTAATTTAAAATAATCAGCACACCAGGATGGGGTGAAATTCTCTGATCTCCTTCACTTCACTGCCATGTACGTTGTAAGATTTCAATAAATTCCATAACATAAAAAGTTAAAAAGAGGCCGGGTGTGGTGGCTCACGCCTGTAATCCTAGCACTTTGGGAGGCTGAGATGAGCAGATCATTTGAGGTCAAGAGTTCAAGACCAGCCTGACCAAATGGTGAAATCTTGTCTCTACTAAAAATACAAAAATTGCTGGGTGTGGTGGTGTGCACCTGTAGTCCCAGCTACTCAGGAGGCTGAGGCAGGAGAATTGCTTGAACCTGGGAGGCGGAGGTTGCAGTGAGCCGAGATCATACCACTGTACTCCAGCCTGGGTGACAGAGCAAGACTCCATCTTGAGGGGAAAAAAAAGCGAAAAGAAAAAAGAAAGATCCCAATAAACATTAATTTATTATGAAAATGTGGGAATCTGGGGACACAAATGTCAATAAATGAAAGGTTTTTTTTTTTTTTATGGGGAATATTTTATAATCATTGAGGCAGGAAAATAGGGTCTGGAGGCAGGGAACCTAAGGCCAATTCCCACTTCAGCTAGGACAGGAAATATCCTCTCCATAGGGCATAGGCCAAGTAAATAACTTTGTAACTCTACTTCATCCTCTCTATTTGCATAGGGCCTACCTGAAATAACCAATAGAATCCTCTAGAGGGTATTTAAACTCCCCAAAATTCTGTAATGGGGCCCTTGAGCCCCTACGCTCAGGCTCCTCCCACACTGTGGAGTGTTCTTTCATTTTCAATAAATCCCTTCATTCCTTCCTTGCTTTGTTTGTGCGTTTTGTCCAATTCTTTATTCAAGATGCCAAGAATCTAGACACCCTCCACCAGGGACAATCATCTTAAATGTTACATTTTTTTTCCCCTAGGTACAACTCCCGTAGGTGTAACAATCTTACCTGTTTCTTCTGCTGAGTGTTCATGTGTGAAACAAAAAATGAGTAAAAGGAACACTTTACTGAACCTGAGGGTGCTCATGGACTGTCAATATAGGGGAGAAGACATTGCTCCGAAAAATGTAAACCCTGCAAAAAGTTTGCTGGGAATGTTAATTTGCAAGTGCCCCCACCATAGAATGAGAGAGCTTTAGTGAGGAGAGAAAACAGCATCATGTAAAGCACCCAAGATTAATGAGAAACAGCTGCAAGGCACAAACTATTTGATTTTAATTATGTGGAAGATAATTGGCCCAATTGTTTGTCAAAGATTTGGAAACAAAAGCATACCAGGGAAAAACAAACAATGATGCAAGAACTGCTGAAGCCGGGACAATGAGATTAATTTCAACCTAAATTATCCCTTAAGGCACAGTCTCTGCAAACTAGGAAAATATTTTTTCTTTCTTTTCTTTTTTTTTTTTTTTTCAGGTTGGAATGCAGTGGCAAGGTTTTGGCTCACTGCAACTTCCGCCTCCTGGGTTCAAGCGATTCTCTTGCCTCAACCTTCCAAGTAGCTGGGATTATAGGCATGTGCCACCATACCCAGCAAATTTTTGTATTTTTAGTAGAGATGGGGTTTCACCATGTTGGCCAGGCTGGTCTTGGAACTCTTGACCTTGATCCGCCCACCTTGGCCTCCCAAAGTGCTGGGATTGCAGGTGTGAACCACCGCACCCAGCCCGGAAAATATTTCAATTAAAGTTTTCTAAACCTGCTTTGGAGCTTTCAGAAGTTGTAAATATGTCAGATTCTGAAAAATGATCTCCAATAAAACTTCAGTTCTCTTCCTTATTAGAGGATTTTATATTGTACTGTCGTTTGATCAAACCCTCTATGAAGGCTTTGTGAGTTATAAGGTCTCTGTGACAACTACTCAACTCTACTTGTCCAAAAGCTGCAACAAAGGTTTGCAAACAAGAGGGCATGACTTGCTCCAATAATACTTTATTTACAGAAAAAGGGGGTGGGCCAGATTTGGCCGGCTTGCTGATGTAGTTTACCAACCCCTAGTCTATCTGATCAAACCCAAATGTTCGCTCTGGCACCTCAGCAGAACATTTCCATCATTTGTCTCTCCCTAATCTTTTATTGTTTTCAACGTTTAGTCTAGTTCCAGTCCAGATGTCCTCCCATCTCCCAAGTGCTCTGTCATTCTTGCTTTCAGGACTTTGCATATGTGGATTCCTCAACAGCCTCTTCCCTACATTCTACCTTTTCAAGTCCTACCCATCCTTTAAGGGTCTGACTATACCTTCTTCATGATGCCTTTTACGAGTAACTCCAACAAACATCCTTTCTCCTTTTTCTCAAGCTTTTGTGACTATCCATAACTCTTAGTATAGCAAAATATTTTGAACATATTATTATGGGGTCCTAGTAAGTCAATAAGTTAATGGAACAGGAAGGAGCCAGGCTGGCAGAACAGGGGCTTAATCTCGTTTGTAACTCCTTTGTGTGAAAAAACCACAGCCACTATCTTGCAACTCCAGAAACGAAGGTCATGCTGGTTGCAAGATAGCTAAGAACAGTAGAGTGTTTCCCTTGGGCACCTGAAGAGGAAAGGCCTGGCAGTGAAAAATTGCCCCAATGTATTCTTACTATACAGCACAAGCTCACTTGTACGTAGATCTCTCCAACACTGTCCTATAAAACCCTCTTGCTGGGTGTGGTGGCTCATACCTGCAATCCCAGCACTTTGGGAGGCCGAGGCGGGTGGATCACGAGGTCAGGAGTTAGAGACTAGCCTGCCAACATGGTGAAACCCTGTCTCCACTAAAAATACAAAAATTAGGCGGGTGTGGTGGCACGTGCCTGCAGTCCCAGCTACTCAGGAGGCTGAGGCAGAAGAGTCTCTTGAACCTGGGAGGCGGAGGTTGCACTGAGCCGAG
>NW_012101243.1:3056692-3059842 GCF_000951045.1 Mandrillus leucophaeus
GAACTCTTGACCTTGATCCGCCCACCTTGGCCTCCCAAAGTGCTGGGATTGCAGGTGTGAACCACCGCACCCAGCCCGGAAAATATTTCAATTAAAGTTTTCTAAACCTGCTTTGGAGCTTTCAGAAGTTGTAAATATGTCAGATTCTGAAAAATGATCTCCAATAAAACTTCAGTTCTCTTCCTTATTAGAGGATTTTATATTGTACTGTCGTTTGATCAAACCCTCTATGAAGGCTTTGTGAGTTATAAGGTCTCTGTGACAACTACTCAACTCTACTTGTCCAAAAGCTGCAACAAAGGTTTGCAAACAAGAGGGCATGACTTGCTCCAATAATACTTTATTTACAGAAAAAGGGGGTGGGCCAGATTTGGCCGGCTTGCTGATGTAGTTTACCAACCCCTAGTCTATCTGATCAAACCCAAATGTTCGCTCTGGCACCTCAGCAGAACATTTCCATCATTTGTCTCTCCCTAATCTTTTATTGTTTTCAACGTTTAGTCTAGTTCCAGTCCAGATGTCCTCCCATCTCCCAAGTGCTCTGTCATTCTTGCTTTCAGGACTTTGCATATGTGGATTCCTCAACAGCCTCTTCCCTACATTCTACCTTTTCAAGTCCTACCCATCCTTTAAGGGTCTGACTATACCTTCTTCATGATGCCTTTTACGAGTAACTCCAACAAACATCCTTTCTCCTTTTTCTCAAGCTTTTGTGACTATCCATAACTCTTAGTATAGCAAAATATTTTGAACATATTATTATGGGGTCCTAGTAAGTCAATAAGTTAATGGAACAGGAAGGAGCCAGGCTGGCAGAACAGGGGCTTAATCTCGTTTGTAACTCCTTTGTGTGAAAAAACCACAGCCACTATCTTGCAACTCCAGAAACGAAGGTCATGCTGGTTGCAAGATAGCTAAGAACAGTAGAGTGTTTCCCTTGGGCACCTGAAGAGGAAAGGCCTGGCAGTGAAAAATTGCCCCAATGTATTCTTACTATACAGCACAAGCTCACTTGTACGTAGATCTCTCCAACACTGTCCTATAAAACCCTCTTGCTGGGTGTGGTGGCTCATACCTGCAATCCCAGCACTTTGGGAGGCCGAGGCGGGTGGATCACGAGGTCAGGAGTTAGAGACTAGCCTGCCAACATGGTGAAACCCTGTCTCCACTAAAAATACAAAAATTAGGCGGGTGTGGTGGCACGTGCCTGCAGTCCCAGCTACTCAGGAGGCTGAGGCAGAAGAGTCTCTTGAACCTGGGAGGCGGAGGTTGCACTGAGCCGAGGTTGCGCCACTGCACTCCAGCGTAGGCGACAGACTCTGGGCGACCCCATCTCAAAAAAGAAAAAAAAAAAAAAAACCCTATCACATTTCTGCCTCTTGGCAGATAGCAGCTCTCTCACTACTGCCTGCTGCTGCTATAAAGCAGCATTCCCCTAATAAATTTGCTGCTGTTTTCTTTTTTATCTTTCTTTCTCTTTTTTTGAGACTGAATCTTGTTCTGTCACCAGTTCAAGCGATTCTCCTGCCTCAGCCTCCCGAGTAGCTGGGACTGCAGGCGCCCACCACCCCACCCGGCTAATTTCTGTATTTTTAGTAGAGACAGGGTTTCACCGTGTTGGCCAGGATTGTCTCAATCTCCTGACCTCGTGATCCGCCCAACTCAGCCTCCCAAAATGCTGGGATTACAGGTGTGAGCCACCCCGCCTGGCCGCTTCTGTTATTTTATTTCTGTCTTAGTAAATTCTTTTACCACCCTGAACTATCACTGCACATGGCACTTATTTCAGACACTTTAGTCAATTATAGTATGACAAAACACTAGCTTATATAGATCTCTGTCTTTTTATTTTTATTAAGAGACAGGGTCTCAACTGGGAGCAGTGGTTCATGCCTATAAACCCAGCACTTTGGGAGGCTGAGACAGGTGGATCACAAGGTCAGGAGACTGAGACCATCCTGGCCGACACGGTGAAACCCTGTCTCTACTAAAAATACAAAAAATTAGCCGGGCGCGGTGGCATGCACCTGTAGTCCCAACTACTCAGGAGGCTGAGGCAGGAGAATCGCTTGAACCTGGGAGGTAGAGGTTGTGGTGAGCTGAGATCGGGCCACTGCACTCTAGCCTGGGTGACAAAGCGAGACTCTGTCTCAAAAAAAAAAAAAATTAGAGAGAGAGAGACAGAGTCTCACAGCCAGGTGCAGTGGCTCATGCCTCTAATCCCAGCACTTTGGGAGGCCGAGGTGGGCAGATCACTTGAGGTCAAGAGTTCAAAACTAGCCTGGCCAAAATGGTGAAACCCCATCTCTACTAAAAATATAAAAATTAGCCAGGTATAGTGGCACATGCCTGTTGTCCCAGCTACTTGGGAGGCTGAGGCAGGAGAATGACTTGAACCCGGGAGACTGAGATTGTGCCATTTGCACTCCAGCCTGGGTGACAGAGTAAGACTCCATCTCAAAAAAAAAAAAAAAAAAGGAGACAGGGTCTCACTCTGTCATCCAGGCTGGAGTACAGCGGTTGCAATCACGGCTCATTGCAGCCTTGAACTCCTGGGCTCAAGAGGATCCTCCATCTCAGCCTCCCAAGTAGTTAGGACTATAGGCATAAGCCACTTAGCCCAGCTAATTTATTTTATTTTTTTGTAGAAATAGGGTCTCACCCAAGCTAGTCTGAAACTCCTGACCTCAAGCAATCCTCTGGTTTTAGCCTCCCAAAGTGCTGGGAACCTGGCCTCTAATTGTCTTTTTCAGGCAAATCTTGACTGGATGGCAGAAGCCCACTCAGAGCTAGAATTACTGTAAAGCTAATTTAGCTTTAAAGACCTTTACTTGCTCAGTTTTCTGTACTTCATTTTGTATCTATAATTCTATATTCTCTTACTTAAAGAGGGACTCCAAATTTGTACACGCTCCAGGGTCCATAAGTTCTGGGCTCACCACAAGGTCTTGTACAAAGTTGGTACAGTAGAGATTGCTAATCATCCCTCAATATCCATTTTCCTTGCTGGAATGCCAATCCCTCAGGTTGTTGTGTAAGGAAGAAATACACATCTTGTTATGCCCAGACCGTTTGTTCCCCAAAGAAGACCACCAGAGTCCAGAGTCAAAGCCAAACGGCAAGGATCTTTACTGCAAGTTCGAACTTGGT
>NW_012101244.1:0-54965 GCF_000951045.1 Mandrillus leucophaeus
CACACCAACATGGCACAAGTATACATATGTAACAAACCTGCACGTTATGCACATGTACCCTACAACTTAAAGTATAATAATAATAAATAAATAAATTAAAAAAAAAATAAATAAATAAAGTTATGAATCACTGATGAAAGATATTGCAGAGGATACAAAAAATGAAAAGATATTCCACATTCATGGACTGGAAATCAATATTGTTAAAATCTCTATTCTATCCAAAGCAATCTAAAGATTCAATGTAATTCCTATGAAAATACCAATGATGTTATTCACATAAATAGAAAAAATTAATCTAAAATTTATATGGAACCACAAAAGAACAAGAATATCCAAAACCACCCTGAGCAAAAACTGGAGCAATCACATTACTGGATTTCAAATTATACTACAGAGTTATAGTAATCAAAACAATATGGTGTTAGCATTAAAAACAGACACACAAAAAAATGGAACAAAATAGAGAATCCACACATAAATTTATGCATCTACTGTGAACTCATTTTTGACAAAATTATCAAGAACATGCATTGGGGGAAATGTCTCTTCAATGAATGGTGCTAGGAAAACTGGATATCCATATGCATAAAAACAAAACTAGACCTCCATCTCTCGTTATGTATAAAAATAAAATGAAAATAGATGAAAGACTTAAATCTAAGATCCCAAAGTATGAAAATACTAAAAGAAAACCCTGGGAAAACTCTACAGGGCATTGGCCTGGTTGGATATTTCTGGAGTAACACCCCAACAGCACAGACAATCAAAGCAAAAATGGACAAATGGGATCACCTCAAATTAAAAAGCTTCCAGATAGCAGAGGAAGCAATCAATAAAGTGAAGAGACAGCCCAGAATAGGAGAAAATATTTGCAACCTATTCATCTCAGAAAAGATTAATAACCATAATACATAAGGAGCTTAAACAAGCCTATATGAAAAAAATCCAATAATTTCATTAAAAAATGGGCAAAACATTTGAACAGACATTTCTAAAAGAAGATATACAAATGGAAAATGGGCATATGAAAAGGTACTCAACCTCATTGATCATCAGAGAAACGCAAATCAAAACTACCATAAGATATCATCTTATCCCAGTTAAAATGTTTTTTATCCAAAAGCCAGGTAATAGAGAATGCTGGCAAAGATGTGGAGAAAGGGGAATACTCAAACGATGTTGGTAAAAATGTAAATTAGCACAGCAACTATGGACAAGAGTATGGAGGTTCCTGGAAAACAAAACAAAACAAAACAAAACAAAACTAAAAATGGAACTGCCATATGATCCAGCAAGCTCCTTACTGGGAATATACCCAAGGGAAAGGAAATCAGTATATCAAATAAATATCTGCACTCTCATATTTATTGAAGCACTATTCACAAAAGCCAAGATTTGGAAGCAACCTAAACGTCCATCAACAGATAAATGGATTAAAAAAAACAGTATTCCATTGTGCTACCTACACACAATAGAATACTGTTCAGCCCTTAAAGAATAAGATCTTGTCATTTGCAACAACATAGATGGAACTGGAGGACATTAGGTTAAGTGAAATAAGTCAGGCACAGAAAGACAGACTTTGCATGTTTCCACTTATTTGTGGAGCTAAAAATTAAAACAATTGAACTCATGGAAATTGAAAGCAGAATGATGGTTACCAGAGCCTTTGAGGGGTAGTTGCAGGGGAGGATATGGGAAATGGGGATGGTTAATGCATACAAAAATATAGTTAGATACAAAGAATAAGATCTAATATTTGATAGCACAACAAGTTGACTACAGTTAGCAGTAATTTGTTGTACATTTTGGAATAACTGAAGTAGTCAAATTGTAATATTTATAGCGCTAAGAAATAATAAATTCTTGAGGTGACTGAAACCCCATTTACCCTGATATGATTATTATACATTGTATATCTATTGTATATCTATATAAAAATCTCATATATCCTATAAATACATACATATACTGTGTGTTCATAAAATTAACAATTATTTTTTAACTAAAAATTTTAAAAACTAAAGAATAACAAACAGCATAGCACATTCAAACAAATAGGAGAAAAGTAGAATCAGAAACAGTAAAATAATCCATTGATCCAGAAGAAGGCACAAAATACACACACACACACAAGCATACATGCATGCACATACACATGGGGGAAAAAAAGTATTACCACAGAATTAAGTTCTAGAAATAAACCCAAATATACTATAATCACAATAAGTATAAATGGCCCTAATTGTCTAAAGTGACAAAGAATACCAACTGGATATAAAAAATATACTCAATGGCATGAATTTAAAATATATTCATCTAATGCATTACAACACAGGAGGTTTGAGAATAAATGTTTATAGAAAGATATATTAAGCAGATATTAATCAAAACAAGGTAGTACATCTGTATTAATATCAGACAAAATAGACTTCAAGGCAAAAGTATTATAAAAGATAATCTGAGGAGGCATGCCCAAGATGGCTGAATAGGAACAGCTCCAGCCTCCAGCTCCCAGCCTGAGTGACACAGAAGACACGTGATTTCTGCGTTTTCAACTGAGGTACCGGGTTCATCTCACTGGGGAGTGCCAGACAATCAGTGCTGGTCAGCTGGTGCAGCCCGACCAGCGAGAGCTGAAGCAGGGTGAGGCATCGCCTCACCTGGGAAGCGCAACGGGGAAGGGAATCCTTTTTCCTAGCCAAGGGAACCTGAGACACACAACACCTGGAAAATTGGGTAACTCCCACCCTAATACTGCGCTTTACCAAGGGTCTTAGCAAACGGAACACGAAGAATTATATCCCACACCTGGCCTGGAGGGTCCCACGCCCATGGAGCCTCCCTCATTGCTAGCACAGCAGTCTGAGATCTAATTGCAGGGCGGCAGCCAGGCTGAGGGAGGGGTGCCTGCATTGCTGAGGCTTAAGTAGGTAAACAAAGCTGCAAGGAAGCTCGAATTGGGTGGAGTCCACCATAGCTCAAGGAGGCCAGACTGCCTCTGTAGACTCCTCCTCTGGGGACAGGGCATAGCTAAACAAAAAGCAGCAGAAACCTTGGCAAAGGTAAATGCCCCTGTCTGATAGCTTTGAAGAGAGCAATAGATCTCCCAGCACGGAGGCTGAGATCTAAGAATGGACAGACTGCCTGCTCAAGTGAGTCCCTGACCCCTGAGTAGCCTAACTGGGAGACATCCACCACTAGGTGCAGTCTGACACCTCACACCTCACATGCGAGGGTACACCCATAAGACAAAGCTTCCAGAGCAAGAATCAGACAGCAACACTCACTGTGCAGCAATATTCTATCTTCTGCAGCCTCCACAGCTGATACCAGGCAAACAGGGTCTGGAGTGGACCTCAAGCAAACTCCAACAGACCTACAGCTGAGGGTCCTGACTGTTAGAAGGAAAACTAACAAACAGAAAGGACACCCACAACAAAACCCCATCAGTATGTCACCATCATCAAAGACCAAAGGCAGATAAAACCACAAGATGGGAAAAAAGCGGGCAGAAAAGCTGGAAATTCAAAAAATCAGAGCGCATCTCCCCCTCCAAAGGAACACAGCTCATTGCCAGCAATGGATCAAAGCTGGATGGAGAGTGACTTTGACGAGTTGAGAGAAGAAGGCTTCAGTTGATCAAACTTCTCAGAGCTAAAGGAGGAACTACGTACCCAACACAAAGAAACTAAAAATCTTGAAAAAAGAATGGAAGAATGGATAACTAGAATAATCAATGCAGAGAAGGCCATAAACGAACTGATAGAGATGAAAACCATGACACGAGAATTACATGACAATATGTGGAATACTATGCAGCCATAAAAAAGGATGAGTTCATGTCCTTTGTAGGGACATGGATGAAGCTGGAAACCATCATTCTCAGCAAACTATCACAAGAACAGAAAACCAAATACCACATGTTCTAACTCATAGGTGGGAATTGAACAATGAGATCACTTGGACACTGGAAGGGGAGCATCACACACTGGGGCCTATGGTGGGGATGGGGGAGGGGGGAGGGATAGCATTAGGAGATATACCTAATGTACATGACGAGTTAATGGGTGCAGCACACCAACATGGCACATGTATACATATATAACAAACCTGCACGTTGTACACATGTACCCTAGAACTTGAAGTATAATAAAAAGATAATCCAAAACTCTGAAAAGATTCAATATAGTACATAAAAATAATTTTTTTATGGAAGAATATACGAATTCTATATTTTTTGTGGCTATCTTAGAAGCTGAGAAAGGTAAGAAAATTGATTTTCCCAGAGAGCCTTCAAAAGGAATACCAGCCATGCTGACATCTTTATTCAAGCCTGTACTAATAGAAAAAGGCAGAAAGGCAAACGTTTTTCTCCAACTACACTCTCAACAGAGGATGCTTCTGGTCATCAAAATCTGTGAGGTTTTCCGTATCAAGCAATTCTTCAGCACCAACTGGGTGTCCTATAATTTAATTCAGTTCTGTCACTAACTGTAGTGCAAACCCTACAGGTTAAGGGCTGAGTCCCTGAAGACTGCCTCCTTTCCAACTTTGAATGCCAACCAATATCCTAGATTGTTTTAACCTGTGCTTCTGATTGACTGACTATAAATTAGAGGTACCATGACCCCGTCTCAGGTTCAGTTATTTGCCAGAATTGCTCAGAGAAGTCTGGGAAATACTTTACTTACATTTACCAGTGTGTTATAAAAGCATATAAAAACATATAAATAAACAGCCAGATGAAAGATGCAAGAGCAAGATAGGGAGGAAGGAGCCTGGAGCTTCCATGATGCCTCAGGGTGCTCCACCTTCCCAGCATCTTCAGGAGTTCAGCAACCTGGAAACTCCCTGAACCCTGTCCTTTATGGTTCTGTACAGAAGTTTTATTATGTAAGCATGATTGACTACATCCGTGGCTATTGGTGATTAATTCATCCTCTAGCTTCTCTTCCTTCCCCATAGGTTGAAAAGTGAGGCTGAAAATTGCAAACCTTTCTTCACTAGGTTGATTCCCCTGACAAGTCCTCATCAGGAGGCTATCCAGGATACCCCAGCTAGTCCCCCAGGATCTAATCAGCATACAAAAAGGCACTAATCACTTTAAGATTCTCAGGGTTTTAGGGACTATGTATATAAAAAAAGGAGGAGTGTGTAGAGATCAAATATATTTTTCTTATTATATTTTATAATATCACATTTTTATTATATATTATAATATCACAAAGTTCCATAAGGCTCATTTCAAACTTTTAGCCTCAAGAATTATAAGATAACAAATGTATGTTTTGAGCTATTGCATTTGTGATAATTAGAGCTGCAATAGGGAACTAAAATAAGCAGGTATTTTATTTAAGAAGAAATACAGCTGATTAACATAACGTGATGCTCAAGCTTATTAAGAGAAATTAAACTAAAATTATTATAATATTTCATTACCATCAGATTAGGCAAAAATGAAAATTTAATAATGTCAGATTTATGGAGAGGATATTGATTAATTAGAATTCCACTCACTTTAGGTGGTGTAAATTTTAGGAAAATAGGGGCCGTGGGCAGTGGCTCATGTCTGCAATCCCAGCACTTTGGGAGGCCAAGGCAGGTGGATCACCTGAGGTCAGGAGTTCTAGACTAGCCTGACCAACATGGTGAAGCCCCATATCTACTAAACACAAAAAATTAGCTGGGCGTGGTAGTACATGCCTGTAATCCCAGCTACTTGGAAGGCTGAGGCAGGAGAATCGCTTGAACCTGGGAGGCAGAGGTTACAGTGAGCCAAGATTGTGCCATTGCACTCTGGCCTGGGCAACAAGAGTGAAACTCCATCTCAATAAACAAATAAATAAATAAATTAATTAATTAATTTTAGGAAAATAGGCATTAACTAATATATGAGTACATACATAACCTATAACCTAACTACCCCTAGGGATATAGCTAAAAGAAAACACCATTTCTCTACACATACAACACTTCTGATAGCAAATGTGCTTTTTTTTTCACATGAAGCAGTTTTATATCTCTCTGGGTATCAGCTATGTGTCTCACAATTTAATCCAATTCTGATACTATTTACCTAGAGTTAGCATCAGGTCACACAAGTTAAATGCTTTGGTGTCACATGACTAACACCATTTTTGATGCTAATTGCAAATCTGGGTCTCATGTACTTTTGACTGACTGGCTATAAATCAGAGGCTTCTACCACCCTCTCCTAGGATTTGATAATTTGCTAGAACAGCTTGCAGAACTTGGGAAAACACTTTATTTACATTCCATAGTTTGTTGTAAAAGACACAACTCAAGAACAGTAATATAGGTAATATGTTTCATAATAAAAAATTTTAAAAATGATTTTATTTCAGTGAAGAATAAATATGAAAAAAGTTGTTTTCTGGTCAAACCTTAAATTAAAATATTAATGTTTTAGTACTTTTAGTCAAAATATATTTTGTGGTTCTTAAATTTGCAATTTGGAAAATTATTAATCTTTAAAAAAATAAAAAATTTCTCATTCATTTATTCTTTAAATGGATATTTATTGATGCCTGTCTATGAAGTACTATAATTTTTCTATTTAGATTATTTGACTAAAAGATAAAGTATTTGCTTTAGCTATCCAAGATGCAATATTTTAAAAAGATTATATGAATATGCATCTCCACAGATGCCTACATTTCTACCACAGATAATCAGAGAAAGACCAATTTGTTTGCAAAACAGATCTAGTCTCATTAAACTTGACTTGATTATTTACACAAGTGTAGCAAGAACAGTGATCAACCATATAGGCCCTTTTAAGTCTGCTTTTAAAAAGGAATCTCTGATTAGACTTTTAAAAGTGTTCTCCCTGCTAGTAAGCCAAAGACTTGCCATAAGAATTTTCCTGTAATACCTACAAATTTAGGGCAATCCTTCTGTTTTTAAGAATCTCGAAATATTTTTGAGGTTCTAGGGCCTTCTTTTACGAGGCTTGGGAAACTTTAAAGCCAGATGTCAGGCCAGTTATTTACAAGGGCCTTTATTGGCTCCATAAAGTCAACCTTAGTTTTTTAAAACTGTCTGATCATATCTGATTCTATGCACATTCTCAAATGTAACGTCCCATTTAAAGCCTTAATGATACTGTATAACCAAAGTTTCCAGTTGTCTCCTGTTACAAGGCAAGCAGATTCCTATTGAACTTATGCAAATAATGATATTGTCATAAAGTAAGAATACTCACAGATAGCTTTTGAATTCTAGAGGGATCAGGTAAAAAGAAAAAGTAATTATTTCATCTTTTTTCACAGAGGTATACTTTATCAAATTGCTGTAAGTTATAGATAGCTTAAGGGAAAAGAAAACAGTTTCCTTAAATCTGAAAAAGTAAAACATTAAAGAGCCAGCAATGTTTCAAACAAAAAGGCCATAAAATTAATAATCTATTTGTTCAGTCCCATGTAATTAATTCTTGTTCTGCCTGTTGTTGGGTTAGCAGTTTTACGAACCAATCAGTTTCTTCATTAGAGTCCTGGAAATTCTTTACCTAGCTCAATGGTGTGATCTTAAAGTTAGAAACCTGTATTTGTTAGAGTCTTTTTCATGAATCTTCTTGATGATGAAACATTTTAGGACTACAGATGCTTGCAAAAGCTTTCCGAATATCAGAGTAAAACAAGTAACCATCTACGGACATCAATGCTTAAAATGGACATAGTTAAAGATCTGATGAGAGAGTTCATTATAATAATGATGAAATTGACAAGGAAATGTGGATATTTCTATGGCATACAATATTTTAACACAATACCAAAATTATGCCTGATAAAAGTGTCAGGACACACCAAATTTTTAGAAATTTCATGTAATTTCTGTGACGCTCATAACATATCCATATAAATATAATTCAAAGAAGGTTAAACAACATTTTTTATTTGACAATGCTTCCCATACAAATTTAACATATCAAATAAGTCTAATTAGTGTGATACCCTTCCTTTTATAAAGAGCAAGAAATAATTTTTATATATTCCAGAAATCCCTAGAAATTCTCAAAGTTAGTTCAAGGTCAAAAATACTTAATTTAGAACTTAATTTTGGAAAGTTTGTAAAAAAAAAATCAAAGTTTTAAAACATATCAAAGGTTTAAAAGACAATCACAGGTCACTTTGAAACAATAGTCACTTATTTAACCAGGGTGATAGTTAAAAGACTTCAAAGGCAAATGCAGAAAGTTACATAGTTTTAGGGAAAATCATCCTTTCACTATTTGAATAAAGAGGAGTCAGTTTTCTTAAGTATTTGAAGACCTAATAACATGAAGCACAGAAAATTATTTTAATAAAACACAGAATTTTTCTCCTAAGTGAGTTACTTAAAGGTAAAGAAAAAACTTTCACAACTAGTTTAAAAGAGAAGATCAAATTCTGGTTGTAGTTCAGTGGACTTTTGATATTAAGGCAGATTATTTTTTAAAATAACATAAACAAATCCATTCAAATCTTAGCCATCTTAACCACAGATACAATTCCTTTCCTAACATTATTTGATTATTTTTCCACAAACATACAACTTTACTTTTTATTTTTATTTATTTATTTATTTTGAGACTGACCCTGGCTCTGTCACCAGGCTGGAGTGCAGTGGTACGATCTCAGCTCACTGCAACTTCCAGCTCCCAAGTTCAATCAATTCTCCTGCCTCAGCCTCCTGAGTAGCTGAGACTATAGGCATGCACCACCACACCTGGGTAATTTTTGTATTTTTAGTAGAGACAGGGTTTCACCATGTTGGCCAGGATGATATTGATCTCTTGACCTCGTGATCTGCCCATCTCGGCCTCCCAAAGTGCTGGGATTACAGGCATGAGCCACCACACCCGGCCACCTTTCTTGTATCTATTCAGTTTTGCCTATTCTCTTTCAATATGGCACAGTTCATGTTTACTAACAGACCCAAATATCTTTTTTTCTTCTGTAATACGAAGCCAAGTGTAGAAAAACTTACGTTCCACAATTATTGTTTCAGTATTTATCTGATTTGGAAAGTGATTTAGATATTCAATAAATATTCATTATTTAATTTAACTGAGTAAAAGTGCAAGGGAATAAGTTACCAAAGAGATCTGAAAAACTGTTTTCAAGTAGACATAACATCAAATAAAGCTAACCATCATCAAGTTATTTCCCTATAGGTATTTTCACTACATGCACATGTTAGACAGCCATCATTAAAGCAAGAATCCTAAAAAGTTAACTATACTGGTTTTTTTTTTGTTTGTGCTTGAAATATATTAGTAATGCACACTGCACGTCACATATTTTCTTTATGATATTAAATATCTAGTAGAGATAAATGTATCTGCCTAGTAAATCCAGGTAAAATAAATATATTTAGCTCATATTATACCTAAAACTGAAAACTCAGAAGATGCAGTTTTTTTTTTTTTTGAACCAGAGTCTCACTCTGTTGCCCAGGCTGGAGTGCAGTGGCACAATCTCAGCTCACTGCAACCTCCGCCTCCCTCCGCGGTTTGAGTGATTCTCCTGCCTCAGCCTCCCGAGTAGCTGGGATTACAGGAACGCATCACTACACCGGGCTAATTTTTGCATATTTAGTAGAGACAGGGTTTCACCATGTTGGCCAGGCTGGTCTCAAACTCCTGACCTCAGGCGATCAGCCTCCCTTGGCCTCCCAAAGTGCTGTGATTACAGGCGTGAGCCACCACGCCTGGCCACAGCTATTTTTAATAAATGAACAATATTAAACTAATCTTATTTACCAAAGATTTACCAATCATGAGAACTTGAAACACATTTTGAGTTAGTTTCTATAATTCCAAGAATTTAAGAAAAGTACTGATGTGCTGCAAAATGACATTTCAGTAAGTGAAGGACTGTGTATAAAAAGAGGTCTCATAAGGTTATAATGAATTTGAAAAAGCCCTGTTACTTAATGGCTTTGTAGCATGGTTTGTAGTGTAATGCATTACTCACATGCTTATATGATACTACATGTCTATGTGTTTTTGTAAACAAACCAACTGAACTGCCAGTCATGTAAATTATAGCACAAACGATTATGTATAGTACATAATGCATGACACTGGTCATAAATGGAAACTGACCCAATAGTTCCATAGATAGTTTTTTTTTTAATAAACATAGAAATCCACCCTTCTGGTCTTAAAGTTTAAAACTTATATTTGTTTTATCTGAGTTCCTTCCTCAGGAAACATCCTTCAGGCCTCTCAAAAAAAGTATCGAATATCTGAAACTCACCAGATCACCACATTCAATGAGTTGGATTTCTTCCTTGCCCCTCCCTAGTTCCTGCCTTCTTACACATTGTTACATTACTTCCCTGCTCTACTGAACTGTACTTTTTATCATTATTTTAGACTGTACTTCTTGTACTTATTTTTAAAAATTGCTGTAAAACAGCCTCAGGTAGGTCTTGCAAGAGGTATTCCAGAAGAAGCCTTATCATCATAGGAGACAGCAGCTTCATACATGTTATTGACCATGAAAAACCTTCAGTGGGACAAGATGTGGAGGTGGAAGATAGTGATCTTGATGATCCTTGCCCCGTGTAGGCCTAGGCTAACATATGTACTTTGTCTTAGTTTTTAACAAAAATTTAAAAAGTTAAAAAACATTTGAAAATAGAAAAAAGCTATAGGATTTTTAAAATAAATATTTTTGTACCATTGTACAACGTGTTTGTGTTTTAAGCTGTTACTATAAAAGTCTGAAAGTTAAAAAAATTAAAAAAGATTATAAAGTAAAAAAGTTAGAGTACCTAAGGTTAATTTATTATTAAAGAAAGTTTTTATATAAATTTAGGGTAACCTAAGTGTACAGTGTTTATAAAGTCTACAGTAGTGCCCAATGATGTCTTGGTTTTTGCCTTCACTTACCACTCACTCATTGACTCACTCAGAGCAATTTCCAATCCTGCAAGGTCCATTTATGATAAGTACTCTATGCAAATGCACCATTTAAAAAATCTTTTATAGCATATCTTTTTCTATATACTTTTGTGTTACAAATGCTTACAGCATCCAGTACAATAACCTCCTATATAGGCTTGTGGCTAGGAGCAAATGGCTACACTAGGTAGCCTAGGTATATAACAGACCATGCTGGCTAGTTTTGTGTAAATACACTCTATAATGTTTGTGTAACCAAACTCACGTTTGGCTGCTTGCTGCTCAGAAAGCCAGACACTGGAAGTGAGGTTTGGTGGAAGGAAAGCAGGTTTATTCAAGTGGTAACTGCTTGGGAGACAGCCATATTCTGGTCTCAAAAAGCCATGGCAAACTTTCAGGCTAACTAAAGGGGCTTTAAGGGGAAAGGTGGCATGGAAACTATGTGCATGAGTGGTGTGGGGTATAGATCTGCTTGTCATCCAGTGGTTATCTTGAGTAATGGACTATCCAGAGGCCTGGTTGGTATCAGGTTATGGATCAACTGTGCAACTGCCATCTCTACTTCATGCCAGGATTGTGTTTTTTGTTTATTTGTTTGTTTGAGATGGAATCTGGCTCTGTCACCTAGGCTGGAGTCAGTGGCGCAGTCTCAGCTCACTGCAAGCTCCGCCTCCCGGGTTCACGCCATTCTCCTACCTCAGCCTCCCGAGTAGCTGGGACTACAGGCGCCCGCCACCACGCCCGGCTAATCTTTTGTATTTTTAGTATACATGGGGTTTCACCGTGTTAGCCAGGATGGTCTCCATCTCCTGACCTTATGATCCACTCGCCTCAGCCTCCCAAAGTGCTGGGATTACAGGCTTGAGCCACTGCACCCACCCATGCCTGGTTTGTTTTAAGATTAGCCTTTGGAGTTCTCCAGTGAACAGGTAGTTAGATACATGTGTAGCAAGAAACGAAGGGAGGGAAGGGTTACTTTTAGAGAAACCTAGCAAACTGACTATACTGGTTACATTTGCATGGTGACAAAATCCTCTAATGGCTCATTTCTCAGAACGTATGGTATCCTCATTGTTAAGCAACACATGACTGTACTTAATTTATATAAGCTCTTAGTTTTCCTTAAGCCAGTTAAATAAAGCTCTTTTAAAAGTTAATTTTGTCAATACCATCTGCAGATAGAAGAATATCACATATAGATTGCATACATACATAGATGTGCATAAGCACATAGAAGGAAATACAGATCATATAGCTTCTGTATTAGTCTGTTCTCACATTGTTATATAAGAACTATCTAAAACTAAGTAATTTATAAAGAAAAGAGGTTTAACCCGATGTGGTGTCTCATGTCTGTAATCCAACACTTTGGGAAGCCAAGGCTGGTGGATCACTCGAGCTTGGGAGTTCAAGACCAGCCTGGCCAACAAGGTGAAACCCCATCTCTACTAAAAATACAAAAATTAGCCCAGCATGATGGTGGATGCCTCTAATCCCAGCTGCTAGGGAGCCTGAGGCAGAAGAATCGCTTGAACGCAGGAGGCAGAGGTTGCAGTGAGTGGATGGATTGTACCACTGCAGTCCAGCCTGGGCAACAGAGTAAGACTCCATCTGAAAAAAAAAAAAAGAAAGAAAGAAAAAAAAAGAGGTTTAATTGACTCACAGTTCTGCAGGCTGTCCAGGAAGCATGGCTGCAGAGGTCTCAGGAAATCTATAATCATGGTGAAAGGCAAAGGGGAAACAGGTACTTTCCACATGCCTGGAGCAGGAGGAAGAGAACAGAGCAGGAGGTGCTACACGGTTTTAAACAATCAGATCTCATGAGAACTCACTCACTATCACAAGAACATCAAGCAGGAAATCTGCCCCCATGATCCAATTACCTCCCTCAGGCCCCTCCTCCAACATTGGGGATTATAGTTACGTGAGATTTGGGTAGGGAAACAAATTCAAATGATATCAGCTTCTGTTTGCAAATTTATGTCATGTACTATGTACAATAATAAAAAACTCACTAGTAGTTAATAAAATAATATTAATCAGAAGGTCGATGAAATAAAATTTTCTTCATTGATAGTTAACACTTTCTACTACTATTTGTGAAAAGAAGTTTTAAGATTTTTTATTTGCCAGTTTCTAAATAAAGTTGACCCTTGAACAACACAGGTTTGAAAGGTGGAGGTCCACATGTACACTAATATTTTTTCAGCCAAATGCAAATAGAAAATACAGTATTCCTGGGATGCAAAGCCCATGCCTATGGAGGGCTGACTTTTTGTACATGTGGGTTCCAGGAATGGCTCTTAGGTAAGACAAGGCAGAAAAATTACATCTCAAATGCACAGAGTTTAAACCTGTGCTTTAATACCATCATTTTCAGAAAGAATGGTGTAGGTAAAGTCCCAGTTAAAATAAGATGGCCAAAAAAAGCAACTTAAACAAAGGTAAGATTTGTTCTATAGATTTAAGCTGAGACCTCTCCAGTGTAAGTTTCTAGTGATTTAGCCTTTATTTTTTTTTTTGCTTTCTTGTGCAGAGAGAGATCCACACTTTCAAATGGAGATATCCTTTATATATTGATTTCTTTTTCCTAACAAAAGGGTCTCACAATAACTGGCTGAAATAGTCCTTGTGCCAGAAAGGTGTATTTTGGAGACTAATTCAGCTACACAGGCTGCTTCTCAACCCAATTTGTGTTTCTTTAACTAGATTACTGAGTTCAGTGTGGAGCTCATTAATAAGTAGGGCAAACAGAGCATTTTCATGGACTCAGCATGGATAGACTAGAATCTTTTATAAATAATACTTCTAACCTTTACTTATAGTCAGAAACAGGTTCTTTTTTTGTTTGTTTGTTTTTTGAGACAGAGTCTTGCTTTGTTGTCCAGGCTGGAGTGCAGTGGCACAGTCTGGGCTCACTGCAAGTTCTGCCTCTCAGGTTCATGCCAGTCTCCTGCCTCAGCCTCCCGAGGAGCTGGGACTACAGGCGCCCACCAACACGCCTGGCTAATTTTTGTATTTTTAGTAGAGACAGGGTTTCACCGTGTTCAGGTTGTCTCGATCTCCTGACCTCGTGATCCACCCACCTCAGCCTCCCAAAGTGCTGGGATTACAGGCACGAGCCACCTTGCCTGGCCCATCCTTTTTCTTTTCACAGGATTGAATGATCAGTTAGGGTTTGTTTAGTTTTTTAGGAAGTACTTTGGGTTTTAAGAGGTTATTTTCTTAACCCTTTTCTTTGTCTATCTTGGAAGATTAAGTAATCAAATCTTTGATATATTTCTCAGTACCTCCCGTTTGGCTTTAGCCATCTATTTTCAGGGTTTACCAGGTCCCAGTATCATGTAAATGTAAAGTTGCCAAAGGTCACAGTCTTGGATCATTTACTCCAGTGAGTATTCTAAACTTCTTGGCAATTTTATGGAAGTTTCCTTTGGGACAGGAAAACATTTCACTTTTTCTCTGTGCTCGAGATTTTGATCAAAATGAACAGGTGGTTAAAGAAGCACATCTGATTGTTCTGAAGGCCTAATTTTGTAAGGCACTTGTTTAATTTTGTTTTTATTTTTAGGGTGAGAAGGTAACTAAGCTAAAATGTTAGTAGATTCAGAGCAGGCAGAGAAGAATAGAAAGAGAGAAAGTGTAGTTGGAGAGAGTCAATATACTGTTATTTCTAATCAATTAATTGCTTACACTTTTATTTTGCCTTTTGTAAGGATTTCAGAGAATGCATATATTCTCATCTAGTCTTTTAGAAGCTCTGCATGCCAAACATACATTCTCCATTGTTTCTGTGGCATTTGTAATCTTTTTTTTACTCTATCGCATCTTGCAAGTGAACAATTTTATATAGTTTAAGACTTTCATACTCTAGTGAATATGTCTCTGAGTTACCTTTGGTAAGTTTCACCAATTTCTCTAGAAAAGCACATATTCTTGGTCTATAGTTCTTATAGATGAAATTGGCTGGAGTTCCACATGGAGGAGTTCTAGACTTCTTGGATCCAGATGAATCCATGACCCTTGTCTTCTTGTAATCTTACCTACTGGAGACCTCCCTACTGCACCCAGCCAGTTTCTGTCTGACACAGTATAACATCCCAAATAAAAAAATAAATAAATAAACTTCAAAACATAGGTTTTAACTGACATTTTTCCCTGAGAGTCCTGGTTGGTGGGAAGTGAGGAAGAAAGATACTGAGTTAAAACTCAATATGTTTTTATTAGCAATTCTCCATTGCATGGAAATATATTTTCTTTTAATTTGTTCATCTATTGTCTGGATAGAAAAGACAGAATGGAAACTAAAAGCAAACTGAAGCTCATAAAAGGAAATAACTAAACGCATAACAAAACAAGATCAGAGTATTTTGATGTTAGATTTTCTACTTCTGCCATTTGGAGAAACCAGGGTATTGCAGAAATTAATAAGGCAGCATTTTATGGATTGACTTGTTCTGGTAAGAAGAGACCCCCAACTCTTTCATTACAGAGAAACAATGTAAACTAAGCACCAAACTCCATATCACTACAAATAGCTATTCTAATCTGCATGTCAGAATAAAATTTACACATTCATAGTATGTGGATATTTAAAAGAACCTTTAAAAGACATGTTTTTAGGCACTTTCTCTGAATAAGGAAGAACTCCTATGCTTCAGCTGCCTTCTCTATACAACTGAACTCATCTGTTAACAGGATTAATTTTAATAAGCAATTTCTAAGCTCTAACAAAAATTAGTCACTGTTTTTCACACTAAACTCAGTAGGAAAAGAATGTTCCCCCAATTTTATAGACAGAAAACTGTACAGTGAGGAATAACGTGTCCATCAATATTATCATAGATGAAGTTGGTAAGGTAAGATGCATAATCAGTTTGTCAGCTCTTGGTATCTTTATAGCAGTTTGGATTCATTCTTGGTGTTTCTTCTGCCCACGTGGAATTCATCTAAATTTTAGAGGGTTGCAGGCCATGGAGGGGCGGATTCAAGAGAAGCTCTTGAAGAAGACAGGACTATCCACAGGCAGGTGGTCCCTGAGGAAATGAATTGTCTTCTAGGATCCACTCCTCTTTACCAACTAGCAGAAACCATCCTTGAATATGGTGAATAGGTAAGTGACTTCTTCTAGGAAGTTACTTGCACTTGATTTTTTTTTTTTCTAACAAAAGGGTCTTATAATAACTGGCTGAAAATATAATATGCCTCTCTAACAGAGAGGCATATTTTAGAGACTAATTCAGCTACACAACCTGCTTCTCAACCCAGTCTGTGTGGAGAAGACTAGGTTTGTGTGTGTGTAGATGACTAACTTAAGTCAGAATTAGCCCTTGGATACAGAGAAACTTAAGGTATATAGAGGATGTGTTCACACTTGTTTCCACAGCAACAGGATTTCCCCCCTGAGCTTAATCCCTAAATGTCAATTTGATGTTTTCACTCTAAATTTTAAAATCATATCTTAGCTAAATCTAATACCATTTGTAACATTTCAGAATTCTAACAGATATGGATAATCTCAGACCTCACTGTAGTGAAAAAATAAATAATTAGCACTTCTTAGTTCATTTTGGAAGATCTAATAAATGATAAAAATAGAGTTAAAAGACATTTTATTGTTGTTTTTCCTTTTAAATTTGCTTTATTTTTTCTCAGAGGTATAACGGCATTTAAATAAAAGCATGATAGGGTAGTATCATGCCTGAAACAGTACAATAATGAAGACATTTCTTGTGCGTTAGTAACTTACTAGTTCTTGATGACTTTGGATCCAGTCACACGCTTTCTTCGATGTGTGATTTCTAGTAAAATCCCAACTCTAATTCTGTACTGTGTCAAAAACTCCCTAAAAATACAAGTGTTAAAATAATCCCCCTAATTTAAAATTCAAACTTTATACATTTTAAAATATTGAATTTGGCCACACACTGTGCAGATAACAGTTTTTTATCATTTTCAGGGAATTTTACTGTCATCCGTACTTGATATTCACAACTTAAAAAGTTTCTTTTAAATTCTACAAGGTAATGGTTATAAGGTGACACTATCTTTTACACTAATCTCCTCTTCAGTCTCCAGAGAAGAGTGGTAAGAATCTTGAAAAGCAAAACAAAAAAATATGCTACCCTTAATTGTACAAATATAGTCATTAACGGCGTAATGACATTTTGGGCAGTGATGGAACACATATACGTCAGTGACTTCCTAAGTTATCATATTGTATTTGTACTGTACCTGTTTTAGGTTTAAATAGGTTTTGATGGACAAATCTTTACCATGGTGTTTCAGTTGCCTACACTATTCGGTATACAACATATTGCACAGATTTGTAGTTGAGCAGTAATAGGCTAGGCCATATAGACTAGGTGTGTAGAAGGCTATGCCATCTAGGTTTGTGTAAGTTCACTCTGAAGTACATTCTTCAAGTACACTTTATAATGTTTACACAATGATGAAATCACCTAATGATGCATTTCTCAGGATGCAACCTTGTCATTAAGCAACACATGACTGTACCAAACTGTCAAGGATGAGGCCATATACAGTCTATAACCCTTCATAGGAACTTTTGTAAACACTGGAAATGCTTGACTATTGAGGCCTGGAGCAGCGGAAACACCATGTAGCTAATGGTTCTATTCAAAAAAATTGTCACTTCTATATTGTCCTTTTCATTAGTCACTGCCAATTTTCTGTTTTGCCAGTTTCATTTTTCCTCCAGACAAACATCCTGTAAGGCATTAAAAAGAAGGGTGGGAGACTAATTAGTGTGTCAAGGGGAACTAGAGGTATGGTGAGAAATTCAGAATCTCATTTTCCTTTCCCCCCTTAGAATTGATTTTGCTGTCAGCATTTAAAAAATAACAAATGGATGTGCTTCTATTATTTGATGGAGATAAAGTACTTTTTCCTCTCCAAGTATAATTTGCTGCAAATTCTATTAACCAAAAATATATTTCAGAATCAAAATTATTAAAAATTTTGAATGTCTTAATCTAATTGTGACTATAAAATGGATTGATTTGTATTTGTTTATAAATGTAACTAGGATAAATCCAAATAGAAGTGAAATAAAAGATATATAATTAGATTAGAGTACTTGCCAGAAAAGTAATAATTTTTTTAAAAAACTATGCAGCATGGGGAAAATTTTGCAATCTGTTATTATAAGTATTATACTTATATAGTTTGTTTAGTTGCAGATTGAATGAGAGGTAAGATTTTGTTGTTGCATTTTTCTTTTAAACCACCTCTAGACTTCTTTGCTTCTAAGTAGAAAGTCCTGTTTTGTAGTATGGTTTGTAAATGTTGGCAGGAAGGTGTCACAGGTTAACTCTTATTAATGCTTTTTTTTTAAGAAAGGAGTGGGCAGGCACCAGTTCTGTCTATAAACTCGTTTTATTTCATACTGAGAATAGGTGAGATTTGATAGTTTCACATTGTTATCTTATTTTGATTGGTAGTCACATCCTTCCCATTTGGGCATTAGTGATACGGAAAAGTTAGACTCTTTTGCCAGGGGTGTCATTAATCTGAGTTGTTAGGTATTGATGACCTGAATGTTAACCCTACATTGCAGTTCCACTAATTTGTAAGCTTTTCTGGTTTCTGCTCTTTCCTTTTGTCCTGTTTCCCAAGTGATCAATTTCTGTCAGGCTTGTTTGTTTCCAACTGGATTGCTTTTTTATAGTTTGATTCAAAGATATTGATTTAGTCCACCTGTCCTTCCTCTGGAAGGGTACCCAGATCTTATTTTATTTTATTATTTTATATTTATTTATTTGGTGGCAAAGAATTCATTTCTTCTGTGTTCCCCACCACCCCTTACTTTCCTGTTTTTAGTGATAAATTGTTTGTGCAAGTTATTTTAGTGATAATGCACTGTGGTTGGTTAACAACAAACTTGCAGGATACATGAAAGCAGATGTTCTAGTTTTCTTTGCATGGGGAAGGTAGCCCCTCCCTCCTTTCTTTTCCTTCCTTCCTTCTTCTCTCCCTTCCTTCTTTCCTCCCCACTCCTTCCGTTTCTACTTTTCTCTCTTCTTTCCTTTTCCCTTCCCTCCCTCCCTCCCTCCCTCCCTCCCTCCCTTCCTTCCTTCCTCCCTCCCTTCCTTCCTTCCTTCCTTCCTTCCTTCCTTCCTTCCTTCCTTCCTTCCTTCCTTCCTTCCTTCCTTCTTCTTTATTCTTTCCCAGCTTTGCTACAGGAAGGCATATTTCAGTTCTTATAGTGGGGCTAGAGAAGATACCAGAAGGTGGAAGAGCATTGGGTTAGGACTCAGGGTGAATCCTCACACCCATATACTTCAAAACAAACAGACAGGCATAAAGAAACTCAAGAAATTGTCCTTTAAGGAATGGATATAATTTTCTCTGACTCCTTTCAAGGTCTTGTTTTTGTCATCATCTGTGGAAAGCTGGACAAATGAGTCACGTTCTTCTCACTTGGCTTTCAACAACTTGGTTAGAAACTAACGAACTTCTATCAATTAAAAAATAATCGCTTTCTCCTAGTGGAGAAGTTAAGGGCAGTTGTTAGGAGTTAGAAGGAAGATTGTGGAAGTACCAAGTGACGAACGAGGGCAGACCGAGGAGGAGAATCCATGTGGCTGAGTCCTGGTGGAGAAGCTCAGGGCTCTGCCCCCGGGTCAGCTTCATCTGTTGCCTCATCCTCTCTGCACTACTCGCAGCACATTTCCCAACCTTTCTGACCCCTAGTTTCTTCATTTGTGAATGAAAAAATTATATCTATTTCCCAGAGATATGGTGAGGATTAAAGAAGATAATATTATCTCTGAACTGTGTCTTCTTGAGGGCTGGGATTTTGTCATTTGCACCTAGCTATGCCACAGAGTCTAATACAGTTCCTGGCACACAGGAGGTGCTCAGTAAACATCTAGTTGAAGGAAAGAGGGCAAGGAATATAACAGAGCGGGATATTAAAGAAGTAGCTCGGAAAAATAAGCAGGAAATCAGAAAGAAAAATAGAAAGATGAAGCATGGAGAGCTATTTAGACCTCCAGGTTAAAACTGATGCAGCCTGGAGCCATGGCCTCCCTTCTCATGTCTCCCAGGAAGAGCTCTTTTACTGTCTTTTTCTAAAGCCATCAAAATGTAAATTGGAAATATAGGATAAAAGTAGGTAGTGATGGCACACTGAGGGAAATATTTCTTTTTAAATATGTTTATAAGCCAGACCCCACTTCCTCAACTTGTCTAATGCTGATGGTAATTTGTTCAAGTATTCCCATTTCAACCCATAGATTCCTGAGAACTGCAAGGTCACTGCCACTACTCACGCTGACCCACTTGTGGCAACCTCTAAAATTGTCCAATGTATCGTTGTTTTATTCAGGCTAGCAAACACGGAGGAGTAGTTGTTAGTCTTGTTCCCTATTTTCTCAGTGATTTTTATTAATCTTCATTTGACACTCTGAGAAATGCATGTGGGTTGTAGACAGCCAGTTCAGAAAGGTCATCTAATGTCAGCCCAGCTTGTGGTGCATTGCAAATGAATCCTGACTACAGTGCAGTGGCATTTTGGTGCTTTATTTATCACAAGTTTTGAATAGTTATCTCACACTTCACCCCTGCAAATTATGTCATGTCATGGTGAATTTTGGAGATCACTCTTCTCTATTTACATCAAGATAAGAACTTGATGTTATCATGAAATTTTCTATGAAAAAAATATATTTTTGATGTTCATTAGTGCCTCGAAACTCAAAATAATAAACCAGGTATACTGACAAGAAAAAGAAGGCATGGAGATGGTCATTTCATTAAATCATCAATATAAGAGATGGCACCTAATGAAAACACAACTAAACAACAAAACAGCAAAATTTCCCAAACAAAATCCAGGTACAGGTTGGACATGGTGGCTTATGCCTGTTGTCTGTTCTCCCAGCACTTTAGGAGGCCAAGGAAGGAGGATCGATTGAGCCTAAGAGTTTGAGACCAGCCTGGTCAACATAGCAAGGCCTCATCTCTACAAATTAAAAAAAAAAAAAAAAATTAGCAGGGCATGGTAGTGCACATCTGTGGTCTGTTACTTGGAAAGCTGAGGTGGGAGAATTGCTTGAGCCCCTGCTGTGAAAAGCTGCAGTGAACCGTGATCATGCCACTCCACTCCAGCTTAGGCAACAGAGTGAGACCATGTCTGAAAATATAAATAATAATCAAAGTGTATATATTTTTAAAGCCAATGTTTTGACCTAACTGAAAGACCCGTGCATTTGTTGAGAAGAGCATAGTTAACCAAGAAAAAGAAGCTTTACATCTCACCCAGAGGCACTTGCTACTTCTATTTTGGGATCATGATGACAGCAGATTCCCAGTCCTCACAGAGTGCTGGATGGTCAGGAACTGTGACCTCAGAGCTTTGAGAAGTGAGGGAAGCTGCACTGTTTTCCCGGTTGTTCTTTCAAATCCATAGAGTAGCTCTTCCACATAAGGTGGAAGCATCAGAGTGATGAAGTGCTCCAGTTTGCAGCTCTTCTTTCCATAAGACAGGTCATTTCTAGGCTCAAATCTGTTACTTCATGCCCTTTATGCATATTATATTCTCAGCTTTCTAGCATGTACATTTTTTTTAAATGAGAAGCAAAAGTTGATCCTTCAGAATGGTTACTCAACACAAAAAAGAAGGCTAATAAGAGTGAAAGAAGACAGGTTTAGTATCAGTGAGTTTTAATTGAACACCTACTGTGTTCCAGCACTGTTCTGGGCATTTCAAAACAGAACAGAGAAATAGTAGCTACAGAGGGTTGACACATAGCTCTGTATCCTGGTTATTGTCAAGGGGAGGGTGAATTAGTCTTACAGTAAATTATGTTGACATGGCACCTCAGACATGGGGCCTTTCTAACTTGTTTTCTGTCTTGTGCATTTTGTAGCCTACTGGAAATGTCAGTGCGATGTTCTGTCTTGCAGAATAATTCACTTAATCTATTAGAGTGATAAGTGATAGGCCTCTGCTAAAGCAGAGAGAGCACATGGTGCCATTGAAAATAAAATGTCCTTGGCTTCTCTCACTACTCATATACTTGTGACACTGTGTTTCTTTTTCTTTATAAAATGGGCTTTCCTCATGCTATTGTTAGGGCAGAAAGGTCACATAGCCTTTGGCTTATTGTTTAGAGCTCTCAGAGAAGAACTTATTATTTTTTAATTGCATTTCCTCTCCACTACATTAGAAGCATATCAAATTGGAAAAATCAGGCTAGGATAGACTAAGGGCTTCCTTTACCTGTGATGGGCACCACATTTTTTAAACTAAAAATCTTGCAAAACTTGGTCTTTTACACTTCAAAGTAAAACATTTACTCGAAGGACACTGTGTTCTCAAATATCCTCCTATTTGTCTTCACAACAGCCCTGAGAGGTAGAAGAATGGAATAAATATTACTGTCATCATCATATAAATGTGGCAACTGAGGCTCAAAAAGAGTACATGCCTTGTTTAAGGTAATTTAAGGATATACTTGATAAGTCTGTAAATATTTGTTAGTCATAGGGTAATTGACAGAGGCGAAAATACAACTTGAATTTTTAGCTCCATGTCTTCTCACTACGTTAGTTTTCCACTAACATAAACAACCAGATTCAACATGTTAATTTATTACAATAATGATTGTGTGAGATCTCAAACACAAACATGTGTAAAGCGGAAGAGAATTGTCCCTGATTCAGAAGTTATCTTTCTAGACATTGAAAGCCTAAGACAAGTAAGAAGTGGTTCCTTGCTTTGGAAATTCGCTTCAATAAATTTTTGCAATGAAAGCTATTACTTCTCACATACGGAAATTGACAATAAAATGATAATGTATAACTGGATTATTTACAAACAACCTCTGTCTTACAACAATGGGTTTTTGTTTTTTTCCATTATTCTAGGTATTTATTTCATCAATCTTAGAGAGATTTTCCTCTCAAGCTTTGTAGATGTCAGCTCGTTACTTGTGACAGTGAATGACTGGCTGGCTAATCTCAACCTTGGTTCAGCAGCAAAGCAAACTTTCTCACCAAGGATGGCCATTCTTGAAAAGACATATCTGGGTCAGTGAGTGCAGGTAGATGTGCTGTGTTCAATTAATGCAATGGCAGTGTACCAAACTGAGATCCTTCTCCTCCTCTCGTCTCCGATGCAAGCACCTGTTCCTTAAATCTGTTCATTTCCCCTTGCTTTTGGAAGTTAGCACAAGAGACTGGTAGTAGAACTGTATATGCATTTCAAGAACACTTCTGTTAGTGACCGTGTGTAAAAATGTTGTTTGCTTTAAGGTTTCAATCATCTTGCTCTAGAGAGGACAGTATTTTAGTAACTATGATCCTTTTGGAACCCTAATAGATGCTTCTATCCTACGTGGACTGAGGAAGAGAGTAAAGGGAAAGGGAATTGGCCAGGAGGGAAGGAAGTAAAAGAAATTCAAACACAGGAGACTTCAAGCCCTCAATAAATATTTCTGTCATCTTTTCAAATAAATAGAAACTCATATTTGCATCGTTTACAAAAGAAATTCTCATTTAAGAAGGATATTATTATTCTAATATGATTCCCTTTTTATTGATGGGATAACTGAGACTCGTCAATAAGTAAATTGTCCTAATTCACTCAGCAGGTAAGTAGTGAATAAAGCCTCCACCTGGTTCTCTTTTCACAACCACACTTTCCTCTACTCTCCTTACCCTTTCAATTACCATTGGAGGTCCTTCAGGGCAAGGGCTGCATCTTCAATATTGCGACTTTCCCTCCCGGCATATTTGACAGTCTGTGCACATAGTGGTAAATCAGTAAGTGCTGTCATCTGTCTGCTGGGTAATAGTCTTTTGTGAATTAGTGAAATGGTGTTTTTCCTTCTCAATGTAGCGTAGCTGAGTGACCTCATCTGCTATCTGCATGGCTTGCTGTCATCACAGCAGTAGCCCCTGGTTACCGGGCCAGTTTGTGTTCAGAGAGCCATCTTTCAGTCTCCCGGGTACATGTGGTTCTCAACAGAATTGCTGACTTTCAAGCATTTTAGAGGAAGACAAGATTTCATGTCTACAAAAACAAGACAGCAAGAGCTCTGGCAAGCAGACGTCGTAATCTTGCTAAGTTTAGCCTTTATGATGAATCATCTAGAGGCTGTTATTTGCTCTGGGTCTTTGGCTGTTTTATTTTTAGAAAAATCTGAATTTCAGTTAAATCCATTTACTGCTACATAATCAGAGTGGATCCAGTCCAAACGAGGTAATTATGGGTCAGCTGGAGGTGATTATCTCCATCCACGAGATAGCCCCAAGCTAGGAAGCTCTATGCAGGACTTGTAAAGCAACATTTTCTTCCTCGTGACCAATTTTGTAGTTATGAAGCTTTTTAGGGGCTTTTCTTGCGTCATCTTAACTTGGTTTGTTAGTCTTTCTGCCTTTTCTTGGAAAAAATAAATCTTCTCACCAAAATTCTGTCTGAAACAGTGAGAAAGAAAGAATGTGATTGTGCTGAATTGATACTGATAGGCATGTCTGCTGCATTCAGGCCATCTTCATTTTGGGTGTCCTTTTCTGAGATTATTTTACAAAGTTTTCCAGGGCAACTTCAACCCAGCCTCCATGATCAGAGAAGAGATTTCACAGGGATAGTCTTTCTCTTTAAATTTGGCATCTCTTAAAGTTCCAAAGAAAGATTGGCAATGCACTTTGCTTTATATCTATTAACAGGAGAAAGCAAATGAAATCATTTTAAATGGGTTGCTTCTGCTGGGCTGGTTTTTGTCTCTAATGGGTGGGAGGATGCTTGGTGTGGCAATTAGGATTTCTTAGCTCCCAGCATGTGCTTTTCCCTGTGTGTCAGTTGTTTTTCTATTGTTGAACAGTCGGCACCTCCCTCATCTTATCTCTTAATTAGGCTTCTGCTTCCCCTTTATCTTGCCTCACTGCCTTGTGATGGACTCCAAGAGGTACTAATAAATGTATCACTAACATCACATGCTTAGATCTTGTAGTTTTCACCACTCAGGGTCTTGGCAGGAAAAAGCAGAAATGTCTATTATTTCGACTGTGTTAGAAATAAGTCCAACTTTTCCCAGTAGGGATTGTATGCTATTTCAGAAAAAAAAAAAAATTTGAAAACCCTTTTGATGACCAGTTTAAGTTCATCACTTTCCTCCCCTACTCACTGACTGCAAACAATTTCTGGCTCCACGTAACCTGGAAATACAACTTCCATGTCCCTTTCTTCTGTCTTTCACTCTTGCATCCAAATTTCAATAAATGTTATATGTTTGTTCCACTGAAAAGCATCATGCTATTGTGAAAGAAGATGAATTTGTTAGGTTAGAAGAATATGGTTCAACAAATAGAAGAGTTGTCCATTGATTGAGTAATCTGGGCATTTTAATTTAATCTCTCTGAGTCTCACTTTCTTCATTTAGGTAATGGGATAATAATATGTACTCCACAGGATCATGGAAATCATCAGATATGGCTTATAAACCAAGAAATATTCTCAAGTTAATAACTGTTAGTCTACTATCAATTTATGCATCCATATGGTCTATATATATGCAGCAAAATTTGGCGTTTTATATCGGTATATGTCTTAAAGTTCCTAGGGTCTGTGAGCACAACATGTGTGACCATTTCCAATATTAGCAGAGTAAAAGCAGATAGCAATTTATATATACCATCTAAGCATGGAGTAGATGAACTAATAACTGAGAAAAAGAAAACTAAATTAAAGAAAAGCAAACCCATGTATTTCTAGAGTCATATATCTGGAAAGAACCCTCAAGATGATGTAATGTTTATTGATTTGTGAAAAAGTAAGATCCAAGAACAATATAGATACAGATAGATGGAAAACATTTTGGTATCTGCTCAATCTCCCAGGCTATTTAGTTACAGACCGGGGCCTGGTCCCAAGCCTCTTGACCTGACCCCTCAGCCTGCACATTGCCATTATAACATGCTATTCTTAAGTTCTACATGTAAGTATATGGTACAAATATGAAAAGTTTCCAACTGGAAGAGAGGAATAACCTAGAATCCAAGGTATTTTTTGCCATATGAACAATATATAACAATGGAATTTATACTTCCTGTCATTTCTGTCCTGCCCCTATCTCCCAGCAGTGAGAGAGGCTGGTTTAGCTCATGTTGCTTCTCTAATCTCTGCCTCTGTCTTTCTGAGATTTCAGATACATTCTTGATTCTGTGAAATGGAAATAAATATTGTTTATTTTTCCCATTCTGATGGGAAATGTATAACATCCAGATTTATATTTCTGATATTTATTCTAAAAATCTTGAACTCTGGTTTAAAGAATATACCCACACTTGACTTAATAAGCTAGAGTGAACAGTCCAGTAAAGAGAGGGCCAAATCACCTTCAAGACTGAAGTCAAATGGTTGACTTACTTGGTAATAAGGATGAAGTCTACTCTGCTGTAACCAAATCTACTCTCCTTTAGAGAGACAGAACATTCCCAAGGTCTAATCCAATCCCCAAAACTTATTTTGGAGAGAAAAACAGGTGCTGGCAAGTAAACAAATAGCAGTCTTTTGAGGCCTCAATTTCTTCAGAAAAACAGGGACAATAATCTATGAGCAGTACTAAAGGGAGGAGTCAATGAAGTCATGTATTTAATATACATAGCACAGTGCCTGACACATGGGAAATACTTTTTAAAAACTGTTCTTTTTGTTTTTAAAACTGGCAGAATTTGAAGATGGGGAAAAAAATCTCACTTTGTAGTAAGACAAAGAGGGGCAATCTTTGAAGGTTATATTTGATAGGGTGCAGGCATGAATGTATTAACTATTTTGATCAGAGGACACAGAGAATGGGCAGGGTTCAGCTCACCCATCCATCTCAAACTTTGCAGGGTATTAACTCTAGATGTCTGAGCTGTTCCAAACAGGAGGCAAGCTGCTCATGTAGATCGTGTTTCATAGGTGGTGAATATTATTAAAAACATTTTTGATTCATTCAGTTTTTACTTCAAGTAATTCCTAAACTGATATTTAAATTCAGTTAATAGAGTCTGAATCCAAATGCCTCTACCTCCTGTTCCTCGAGTAGCTAAGCTTCTTGTTTCTGAATTATTAGTACCTCATTTCTGGGATGGTCTAGCTCAATGAGGTATTGGCATCGGACAATGGCAAAAAGAACAAATATAGAAAGTCTAGACAAATACTCCATTCCGTTTATTAACGTGTGTCCTAATCTTGTTCCAATTTTGACAGATAAGATATAGTGCTCTATAAACAACTAATTATGTAGAATGGACATTTGAAAAGAACAAGTTGGAAATGATACACAGTTTCATTATTT
Organism: Mandrillus leucophaeus; assembly: GCF_000951045.1. NCBI lineage: Eukaryota > Metazoa > Chordata > Mammalia > Primates > Cercopithecidae > Mandrillus > Mandrillus leucophaeus. The sequence goes on from NW_012101244.1 coordinate 27,232, forward strand.
GTCAAATTTTTATAAACTGACTTTTCCAAATTCATTATTTTATTCACATCCATTTTATTTCACTTATTTTAAATTGGTAGGCTTATTATTTAAAAAGAAAAACCCAGACTCAAGGTATCTGAATTCATAGTTCTCTGAAAATAGTATGGAAATGAAAATATAATTTTAGTGTAAAAAGAGTTAAGACTTATAGTACCTCAAAAGATGTCCGTTCTTTTAAGGTTATGTTAATTTACTAGAGCTGGAAGAGATGTGATAACTTTGAACTTTTTAAATAGCTTGAAAAAATTAAGAAATTGATATCTCTCTTCTTCCATACTTTGGCTCCTTTTTGTCTCGTGCAAGATCTCATTTTGCTGAAAATGCTCGTTTCATGTTTTAAAATATTTCCCTTCAGTTTCAGTTCTATTAATAAACAGTTGAATTTTTCTCTTGGCTAATCATCTTGCCCAAGTATTTTATTCCTCATTTAAATTATAAATAATAGACAATCATCCATCTATTTACTCAAAAAATGTATCGAGTTCTTGCTGTTTCCCTATATTCTGAAGATATAAACTGGAGTGAGACTTATGTCTGCACTCAAGGAGCTCATTTACCTCTAATCATTCATTCTCTTCCAAGTCATTCGACACATCCCCAGCACATTCTGAGTGTCCCAACAATCACAGTTTACAGCTTTGATAACTGTTGATATTCTTTTGTCTTCATCACTAGGATCCTTGACTCTTACTGGTGACATTTTGTTGCCTTCTTTCTATTTGCTTGGCTCAACATTAAATACTAAGTAAGCCAGAGGGTTTTTTTTTTTTTCTATGCATTTATTTATTTAATTTTTATTACACTTTAAGTTCTAGGGTACATGTGCACAACATACAGGTTTGTTACATATGTATACATGTGCCATGTTGGTGTGCTGCACCGATTAACTCGTCATTTACATTAGGTATATCTCCTAATGCTATCCCTCCCCACTCCCCCCACCTCACGACAGGCCCCAGTGTGTGATGTTCCCCGCTCTGTGTCCAAGTGTTCTCATTGTTCAGTTCCCACCTGAGTGAGAACATGCGGTGTTTAGTTTTCTGTTCTTGGATTGTTTGCTGAGAATGATGGTTTCCAGCTTCATCCCTGTCCTTAAAAAGGACGTGAACTCATCCTTTTTTTATGGCTGCATATTATTCCATGGTGTATATGTGCCACATTTTCTTAATCCAGTCTATCATTGATGGACATTTGGGTTGATTCCAAGTCTTTGCATTTGTGAGTAGTACCACAATAAACATACGTGTGCATGTGTCTTTATAGCAGCATGATTTATAATCCTTTGGGTATATACCAAATAATGGGATGATAAGCCAGAGTTTTTAAAAACAAAGATTAGACCCACTCACTAAGAATATAACAGGCATTATTTATCCAGAGATAAGGCTCTGGACACCTAACATTTTCTCCTTGTTCTGCTATTAATTCTTTGTATAACCCCATCAATTTATCCCACTGCAAGATTCTACTTATAAGTCTGTTGAGAGCTGTTTGTCAAAACTAAGATCAGCCACAAAATTTTCAGCTTTAGAATACAGTAGCACAACTAGGTTTATTATAGTGGAGTGACTTCATTTCCTTCAAATCACTGATACAAAAACCTGATTTTGCAAAAATCGAATCAATCACTCATTCATTAGCAAATAAAATGCAAACATACCTACTTTTTACATTATGGACTATCCTGATTTTTATGTATATATCTCTAGTTGCAAATCATTTATTTTCATGGTCATACACAGAGAATATGCTCCTAGAAGGATAGACACAATATGGCAATGTTCCATCAACACATGAAATATGATGTGTTAATAAGCATTTAATTTTATTTGCTTTAAAAATAGACAATTTAAATGTTTTATCTTTTTTCAAGTACAAATGGTGTTCATATAATTCTCCTATGATATCTTTTCAGTCAGGTAGTCAAATGGCTAAACGACTGAAGTAAAATTTGCAGACTCATTCAGCACGGGGCATATGATAAATGGAATGCAGAATTCCCTCATCCTGGGGAGCCCTCGCTGACTCTCTCTGAATATTTAAGCAGTCAATCTGGTTATGCCATTGCTTCATTGACTAGACAACACTAATTATATTAAAGCCACTGGAGATGTGATTTAATCAGTTCGCCCATAGCAAATGTTCTATAAAGAACGTGCAGTTTCTTTAAAAATGACACAACTTCTAGGATTAGATTATTTAGCTCAACCCTCTGCAAGAATCCTTTTCAAGTTAACTTCAAAAGATGGTCATACAGCTACCGCTTGAGTATGTCAAGGAATGGGTGACCACTACTAGTTTGTGGAGCTTTCCATTCCAATGTTGGATAGTGAAGTCTCTTACAAGCCTGCTTTCTCTTTCTCAAGGCTGCCATTTAATATTTAAAGACAGCTATAGGGGTGGAACCAAGCTCCTGGTCTCTTACTATCTTTCTCTAGCCTTTCCAATATTTGGACCAGTGGTTCAGAAATGCCAGCTAAGAAAGCTTAAATAACTTAGAGGTTTCCAGTCCAGTTTACAATGAGTTAAGGGCAAGGTGGAAGGCAAGAACTGTTGTAGTGGATCTGGCTGGTCATTTTGAAAGAAGGTAACTGGTCAAGGGTAGAAAAGCACATGCCTAATAGAAGACTGAATTTGGGAAGCAATAAATTAACACAACAGAGCCAGAAAGCCCTGGCAGTAGTTGCTTCCACAGGCCCCTGAATGTCTTCAGTCTAGACTAAGAACTGCTGTGGATTTCACAGGTGCTGTAAGAGAAAAGAAGTTAGTGGTGAGCTATGTTGGTGCTTTCATCTAGATGTTTATGTCCCTCCAAATTTATATGTTGAAATCCTCATCCTCAAGTTGATGTTATTAGGCGATGCAGCCTTTGGGAGGTGATTAAGTCATGAGGTCAGAGATTTCATGAATGGGATTAGTGTCCCTATATAAAAGAAGCCTGAGAGAGACCCCTCGTCTCTTATATTAAGTGAGGTTAGAGTGAGAAAATGGCTATATATGAGAAAGCAAGCCCTCACCACTAGACATCAAAGGCTCTGGTGCCTTGATCTTAAACTTCCCAGCCTCCAGTACTGTAAGAAATGAATTTATGTTGTTTATAAGCCATCTAATCTATAGTATTTTGTTATAACAGCTTGATCAACTCAGACAGCTGGGGAAGTCCTGGGCTAAGTAAAACAAAACTAGTTTCTTAATGGCGGGACCTGTCAGTCTATAATGTACTGTGGTAGACTGTCATTCTCTAATAGAAGGGTGCAGTATGCAGTGTTTCAAAACGTCTTTAAACTTGAAATCCTTTTTGCAAGCAAAAAAAAGAAAGAAAGAAAGAAAGAAAGAGCAAAAGAATAGACCCAAAACTTAGGTCTATTGGTTAATCTTCATTCTGAATGGCCAACTTCTCTGGGCTTAAGGGTTTTCAATAATTTCTCAAATAATTAAAATCATCTCTGATTGAAAGGAGAATTAGAGTTATTCTACACCAATTCCTTATTGGAAGCATGAATTTGTATTGTCTATGATAGTTGTTATCCAAACTAGCTGCATATCAGAATCACCAAGGGTACCCTTCAATAAAATAGCTGGACCTCAACCCAGAATCAGAATCTCCAAAATGGAGACCTGGAATCTGTATATTTACATGACTTCTCTTTAGCCATGCGATCACTATTGCTTACTACCGCTGTGTGGCCTTGGCTAATCTTTTTCAATTTTTCTAAACTTTAACTTCCTCATATACATAATGATCATTTTAATAATACTTTCCTCACGGTGTTTTTCTGAGGATCCATTTTTTTTTTTTTTTTTTTTTTTTTTTTTTTTTTTTTTTTTGAGACGGAGTCTCGCTCTGTCGCCCAGGCTGGAGTGCAGTGGCGCGATCTCCGCTCACTGAAAGCTCCGCCTCCCGGGTTCACGCCATTCTCCTGCCTCAGCCTCCGGAGTAGCTGGGACTACAGGTGCCTGCCACCAAGCCTGGCTAATTTTTTGTATTTTTAGTAGAGATGGGGTTTCCCTATGTTAGCCAGGATGATCTCGATCTCCTGACCTCGTGATTCACCTGCCTCGGCCCCCAAAGTGCTGGGATTACAGGTGTGAGCCACCATGCCCGGCCTTTTTTCTTTTCCTTTTCTTTTTTTTTTTCTTTTCTTTTCTTTTCTTTTCTTTTCTTTTCTTTTCTTCTCTTCTCTTCTCTTCTCTTCTCTTCTCTTCTCTTCTATTCTTTTTCTTTTTCTTTTTGAGATGGAGTTTCACTCTTGTTGCCCAAGTTGGATTGCAATGGCGTGATCTTGGCTCACTGCAACCTCTGTCTCCCGAGTTCAAGGAATTCTCCTGCCTCAGCCCCCCGAGTACCTGAGATTATTATAGGCGCATACCACCATGCCTGGCTAATTTTTGAATTTTTAGTAGAGATGGGGTTTCAACATTTTGGACACGCTGGTCTCGAACTCCTGATCTCCAGTGATCTACCCATCTCGGTCTCACAAAGTGCTGGGATTACAGGCATGAGCCACCATGCCTGGCGGAGGATACAATTTTTAATGCCAAGGCTGGTGGATCACAAGGTCAGCCTCCAGACCAGTCTGGCCAACATGGTGAAACACCATCTCTACTAAAAAATACAAAAATTGGCCAGGCGTGGTGACATCCACTTGTAGTCCCAGCTACTCAGGAGGCTGAGGCAGGAGAATTGCTTGAACCCAGGAGGTGGAGGTTGCAGTGAGCTGATATTGCACCACTGCACTGCAGCAGCCTGGGTGACAGAGTGAGACTCAGTCTCAAACAAAACAAACAAACAAACAAACAAAAAAGCTATGTAAAGTGCTCTTGGTACATACTAAGCTCTCACTGGATACCTGAGAGCTGTTGTTGTTAGTATTTTTACAACTATGGAATAATTAATTAGATGAAGCTGAAGATAATAAATTGCTTAACATAACTTCAAAGTGCCTTTAGTTAAAAGCAAAGTAGGCCGGGCACGGTGGCTCAGATCTGTAATCCCAGCACTTTTGGGAGGCCGAGGCGGGCGGATCACGAGGTCACAAGATCGAGACCATCCTGGCTAACACGGTGAACCCACGTCTCTACTAAAAATACAAAAAATTAACCGGGTGTGATGGCGGGAGCTTGTAGTCCCAGCTACTCAGGAGGCTGAGGCAGGAGAATGGCGTGAACCCGGGAGGCGGAGCTTGCAGTGAGCCGAGATGCCCCACTGCACTCCAGCCTGGTCTACAGAGCGAGACTCCGTCTCAAAAACAAACAAACAAACAAACAAACAAAAACAAAACCAAAGTAGGCCTGAAAGCCAGGTTCCTCCTTTTACAAAGGGTAACATGTGCAGCTCAAAAGAGGATACAGTAAAAATGTTCCAGACCATTCAGTCCTGGCTTTGTTTCCTTTTCTTTAGAAGTTAAGCTTTGACTCTGGCAGTGTCACAGGTTTAACACAATTTGAAAAAGTTCTGTATATTATGGGATGTGTCATTTGACAAAAACTAAAAAGTGTATTTATGAATGTGTTTCAAGGATCCCATCTAAAGGCTCTCTTTGCCAGATTCTGATTAGAGTTTTAAGACTCTGCCCAAGTAATTGTTCACTTGATTTCTTTCCATGGTACAAGTGGTTACAAGCTCACCAACTCATGCATTGCATGATGCAAATGGCAGTAAATACCACTGCTGGGAAATACCAACTGAGAGAAAAGTCAATCTTTCATTGGGAAGTCTGGGTAGTTGGGGCTCTGGAGGAGTTTTCTTCCACCGGAACAGAGACAACCTTCTCTCTGAATTGATGGTCTGAGTTCTCTCTAGCCACATTTTAACTGAGGATGTAGCTTTTCCAAGGGTCTGCTTTATGCAAGGAGTCCTGTTCAAACTCCCTGGCTCTTTGGAGCCCAAGATCTTAAATGTCATGATCAAGCCAATGTTAATGCCATTGGCTATCAGGGCAAATTTCTGGGTCCAAACTTCTATTCTCCAGCTTATCTCAACTTCACCTGAAGGTTGCATTCTTTTCTTTTTCATTTCTGTCCCATGGAGATTTTTCTTTCTTCTTACAGGCCCATTTATATTTACTTTGTTTTTCAGTTATGTTTTATGTCAAATTTCTAGTTGTTTATAGCAGGAGGAGTGACTTCCTATCTCAGTTCCCAATGTAAGAACTGAGAGTGAAAGAACATCTGCTTTGTATTGAACTAACATGGGTCTCTCAGTATAATTTCTCCTTGCTGGTCTTTCTGCTATATTCTGACATCACCCAAAAGGTCCAGTAGAGATGGAGTGTGGTTGCCATTCTTTAGATGCTTTTCAGTTTTTCAATTACTTTAAAGTCATAGGCCCAAAGCCTAACATCCCAGGGTATTTTAACCAATGTAAACAAAAGAACTAAACGGTCCCCTCTTTTGCTCTGAATCCTATTCTAATAATGCAATCTATGATTGCACAGGCACATTTTGACAGCTTTAGAAGCTATTGACCCAGAATAAGTTTAGTCAAATAAATTTCAATGTGCTGCTGTATTAACAGGGTAGAACTGAAGTTTAATTTTGTTGACTGGTTTCAGTACGTTCAAGTAGATTGAAGATGTGCATTAATTTTAATGGTTTTTGTTGTCTATTTGACGTGTTCTGGTTGGACTATGGAAAAGAAATCTTTGAAATTAATTCAAAGACAACATAATACTAAGTAAAGAAAGGCAAAACTTTACTAAAACATATTCAACATGTGGCTGACTTGGCCTTTTTACTTTTATTGGCTCAATTTATAGATTTTTTACAAAGATCAGTGTTTTGTATTCTCTATTTCAGTTCTTCTTTTGATTTTTTTCTTCATCATTAGTCTTATGACTATACCCTTAATTTAACACAGAAAATATCCAACCTACATTTTTTTCTGCAAATTTTTTCTTACACCAGTGAAAATTTAACCCTATGAAATACTTTGTGATAAATTTGATATAATTCAGCAGGTTGTTGCCATTTTTTAAAAAATAGGTGGTGCATTTACTGCCACCTGGTGGAATGTTTGAGAGGAGTGAGAAATAGAATCTAGATTAGTAAAAAAACAAAACAAAACAAAAAAACAAAAACAAAAACAAAAAAAAACAAAAAAAAAACAAAAGAACCATTAAAAATACCTAAGGAGGTAAAATTTCTTCACTGAGTCAGTATGCTAGTTTACCTGGAGCCATGTATGTACAATTAATCTGGGCCCATATGTAACTTAAATTAATCTGAACCAAAGAAAGACTTTGGGCTTCAATTGTATTTTCTTTGTCTAGTTATTAATTTATTGTCCCAATGTAGTAGGCAATGCTAATCTGATTTTAATTGAAATGCGATTGTTTAGACATGAAAGCAAATGTCAGAAAAACCTAAAAAAAAAGAAAGTTTTTTGCTTACGTTTTATCTTTGATTCTCTGTATTCATGTTGTTTGTATCCCTTAGTGAATCAGCCTGATTGTGGCTTGATTCTTTCTACAAACTGTTCTACAGTTTGGTCTATTTAACATCTCAATAAACCAAGACAAACCAGGTAAAATTTCCTTGCCGTTCCTCACCTCAGCTTCCCTTTCTCCCACAATATTCTTCATTGGTTTCCTTTTTTGTTTGTGAACAAATTGTGAAGAATCTGGTCTCAATTTTGTGATCTTCCTGCTAAACATCTGGGTCAAGCAACTTTACTTTTCATTCTCATATTACACATCTGTATAATGTCAGGGATTAACTTATTTATGTTCAGTGTTCTCTTATAATTCTGAGACTCTATGAAGTCATGAATAAATTAATTTAAATTTAAATGTATGCGACCAGTTAAAACCTTCTACAACTGTTAATACTGTATTCAGGGCACTAAAAGCTGATAGAATTTCCCAGACTTAATATTAGATTGAACAATTAGCCTTTCCTTCAATGATGCCATATGGGCAACTGCCTGGTTTATTACTTATAATTTATATCACACTTATTGTTTATTTTATTCATCACCATTTATTGAGTCTTTGTTAGCTCCTGGGGTTATAGTCATAAACAATAGATCAGCAAACAACATTAGGAAGATAGAAATAAACAAATGATTATGGCATACCTTAGTGGTTCCTCAACTTGAATGTTTGTAGAAATCACTGGCAATATTTGATAAATTTGTAGATTCCTGGGCTCTAATAGAGCCTGATTACTTGAAACAATTATATTACTTCTGATCTAATAAGTCTGAAAGTAAAGCCTTGAACCTGTATTTTTCAGAAGTATTTTAAGTAATCCCCGATGCAAGTGGTAGGACATACAACACACAAGAAAACTTGATACAAAAAATAGATGTTATAAAACTAGGTAAGCACAAGGTATAAGGGAACATAAGGAAAGTGTGTTTAATTCAATTAGGAGTCAGAGAAGCTGATAAGGAGTAAACCATGAGAAGGAATGAATTCAAAAAGGAGTCTACAATTTCAAGCAAAAGAATAAGAATTCCATGTGGGAGAGCTTGGCACTCTTAGGAGATGGCAACTAGCTCTGTATTTCTGAAAGGTACAATTTGAGGATGAAATTGACCATATATTCAGGTAAAAAGCAAGTGTCAATAAATTTAAAAGAACTAGTATAATTTGAACAAAATGTCCTGATCACTATGCAATTAATTTAGAAATCGCTAATTTATTTTACTACTCTATATGAATGAAAATGTGAAATACACCAGACGTTTAAATAATCTATAGGTCAAAGAAGAAATCATAAGAAAAATATAGAAGTGACAAAACTTTAATGAAAATGTTACACATTGGAAGAAATAGGACAAAGTTTTGAATAGTATTTAGAGGAAATATTAGAGCCTTAAAACATATAGTAAAAAAGTAGAAACTTTGGAAATTAAAGAAAGTGGAAGAAAATTAAAATATAAGCTACTGAAAGTAAAATCCAAATACAGCAGAACAAAATAGGATTATTGTATCAATTTACAATGTTATTAGTAATTAAAATACATGCACACATGTGTGTATGTATGTTGACTAATCTACTATTTAGTTGAGAATTTTTAATAATTTGAGCTTCGACTTGAACTTATGAATGATTTAAACTTGCAGGTTTTAAATTTCCATACATATGAAGTTTAAAAATAAGGTTTGTAGTTGTTGTTATTGATTTCTAAGTCAATATCTAGGTTGGTACACCACTGTAATCCACCAGAATGTGATTTCAGTTGTATCCAAGAATATATATATTCTTTTTCTAAATGAATTTTCATGGGATAAATTATCATACAAATTAGCACATCATTAGTTAAGCTACAGATCTCAGTGTGCTGCATAAGATGACTCCTTACAATTTTCCCATCTTCAATCAGTAAGAGAGAGATATGTATTACTATCAGGGCTATGGATAAAGATCTGATCCTATAATAAATATACATATCACATAAGTATCATTCTTCATTGTATGTCAATAAGGTAAAGAAAAAAGTAGTTGATATTTACAAGTAAATAAATGAAGGTGTTATTTTGCCTAAATATTCAACCTCAGGTGATTAGCATAATACCATTTTTATTTCTTTTAATTCTTTATTCCATAGGTTTTTGGGGGAACAGGTGCTATTTGATTACATGAGTAATTTATTCAGTGGTGATTTGATAGGTTTTGGTACACTTATCATCTGAGCAGTAAACATTTTTATTACTAGTAGCAATTATAAAAATAAACGTGTTCTGATAGTTAATACAACTGAGATAGAAAGAGACTGTCTAGCCAAAATATTATTCTTGAATGTCAATTATGATCTTATTTCAGTAGGCCTTATCTAAAAAAGCCTTGCCCCTAACACAGTAATGCATTATACAATATATCTGCAGCAATTTATGGTTCATAAATACATTGTATTCATCTGGAATTATAATGAAAAAATAGTGCAAATAATCCTGGACACTATACCTTTTCTCCCCTTTCATTGCCTTCTATTAGAAAGCCTGTTGGCATTGAAACCATTGGAAGTTTTGGAGAATTTTAAGCTAGGCAGGAAGCCTTGAAAAGTTGATTTAAAAGCTTGAAGAAGGTGACTATGCGAGAAAAGAATTAACATAGTAGACCTGATACTCCTTTTCTTGGAAAGACCTGCCTGAAAGATTGAGCCTTGTCTGGTATCAGGGAACTTGACTGGCACACAGCGTTCTACACTAATAAAACTTTCTTAAATGAAACAAGTGGCTCACTGTGCTTACTCCTTAAGTTATTTATACAAACAATACAATTTATTCTGAACACCTGCTTTCCTTAAGGAAATCTGAAATTTTGGTACATGCTAGGCAGAGAATGCCTCTATTACCAGATTGCAATAAAAGCCTTGGACACTGAATCTTCAATGGGCTGCCTAGTACATTTGTGTTGTCCCATTTCAAAGATGGGGAAATTAAGTGTGTCTTGTGTGACTCCGGTCTTGGAAGCTTGTACTTGGTTTCATCTGGATTTTTCCAAGTGCCTTTTTGCTTTGCTGATTTTGTTTTGTATAATTTCACTATAATAAGTCATAGCCATGAGCATGACTATATGCTGTGTCCTGTTAGCCGCTCTAGCAAATCATCAAGCTAGATTGTGGGCTTGGGGACTACACTCAACACAGGAAAAATTGACCTGCCATGTAATGTTCCCTATCCATGCTGTTTGAAAGTAGAATAATACAAAGGAAAAAGAGTTACATATTTGACAAATCTAGAGTTTATCTGGACTAATAAACACCCTCTAAAACTATAAAAGTGTCTTCTGAAAGTGCTAAGAGGTTCATCAGTTACATACTGAGTAATAATAATAACACCTAATATCATTACAGCATTTCTTACACTAGTCACAGTCTTAAATTCTTTAATCAGATGATGTTATTTAATCCCTACAGTGCCTTCTAACAGTACCTATAATTATTCCTACTTTACAAGTAGAGAGAATGAGGTTCAGAGTAACTAAGTGACTTGCCCTGGTCACACATCTAGTGAGAAGCAGAGGCGGGATGTGAACACAGCGAGTCTGATTCCAGAGCCCACCCTCTTAACCATTGCCCTCCTGTATTTGGTCCAGATTTTTTTATAATCTATCATAGAAGGAAAAGGAATTTGGGTTGGAGGGATAGGAATAGATAATTTTGAAATACAGAAACTTGATTCCTGGAAAGCTTAGAATGTTACTTCCCTATACTCCATCATACTGTGATTATGGCTACATATATTTTTTTTAAATCATACACTGAGGACATAAGGGGGAAATACTGGAACTGTGTTGGTCTGAAGGCCTGAAAAGAAGAGGCTGGAAATGTAAGGGGAATTGGAAAATAAATTAGGAAAGTGACAAATATAAAATTAACATATTTTAACAAATATGTCTAGAGTCCAGTGATCTTACTGAAGGAAGAAGAAAGATTTTGGTGTTTGGAAATCCAAGGAAGCTAGCATTGCGAGGCAGAGGAACAGAGAGACAGACACTTCATATATCTCTATCTCTATTATCTCTTTCTCTTTCTATCCCTATCTCTATATTTAGATACATGATATATAATATTGTTCTAGATCTATCTATCTATCTATCTATCTATCTATCTATCTATCTATCTATCTATCTATCTATCTTCTATCTATCCTTCTGTCATCTGTCTACCTATCTATTTGAAATTGAGGTAGGTATCTTCAGAGGTTACAAAGTGATCCTCTAAAGTCTTTGGTGAAATAGTGATGTAGGCTTGTAGGTAAGAAAACTACCTGACTCAAGGGAAAGCATCATAGGATCACGGAAAGGAGCAGGCAGAACAATCGTAAATGCTCATTAATGGATCAGAAATAGTTATTATTTCCAGAGGTCACAGGGGAGATATATTTTTATATACAAGGCATTGGGTAGAGTTCTTAGGAAGCTACTGTCTCAGTATTGCAGCTAAATTACTCCCAAATTACCCAAAGCAGAAAAAAAACGAAAAAACGAAAAAACCACCATGAGGAACATTATTGTAATATTGCTGATATCAGTGATGAAGAGAAAATGTTAAAAACCACCCAGAGGATAGAAGACAAGTCAAGTACAGAGGAATGGCAGCAGATGTGACATCAGGAACCACCCAAGCAAGAAGAAATGATGAAATATCTTTAAAGTGCTGAAAAGAAAAAGAAAACTAAATCTATATCCAGACAACATATTTTTCAAAAATAAAATCAAAATAAAGACTTTTTCAGATAAATAAAAGCTAAGAGAATGTATTACCATCAGACCTTTACTACAAAAAAGATTAAAGTAAATATTTCATGAAAAAGGAAAATACTACCAGAAATTTGAATTTACTACACAAAGAAATAAAAAGCATCAGAAAGAGGAAACATATGGGTAAATTTAAAAGCTTATGAAAATATTTTTGAGAAATTTAATAGATAATAGACTTTTATAAGCAAAGAATAATATATTTTGGCATTTCCGACATATGTAAAAGTAACACTGTGACAAAATAGCACCAAGGCCAGAGCAGAGAAATGGAAATAACAACAAGCATACTGTTGTAAAGTTCTCATACTATAAATAAAGTTGTGCAATATTACTTGAATGTACAAGTTAACAATATAGATGGTAAACTTTAAAGCTACTATAAAAAAATCTACAAAGAGACTAGGCTAATAAACCAACAACGGATGTAAAATGAAATATTAAAAAACACTCAATTAGTACCAAAATGTCAGGAAAAAGGGGGAAAAACCCTCAAAATTAGATGGGACAAATAAAAACTAACCAGATGTTAATGTAAGTCCTCCTTTATGAATAATCCTATTAAGGTAAGGGGTTAACAGTATAACTAAAAGGCAGAGGTTGTCAGACTGATATAAAAGCAAGATCCAATTATATGGTGATATGGTTTGGCTCTGCGTCACCACCCCAAATCTCATGTTAAATTGTAATCCTCAGTGTTGGGGGAGGGACCTAGTGGGAGGCAACTGGATTGTGAGGGGGTAGATTTCTCCCTTGTTATTCTTATGATAGAGTTCTTACAAGATCTAGTTGTTTGAAGGTGTGTAGCACTTCACCTGTCCCTCTCTCTCTTTCTCCTGCCAACATGTGAAGATGCGCTTGCTTCCCCTTCACCCTTCCACCATGATTGTAAGTTTCCTGAGGCCTCCCCATCCATGACTCCTGTACATCCTGTAGAACTGTGAGTCAATTAAACCTCTTTTCTTTATAAATTACCCAGTCTCAGATAGTTCTTTTCTTTTTCTTCTTCTTCTTCTTTTTTCTTTTTTTTTTTTTTTTTTTAGATGGAGTTTCACTTTTGTTGCCCAGGCTGGAGTGCAATGGTGTGATGTCGGCTCACTGCAACCTCAACCTCCCAGGTTCAAGTGATTCTCCTGCTTCAGCCTCTCAAGTAGCTGGGATTACAGGTGCCTGCCACCATGCCTGGCTAATTTTTGTATTTTTAGTAGAGATGGGGTTTCACTATGTTGGTCAGGATGGTCTTGAACTCCTGACCTCAAGTGATCCACCTGCCTCGGCCTCCCAAAGTGCTGGGATTACAGATGTGAGCCACCCCACCTGGCCTGGTAGTTATTTATAGCAGTGTGAGAGTGAACTAATACATATGGCCTTAAAAATTTTTTTTAAACCCCACCAAAAAGTAGGCAAAGGACATGAAGAGACATTTTTCAAAAGAAGATATACATGTGGCCAAAAAGCATATTAACAAAATGCTCAACATCACTAATCAATAGAGAAATGCAAATGAAAACCACAATGAGGTATCATCTCACATCAGTTAGAATGGCCATTATTAAGAAGTCAAAAAAGAACTCATGCTGGTAAGATTGCAGAGAAAATGGAACATTTATACACTGCTGGTAAGCATGTAAGTTAGTTCAGCCATTGTGGAAAGCAGGATGATGATTTCTCAAAGAACTTAAAACAGAATTACCATTCAACCCAGCAATCTCATTTTTGGGTATATATCCAAAGGAATATAGTTTATTTTACCATAAAAACACATGCATATGTATGTTTATTGAAACACTATTTGCAATAGCAAAGATGTGAAATCAACCTAAATACCCATCAACAGTAGACTGGAAAAAGAAAATGTGGTACATATATGTCACAGAATACTATACAGCCATAAAAAAGAAGGAGATCATGTTTTTTGCAGCAACATGGATGGAGCTGAAGACCACTATCCTAAGCAAACTAATGCAGGAACAGAAAACCAAATAGCGCATGTTCTCACTTATAGGTGGGAGCTAAACAACAAGAACACATGGGCACAGAGAGGGCAACACTGGACACCAGGGCTTACTTGAGGGTGGAGGTGGGGAGGAGGGAGAGGATTTAAAAAATACTGTTGGGTACTATGCTTATTACCTGGGTGACTAAATCATCTGTACACCAAACCTCCATGACATACAGTTTACCTATGTAACAATGTTGCACATGTACCCTTAAATCTAAAAATAAAAGTGAAAAAAACACAGTTTAAATATAAGAAACTGGTAGTTTAATACAAAAAAAGATGAAAAATTATGTACCATAAAATTTTAATCAATAGAAAACTATATCAAATTAAATACATTTCAAAGCAAGGAATATTACCAGGGATAATAAGTGGCATTTCTTATTTAAAAGGTGTTAAATTATCAAGATATAACAATCTCAAATGAGTATTCACTTAAAAAGAGAGCTTCAAAGTACTTGAAGTAAAAATAGACAGAACAAAAAAAAGGAGACAAATACACAATTATGTCTGGAAATTTTAACACGCCATTTCAATAACATTAAATAGAAGAGGAAGACACACATACACACAAAACCCAGTAAGAATGCATTAGACTTGAACAACACAATCAACGTATTTAATCTAATTGACATTTATGGAATACTTCACCCAAACAACAGAATGCACATTTTTGGGGGACCCAAAACAAGATGGAAGAAGTTTGAAAGGACTGAAATCTCAAGAAGTATGTTCTCTCATCACAACAAAATTAAATGGAAAATAGACATCAGAAACATATCTGGAAAATCTCCAGATATTTGCTAATTAAATAAAACATTTTTTAATAAAGCATGGGTCAAAGAAAAAATTTACATAGTAAAATGAAAACACTACATAACAAAATTTGTGACATGCAGCTGAAGCCATGGTTAGAGGAAGATTTATAGCGATAAATAATTTATTAATAAAGTCTTAATTCAGTAGTATAAGTGTCTACCTTAAGAAAAGAAGAACGAATTAATCCCCAAAACCAAAAGAAAGAATTAATAAATATGAGGAATAATCAATGATGTAGAAAACAAAAAGAATATAGAATATCAATAAAACCCAAAATTAGTTATTTGGAAGTTCAATAAAACTTATAAAGCTATAGGAAGACTGATGGAGATAAAAGAGATTTAGGCTACCAATAACAGTACTGATGAAAAGGACATCACAACAGATTATGCAAACATTAGAAGGATGATACATATTTGTTACTTATCTGAAATAGACAAATTTCTTGTAAAACACAAATTACAAAAGCTTGCTCCAGGCCACGAAAAGGTCACTAGTTATTTCTAACAAACATTTAAGGGAGAAATAATATTAATTCTGTACTAACCCCTCCTGAAAATAGAAGACTCCAAATCACTCCATGAGACCAGTATTACTCTGATACCAAAACTGAAGACAATACAAAAAGAGAGAGAAATACTTATCAATATTTCTCATAAAGATAGATACAAAAATTTTACAAAATTTTCACATATCGAATACAACTATATATTAAAAGAAGGATAAATCAGAACCATGTGAAATTTACCAGCAATACAGGGTTGATTTAACACTGGAAAAATCAATCAATGCTATTTGCCATGTTAGCAGCCTAAAATATAAAGCATTTCAATAGATGCAGTAAAATAGTTGCTGACTTAATCAGTTCTATTGCTGGATCTGATGTAAGCAAACAATTCTTATTTTAATTTGGGTTGTGGACATTTCCAGGGTAGGCATGATCAATATAGGAATCTCTGTGCTGCTGATAAATTAAGATTTCTATTCCTGTCATAAAATGACTTCATCAGGAAGACGCCATGTTATTTTTCATATTCCTCTCCACAGGATACATAAAGTTCCCATTCAAGAGAAAAATAATTCAGTTCAATGCATAAAACAGAAAATGCAATTTATTGTGATGTATCCAGCTAGAGCCTTTAAAGTTGTTTTTATTTTTGTTTGTCTTCTAGAATAACAAATGCATGAGATAGAAAGTTGAGAACTGGTAAAGTGGCACCTTGATGTTCCAGAGTGCCTGGCTTTTTCTATCTTTCCACTCAGCTTGTGATTAGATTGTTCATAATCATACCTCCTCAAGGTTGAAAAATGGCTGCTCCATCTCTAGCATCACATCAGTGTTCCATGCAAGAGTAATGGAAAGAACAAAGGGCCAAAGGCATTTGTCACTCTGCTTTCAAATAACTTTCTGAGAAGTCACACTTCATGGCTTCCACTTACATATCTTTAGCTAGAAGGATGTCACTGTCTATGCCCACCTGCAAGGTGGGCTGAGATTTTGGTTTTTAATCTGGAAACATTGATATTACCGCAACAATAGGAGTTCCTATTGTAAGGAATAAAGGGAAATGGGTATTTAGTAGGCAAGAGAGTGTCTGCCACATGCTTTCCTCCCTATAATCAGTGGAGTGCTTTTGTTGATGGGCTGACTCATATTGAAGACATCAGATCTGCATATAAAGCTTTAACCTAGTTCGGTTTTGGAACTTCACAGACCTTGAGAATAATCCTATAATTTCTACAGCAATCTCTGCTTTTTGTTGGTGTAAACTTTGAAGAAAGAGTGAAGCAGTGGTTGTCTGTGATGGAGTAACTGAGGCCTCTCTAGTGTGCAGACTATATTTGTCCAGACTCACCTAATTTTGCCCTATGAAATATTAAAGAAGAGG
This sequence comes from Mandrillus leucophaeus, assembly GCF_000951045.1. Lineage (NCBI taxonomy): Eukaryota > Metazoa > Chordata > Mammalia > Primates > Cercopithecidae > Mandrillus > Mandrillus leucophaeus. Next base: position 44,194 of record NW_012101244.1, read on the forward strand.
GTTTCCTCGTTTTTGAGAAACATGTGGATTACCCCTACTAAGGCTTTAAAATGCGAGTCTGAATTATGTCTGGTTAAAACGCTACTTCATCAAAAACTGCACAAACACCAATGATCTAATATTACATTTTTTTTTTTTTTAACAAGCGTGTGGGTAAGGAATGTTCCCAACATCCCAAGCATCCTGGAATATTCATCAATGAGGAAATTTTAGTCTAACATGATTGCCCGCTTTGTCTGATAAAAAAGAATAAATTCAATTTGTTAATTATGAAGCAATCTATTGACTTTAAAGATGATAAACATTTTCCAAAGCCACTGTGATTTTTGAGAGAAAACTATAGATATACTTAGAAACAATTAGGAATACAGAAGCATTGCTGCTGAATTAATGAAGTCATGAAAAAAGAGGCCCAGCAGTTCTGGATCTTGTTCATTATTCATCTACATTGATTTTCTAAGACTTGCAGAATTTTACTTTGATTGACTCTACATGGTGTCAAAAACATCCAGATGCAAGTTTAAGAGGTTTTGATATGTTTTAGACATAGCTTTTATCCTTGTACTTCAATTTTCTCTACACCAAAGGAAGGAATGTCTGTTTCGTACTCACTAGAGAAAGATATCCTTCGAGACTAGCCTGATCAATATGGTGAAACCCCGTCACTACTAAAAATACAAAAATTAGCCAGGCATGGTGCTGTGCAACTGTAGTCCCAGCTACTTGGGAGGCTGAGACAGGAAAATTGCTTGAACCCAAGAGGTGGAGGTATTAGTGAGCTGAGCCAAGCCGAGATGACACCGCTGCACTCCAGCCTGCGCATCAGAGCAAGACTCCATCTAAAAAATATAATAATTTACAATCATTAGCCAACTTGGTTCCATTGCATGAACAGTACGTGACTTCACCATGGGAAAAAACACTTTATCACCATCATTTTAGATCCCCTGCAAAAAACTTCTCAACTGAAATAAGTTTGGAGGCATTGTAATTAGTAGAGGTTTAGCTTGGAATAGGTGAAAAGAAAAAAAAAAAATACTTACAGTGGATGCTAGTGATATGCTGGGCCTTTTCATGTGTCTCACGTGGGTTATGCTGTGTTAGGAGTTAGAAGACCTGGTTTCCAGATCTAGTTTTGTCATTAAACAGGTTTGAGATGTTGGACAAAATACACACATTAATGCTTTCGCCTCACATTTTTCAGTTACAAAATGAGTTGCTTTCAGTTACAATTGATACTTAAATTGTAAGACATAGGATCAGTTCATCTTTTATTAAGTCCTGTTTTCTCAAAAGGAAATGTGGATATGGCACTGAGTCAAAGCAATTCCCTTCGTGGTTTATTACATTTATGAAAGGAATTCATATTCCTCTGGAAGAATCTGACTGGGCTTCTCAAAGCAAGGTACCATTTTGGGTTGGATACACAGGCATAGCTGAATTGAATTCCTTGACTGAAACATGGCATCTAAATCGTAGGAAAATTCTACGGACTTCCTGAGCAGTTTAACAGGCTTAAGTAAGGACTAGAGCCAATACTTTTGCCAGTTGACTAAATAATGATAACATTTGCCATTTACTTAGCATACACCTTTTGCTAGGCACTGAAATTCATTTATATTATTTAGAATTTGCAGAACCAAACCTCAAAAGTGGGTATTAATGATCCTATTAGAGCAGATTAATTCTCATAGACATTCACTAATTGTCCATGGCCAAATAATTATTAAATACTAGAGATAAGATTCAAACCCAGGTTGGCTGAATCTTGAAGCCTGCGCTCTTTCTTTCACACATCCAAGCCTAAGTCCTAAGGTTGGAAGGGTGTTGGATTCCTAATAGATCATCCTCCCAGCATCATTTTCTTTAGTGCATATAAATTTTCTGGCATTTCCAAAGTGGTATGGAATGTTTGGAGATTTCTGGACAAGTAAAATATACAAGAATATAAAGTTATTCCAAAACACACATACACACACACAAACACATACACACAGAGTTCCCTCAAATAGGAATTTACAGGCAAAGATTTATAAACAAGTTTACATTTGACCTGAGCTTGGAAGAAAAGCAGGGTTTTGACTGATAGGATGAGAAATGGAACTGGGAAATGCTGGTTGCATTCAGGAAACACTGAAATGTCCTTACACACAGGAGTGTAGAGGGAGTTATTGCTGAGTTGGGCAATAATGTTCAAGGAAAGGAAGGCAAAGTGAGACTTAATGAGTGCCAATTATGTTTCAAACCCTCTTCTGGACTCTTTATAGTTAATGTCTCAAGTAGGGGTAGGGTGGGGGTGTCAAGACAAAGAGTGTGTGTTTAAATTATTTGACAATGATGATTCATTGATGTCTTTTAAACGGTGTGCAACCAGATTAGTGCTCAGTTTTAGAGATATTACTCTGTCAGTTGCCTGCTAAATATATTATTCATATAGAGAAAAAGTTGAAGACAGACCTCTTAAAACTAAATGGAACCTTAATCCATGAACTCATATAAATATCTTAGATACACAAATGATTTTCTCTACTCTACCTTCCAAGGAGTAATTCACATTTTCTCACTTTTTATGTAATGAATGGCAATAATTTTAATAAAAATATTATTTTCTGAACACTTAATTATGTGTAAGAGTGTATTCTAAGTGCCTTTATATACATTTTGTTAATCATCACAGGGTCGAATAAGGCTGAGTTTAGAATGAATTAAGGAATTAGGTGTAGACAGATTAAGGAATTTGCCCAAGACCACACAATTGGTAAATGCTGGTGCTGGCTTTTTCACTCAGTTGTAAATCCAGAGATCCCAACTACTGTGGCACTAAAGAACAGGCTGAGTAAAGAAACTCTTTGCCATTTTGGAAAAAATATCCCTTCTTTTTAGTGAAATTGACATATTGACTTGGGATGCTAAATCAACTAAAGCATATAGTGTTAGGAGCTAGGCTGCCAAAGACCATTCTCAGGGTAGAAAACCAAAATAGGTCCACCAAAAAGGAAGAACATTTCAAAATTTTCTTTAATGATGACCCAGCAATAATCACTTTGAAAATAGGAAACTGGGCCAAATGTGTCTGTCAAGCACATAAAATACCCATTGGGCTTCCAAAAATCAATTTCCAGCCAAAAAAGTCTGAGGAGAATTATGGCAGTATCTCAATGCTAGCAGCTGGGCAGCATTGCAATATGGCAGGTTAAGATGAGAATGTGTTGGGAGGACTGACTCGTTCAACTCATCCCAGTGCAACTATTCTGAGCTTAAACATAAGGTTTAATCGTTAAACTCAATTTGCTGTTAAGGTGACTTGTTGAGAGCTGAGGATAATTGCAACTGGATCTCAAGTCTCAGTGCTAAACAGTCTTATAAGAGGCATCACCCCCAGTATCTGTGGTGATGCCCGTGGAGGCCCAGCTGTTTCCTCGGTAGTTCCTATACTTGGGAAAGACTACAGGGTTGTTTCAGGTAGCCTTATGGAGGGGGCTGGCATTTTGGTGAATTCACCATTGGTCTAGTTTCTGGATCTGTAATACTGAAGACCAGCTTCTCACGAGGATAAATCTCAGTGGAATTTATTTATGTTATCCAAATGCACAGGAGGATTACTTATAATTTATAATTCAGTTGCTAATTTTTAAAGTCTCAAATTCTTTGTGGAATAGTTCAGAATATAAATAATGGAAGGCTGGGTGGCAACACAGAGAGAACATATGGTCTAGATTTAGACAAAAGAGTTTCTGAGAACTTCATTTAGCTAGATGACCTTGAGAAACTTCTTAACAGCTCTGAACTGCAGTTTCCCCTGAGAAATGAAGATAATATTATGTCATCAGGTTAGTTTGACTCTGGAATACTCAGCTCAAGGGTGAGGGATACTGGCTGGGGAAAACATCACAGGCTGCTAAGGCTGGCTTCAACAATTATAGCTGCGTGCCCCAGGAAGCAGGGCCCCAGAGAAGTAGCTGTCTAGGTACTCATCAGGCTAGGGCATTACCAGGGGTCTCAATTTGGTGGTTGGATCATTAAAGTATCAGAAGGACTCTCATTGTAGAAAATCCTAGAATGTAGTTTCCTTTACCTCACAAAATGGAACTCTCAAGACATTAAACCATGGCTGTGATAAAATGGCATTGGGTTCAGAGTCTGGTTCCAGTGAGAGAGGAGAAGTGGTATCATGGAACGGAGGAGCCAGGATACTGTCAGAAGGAGCTCTGTGCACTGAGCCATCCCTTATTAGGGAAGGGTAGTCCCTGGTGCTTCTGTTCCAAGCCCTGACAGTGAATTCTAATTCCCACTGTGTGATGGAAACAAAGCTGTTACCCATCCTACTCATCAATATGGCTAACTTTGGGCAACTGTCAAAGATGAAGGCAGGGAGGCAAGGCAGGGTCTGTCAGCATCACGGCAAGAGACATTGAATAATAATAATGAGATTCTAGAAAAGTTTAGGAAAGTAACTGAACCTCACAAGGAGCATCTCTTCCTAAGGCCAATGAGGTATCTGCTGGGGCCACCTGTATTTTGAGATCTAAATAACATTAGCCCAGCACTCTGTCACAGTTTCTCAGCCTATGGAAGTCACACCCCAAGATTTCTCCAAATTCCTTTCTCTCCTTTCCTCTTTCTCCTTTTTCTCCTCTCCTTTATTTTCCTTCTTCTTTTTTAATTTCCCTTTCCCTTTTCCCTTTTCCCTCTTCTCTCCCCTCCTCCTCTCCCCTCTCCCACCCCTCCCCTTTGCCTTCTTCTCCCTTCCTTTTACCTCCTCCCTCCTCTCAATTGCACTTTCAAGTAACTTGGCCAAATAAATTCCTCTTGTAAGCAACATTCATAGCACAGGGTATGACTACTGTTATGTAAAGGCTGCCCTTGGTATCAAAGCAGAAGGTTAAAGAGCCATTCTCAGAAACTGAACCTAACAACAGCCAGATAAAATGAATGCTGGTCTCCTGTGGAGTTCTTTCTAGAAGGAATCTTAATCTAATAGATACTTTATTTTCAACGTATTCCTTTCCTTTTCTGTTTCCCTCCCTCCCTTCTCCCTCCTTCCCTTTCTTCCTCCTTCCCTCTCTCCCTCCTTCCTTCTTTCTTTTCTGCCTCTTTCTTTCTTGTTCACATTGGCAATCTCGATTATGAACCACAATGACGAAGGTATGGAATACATCCCCTTCAAGTTTAGCACCCACCTACCCAAAAACACACTCTCAAACAAAGTGTTCATGCCTTGTAGACTTTATTGATGATTTTTGGAAACGAGTGAGAGAAGAAGGTCACATAATAGCACTGAGAAAAACAAGTGTAATGGAGATCTAGACCATCCCATCCCTGGAGATTTCATTACTCCTCTCTTCATCCTCCCTTTCTCACTCCTCTTTACTTATCTTTCCCATTTGCTTTTGGGCACAAATCCCACACATTACACTTCTTTTCTCAGGCAAATCAATTACAATGTCTATTGCTGATGTTCATGCCCTCTGTTAATGTCTCATTTCTCTTAAGGGAACATGAGGTGGTTGTTTTGAGGACCATTTCTTCCTAAGAGATATTCTTATGTTATCAGACAAGATAGTAAAAAAGACGCTAGTGATTAGAATACTGGTGCTTCAACAATTCAGAATTTTTTTTGGATGATGCTCAGTAAATACTTACCAGTATTCACTTAGCCAACTCACTTCTTTTCAACATTCTAGCAAAAGAACCTATTACTCCAACTTTCTAATGACAATCATGTATCAAATAGTTAAGCTTAGCTTTCTTTATATTCATTGTATAAAAGTCTTAGCATATGGATTTTAGAAGACACCCTATTCTCATCAGCAATACTTCTAAAAGAAAATATATATTAGAATAGGATCCTTTCTAGAAAGAGTTCCATAGGAAACGAGCATCCATTTTATCTTGCTGTTTTTTAGGTTCAGTTTCTGAGGATGACTCTTTAACCTTCTACTTTGATACTAACATCAGCCTTTACATAACAGTAGTCATATCCTGTGCTCTGAACATTGCTTACAAGAAGTATGGGGTCAAGTTACTTGGAAGTGCAATTGAGAGGGATTCAGAAATATCACTTCTGATTTTGTTGTGCAGAAAATAGTGATTAATTTAACCAGAACTTCTGCCAGAAATATTCTGTCATTGTGTAACAGGAAAGTTCACCCTATTATGATGATGGCCAGATGTATTTTTTTTTTTTAAGAAAAAGTTACCTTATTTGACCACATTAGCAACAAAAATATTTTATACCTGAAATAATATCCAGATATTGAAACCTAGGAAAAAGAAGGTGAAGAATAAATAAAATAGCCAGTAGTCTAGAATAAATGTAAAATAGAATGCATTGGATAGGCAGCTGAAATTTTGTAGAAGCTTTATAGAAGAATTTTGTAGAAGATTTTTGAATTTTAGTAGAGATATTTTTGGAGGTTTCAATTGTCTCAAGTAATCTCCATGTAGTTTTACATTACTGTACTCTGGAATTGGGAGGCTTGTGTAGAGCAAGTTGATGTAACATCACAATAGGAAAGATGAATATTTTTGTATTCTAAAAACTACTCAAGCATATGAGTGGCACATGAGATATCAAATATCATCTGTCAGTATCCCAATAATATTTCCAGGGCAAAAGCAATTCTTGATGTCACTTTAGTTTGAATGAGTAATTTTCTGGCCAAAAACATTGCAGATTTTTTTTAAAGCTCTCTGTGCATTAAATAAAAGAAATAGCTATTTGGAGGTACATGATTTCATTGGTGGCTTTGCATGCTTTAATCATGCACACTTTTCTGCAACTCCTGAAACAATAGAGAAATATCAGCAGTAATAAAATACCTTCAAAAGACATAGTTTAATTTAAACAACAATTTCCACATATAGAATAGATCCTTGTCATTTATACTAATGGTAGACCCCCGTGCTGGGCTGTATTATGGGAGAATCTTTAGGGAAGAAATAAGCAAAACAGGACCAGACTGTGAGCTGAGGCAGAATGTTGGGTGGCGGGGTATGGACCTGATTAAGTCAGAAAAGTTGCTTGCTTCCTTCCTCACTCATGGGAAGGGACCAGGAGACCAAGTCTATGAATGTGTGGCAACCTGAAATTCCTACTCAGGTGTCACAGCCCTGGGAGTGAGGGTGTTGCATAGCTTCCACTCCCTTTGTGAAGAGTTCTTTTCAGGGTCAGTCGAGCCTACCTTTATATATATTTTATATACATATATAATAATATATATAAAATATGTTATATATATAATATATATAAAATATATTATGTTATATATAATATATATAAAATATATTATGTTATATATAAATGTATCTGTGTGTGTATGTATGTGTGTGTGTGTATATTCTCATTACAGTAAACAATTGAGAGAGCTAGGGTTTTTTTTCAGGTACAAATTAGAATATTGAACACTGCAACTTATGATTAGAAAAGTCTCTGAGGACAGGGTGGGAACAAACTAGAAGAGAGTTCAAATGGGAGGGTCCAGAAGGGCCATCTTTTCACAGATATTGGAATTTTTTTTTTTTTTTTTATTATACTTAGTCTATTCTCAGCTTGGCATGACCATGACCCTTTGATCCAAGGAGCAGCTGACCTAGAAATTCTAGTGTCTATTTCAAAGGAAGATGGGGTCTGCTGACATGGTCTGGAAAGTACAACTTGCCCTCATTTGTCAGTAACCACTACTCTCTGACATTGAGCTCCAACTGTTATCTGTGAATCCTTCTGTGCTCTTTTGCCAGCAGCTGCATTTTGCCTTTAACTTCCCTTGTGATCTGCATCCAACCCTAACGTTCTGGCCTCTGACTTGTTCCATGGTTTCAGCTACAGAGAAAGACCACTGATCACCTGATTTCCTGCATCTTCCAGATCAACAGCCTGATTCAACTGGTCCTTCTTTGCACGACATCGTTCTATGTCTGCTCATGTAGCCTGATAAACTCCTCAGTGGACACTGAATTAAACTCTCAAGTTGGATACTAGTCTAGCTATATGGTTGCAAGAGCATGCCTTTTTTCTAAAGGAGGTGAAAAGTTAAAAAATACATTGAGGCCAAGTATGGCGCTGACATCTGTAATCCCAGCACTTTGGGAGGCAGATAGGTGGTTTGTTTGAGCTTAAGAGTTTGAGACCAGCTGGACAACATTGTGAAACCATGCCGCTAAAAAAAAAATACAAAAATTAGCTGAGCATGGCAGTGTATGCCTGTAGTCCCAGCTACTTGGGAGGCGGAGGTGGGAGGATCTCTTGAGCCCTGGAGGCAGAGGTTGTAGTGAGCCAAGATAGCACCACTGTACTCCAGCCTGGCTGTCAGAGTGAGACCCTGTCCCAAAAAACAAAAACAAAAACAAAAAAACCTACAACCATGGAAAATAATCTTAGCCCAGTTAAGACACCAATTAATTTCCTAATTTCTTTAACCATTTAGTGCAGCACTGTCCAATGTAACTTTTTTCAAAAATGTGGATGTTCTATTTCTGTACTGGCCAATTCAAAAGCAACTAGCCACATGTGGTTACTGAGCACTTGAAATGTAGCAAGTGTGACTGAGGAGCTGAATTTTTAACTTAATTTAACTTTAATTAGTACATATTCGAATTTAAATAGCAACATGTGCCTGTGGCTACTGGTTCAGAAGCACGGATTTACCCTATTCCTTTATATTCTGTGACAGAACAACAACTGATTTACGAGAGGCAAATGATCGAACTTAATTCATGTGTTATGATAAGATCTTTGTAAAATCTTGAGAAGAAAAAAAAAAGGAAATTAACTTTGAAATGGGGGTCTAACCATACAGCTCCAGGGCAATGAGTTAAGCTTACCATCATTTACGTGTCCTTGGAAAATAACATTTCTATCTTTCTAGCTCCAAGCACACCTCAAGAACTATGGGAAATCTGACAAAAGGTGAGAATGTTTGCAACGTATTCAGTCAGGTTTCCCAGAAGCCGGGTGAGATGCTGGACAGGGTTGAGGACCTAACCTTTTCTGATAAATACCTTGTCCCTTGAAAACATTGTTTGGCTCTCATTTTAAACTATTGCAGCAGTTAAGAGATAAACGAATTATCTTGGCATTTTGAAATTGTTTCTTTTAATTTCTCGGAGTTCAATTTAGCGTTTTCTTTTAAAAAATGCTTCATTAGCATTCATGTGCAAAATGTTATTCAAACTTTAAAAATAGAAGATGTTAAAGTTAAGGTAATGTATCTGATTGGGAAATTGAGGAGTAAGCTCTGATTTTTCTCTTTTTTTTTTTTTGAGATGGAGTGTCGCTGTCGCCCAGGCTGGAGTGCAGTGGTGAGATCTCGGCTCACCTCAAGCTCTGCCTCCCGGGTTCACGCCATTCTCCTGCCTCAGCCTCTCTAGCAGCTGGGACTATAGGTGCCTGCCACCACGCCCGGCTAATTTTTGTATTTTCAGTACAGATGGGGTTTCACCGTGTTAGCCAGGATGGTCTCGATCTCCTGACCTCGTGATCCACCAGCCTCAGCCTCCCAAAGTGCTGGGATTACAGGCGTGAGTCACTGTGCCCAGCCACTCTGATTTTTTTTTTAACCTTACCCAAATTCCTACCTAAGAGGTCTAGGGAGTCATGCCCTACAAACTATAAATTCTCATCCGATGGGTTTTATTTGGCCCTGTATATTGTGGCTTACCTTTCAATCTGACTCTGGCATAACATTATGAGACAAGGAAAAAAAATATTTAACCCCAAAATATATTTCTTTGCCATACTTTAAAATTGCCCTGCAACCCACATTCTGTAGAGAATCCCCTTCCCCCTTTGTTTTCCTTCCTTGCTTCCCAGATCCAGGAGATAATCAGCTAAAAGCCAGGTACCCTTTTAAGTCCAATAAAAAACAATTTACAACCTGCTCTCTCTAAAGTCTATTACCTAAGAGCTTCCTCTGCACAATAAAACTTGGTCTCCACAATCCTTTATCTTTAACCTGAATATTCCTTTCTATAGATCCCAGGCCTTCAGACAACCTCAACCAATTGTCAACCACAAAATGTTTAAATTTACCAATAGCTTGGAAACCCCTGCTTTGAGTTGTCCGGCCTTTCTAAACCAAACTAACATAATTCTTAAATGTATTTGACTGATGTCTCATGCCTTCCTAAAATACATAAAACCAAGCTGTACCCCAACTACCATGGACACATGTTCTCACGACCTCCTGAGAGCTGTGTCATGAGCCATGGGCACTCATATTTGGCTCAGAATAAATCTCTTCAAGTATTTTACAGAGTTTGACTCTTTGTCAACAGATTATTTTATTCCTCAACTGGAAATCTAAAGAAACAAAGAAAAAGGGCAGTTAAACAGAGAGACATACTATTGACTGCAGGGAGCACTTCCATTGTAAGGCCTGGGAGAAAATATTTCTTATAGTACCAAGATGAGAAACTTCGTAGAGAATCAGTTTAAGGTGATATACGCACAAAACCCCCAGTCTTCCACCGTTCCAGATTCTCCTTCAAGGGGCCCAAAAATCTACAGCTTGTGTGGTTTTGAATGTCCATATAATGACTTTCCAGTTATTCCTCAGACAGTTTTTTCAGGATATCCTTGTAATATCCTCATTTTTGTTGGAGAGAAATCAGCTCCACTGAAACATAAATTTTGGGCAACTTGCTTTGTTTAACAGAATACTGAGTCTGTGTGTCTGTGCAAAGGTGACAGGGTTCCTTCCTTCCTTCCTTCCTTCCTTCCTTCCTTCCTTCCTTCCTTCCTTCCTTCCTTCCTTCCTTCCTTTCCTTCCTCC
>NW_012101244.1:55092-126078 GCF_000951045.1 Mandrillus leucophaeus
CTCCCTCTCTCCCTTCTTTGTTCTTTCCCTCCCCTCCTCCCTCCTTCCCTCCTTCCTTCCCTATCTCCCTCCGTCTTTCCTGTTGTATTGCTTGCCTGATATGGGTGAGAATTATAAGATTGACTCAGCAAAAATAATATTTTAATATTTTGGCTTTCAAAATATTTGTGAAACCCATTGTCTGTAAGCCAGGCTTGAATAGGAGCATTGGTCAATTTCCATAGTGAGCCAGGAATCACACAGTTATGAAACCCTCCTCCTCTGTTACCCATCCTCAAGTGCATCTCTAAGAGACATAAAAGAATGTTTGTCTTTTTATTTTCAAATACTTCTTTTATTTGTCTTATTAAGTCTTGTATTTTTGCATAGAAATGAGGAGATGTTTTATTGTTTATATCACTGCCACTTGTCAGGTAATTGATCTATTCTATGTGACACTAGAAAAAATAAAACACTATTTTATATTCATGAATTCTCATTTATGCTTTCTAAACAGATATAATACAATCTGTCTAACCTCTCCAAGAAGTTCTAGAGCCCTGTCATCTTGTGACATTTTCTCTGCAATATAAGTAAAAGGAAAACAGTATGTGAAAGGTAAAAATATTATAAATAAAATTGAATATCTTCCAGATAAACAAAAATTAGAAGGAATTACTAAGTCATTCTTTACTTTCTAAACTTAATTTTATAATACTTCAGACGATGGAACAGAAAACTTTGGCCTGAAACTTGAGGATTACCACAATATGTCTCGCATGTATATATGAATATCTATATTGGCAAACAAGCAAATAAAAATCCAAAAGCAGTCATCAGTAATAACTGCACACATTTAGCTACAGTAATCGGTATAAGCAGCCTTACCTGTCAATTTACAACATGCCAAATTTCTCTTTTTTCTCAGATAGTTTGTAAATTTTTTTTATCATATCACATATCTCGACCAAACCAAACCAAACCAAATCAAAATAGCTAATATTTATCTTTTAAAGGTTTTGTTCTTTTAGTTAATGTCATTAACATTCAACATGTCCTTGTGGAGACGAATAGGGTGAAATAATTTCAAGTCTCAGTTAAAGATTACTTTCGTAGAACGACCTTCCCCAGCTTCCCAGGTTTGTCTAGGTTCCCCTTTTACGTACTCTTTTATTTTCTTTTTTTAAAATTTTACTTTAAGTTCTGGGATACATGTACAGAATGTGCAGGTTTGTTACATTGGCATACATATGCCATGGTGGCTTGCTAGACCTATCAACCTGTCATCTAGATTTTAAGCCCCACATGCATTAGGTATTTGTCCTGATGCTCTCCCTCCCCTTGCTCCCTACCCTCCAACCCCGGTTTGTGATGTTCCCCTCCCTGTGTCCATGTGTTCTCATTGTTCAACTCCCACTTATGAGTGAGAACATGGGGCATTTTGTTTTCTGTTCCTGTGTTAGTTTGCTGAGAATGGTGGTTTCCAGCTGCATCCATGTCCCTGCAAAGGACATGAACTCATTCTTTTTTATGGCTGCATCATATTCCATGGTGTATATATGCCACATTTCTTTATCCCTTCTGTCATTGTTGGGCATTTAGGTTGGTTCCAAGTCTTTGCTATTGTGAATAGCGCTGCAATAAACATACATGTGCATGTGTCTTTACAGTTAACTGACTTACAATCCTTTGGGTATATACCCAGTAATGGGATTGCTGGGTCATATAGTATTTCTGGTTCTAAATCTTTGAGGAATCGCCACATTGTCTTCCACAATGTGTCCTGTGACATACTCTTGCAGTCCTCTGTATTCCCCCTCCACAGAACTTTATACAATTGCAATGCAGGCGATTATTTTTACAATGCTTGCTTCATGGCTGCTTATCATAAGACTGAGCTCCATGGTGAAGACACTATGTTAAGCTTATTCCTCACTGTTCCCCAAGGCTGAACCCAAGACCTCTCTGGGATCTATATGGTACTTGTTCAAAAACACACTGGATTAATGAGCCATGATTTTTACAAGAAACTTTAAAATAAAATATTTAAAGCATTTAACATTTGCATAAGAACTGCTGTGGGTTGGATTGCTCTTTCTTTGGAGGGATTTGTCTGTGGGATAAACCTGCTAAGCTGGACATGTGCATTGCAACACTGGATTCTGCCAAGGGTCCAGAGATGAGTGTTCCTTTGTATTTGTGATTTACATTCTGGAAATGAAAACAGTGAGTAATGTGTGGCTGAAGTATCTGTGGGATGAGGCCAAAATTAGGTTTACTCTGTGACTAAGTGACTTTTTTCAGTAGAAGTTAAAGCTGAGGAAAATAAAAATGCTATCTAAAATGGAAATGAGAGCCATCATGGACCAGAAACGTGGGCAGGCGTAGGAAGCTTCAGAGTTGGAATCCAATTCGAAACAACTTCCCATCACGGCAGGAAAGAACCAAATTGAAATAGAGGAAGAAGCTTTGGTGAAATTGAGCTTGGAAAACAGCTTGTTGGTAAAAATATTAACTAAGTCGTTGATAGTTCTGGTGTGTTGGAGTGTTAATGCTGGTTCCCTGAACAATACCATTAAAATACCTGATGATAAGACAAACCCAAGCTTATTGCTCATAAAGTCCAGGAGAAGAGAACAAAAAGTCAGAATATTTATGAGATTTGGGTGTATTTGTAAGGGTTAATATTAGGCGAAAATCATACTCATTTAAAATGGGTGGGTAGGATTTCCAAGAGTCTCAGAGAGTTAACAGTCATTTGATGCTATTTATTGAAAAGCTGGGCAGTCTGATAATAAATTAAGTGGAATTTTGGAGAAGTCTCTGAAATAAACAATGAAGTTTTCTGCAACTTTTATCTTTGTGGGCAGGAGTTTCCTGGAATAGTAAAGCGCTGTTGATGAAGTCAAGGGAATAGTAAAGTCTTGCTAAAAGTCGACAGTAACTTGTATGGGTGTGCATGGTTTCAAATCTTCTTCCTCTGCAACATTTTTCTATTTTAGCATAAGATCACTTGGAGGAGCATTGGAGGAAATAATGGCTACCTTGTAAAAATCACCATGGGAAAAAAGCATGATATCTTTCAATCCACCTGTTCTATCATGAGCAAGACATGTCTTTGTGTGGCTACTGGAGCTCATGAGTTTAAATCTTTTCACTCCCAGATTGCTAGTTAAATAACTATACAGCAATAAACAAGGTCCTGGACCCAGAGAAGAAGGGAAAATAGCAGATGCCACATTTACCTGTTTAATTCATTTGCTTAGATATTTCCAGAAATATTTGTTCAGGGGAGATTATTTGTAGTAGGGACAGATAGTATAAATTTATAAGGTTAGTTTTTCATGCATTATACATAGTACAATAACAGTATAAGGCATATAATATTTCTGATAGGTATGTGGGGACAGGCTTTTAAGTGGACCAACTATAATTTGTTTTGCCTGATTACATGCTTGGTTAAAAATGACCACTCTCATAATCGAATGAATACCAAATCGAGGAAATGTTGTGATGCAATTTTAAAACATGAAAAATGTCTGTAATAAAAGGCTTACTTAATTTTTTTGGAAAAATATCACAATGTAACCAAATGCATTAAAATGTTTGTCAAGAACTCTCAATGGACTGGAAAGCTAGCAAATCCTCCTGACCTAGATGAGGAGACAAGAAAAACACATTAAAACTCAAATGGTTACCAAACTGTGTGAACATACACCTGACCAACAGGGAGCAGCAACAGTAGCACCAGCAGCTTCGTTGTTTTAAGTGAGTTAGCCAGAACTGTGGAGTGACTGGGATACCGGTGCTGTAGTCCCTTCTCTTGTTCCTTAGGAAATTCCAGTTCTTCTCTAAATGCTTCCCTCTGAGACTATGTGGTAGTGGATCCATGTAAAGCAAAAGTCACAAAATCAAATACCTATAGAAAACAGCAATGTATCATAAACTGGGGGAGATTATGCGAAGCATTAGGGGATGATGGCAACTGTGGTGAATTAAAAAAAAGCAGCAACTTGTCAGATCTAGTTTATTGTTACCATGTAGGAATAGATGATCAATGTGGCCAGAGGTTTCATTCTTTCAAGAAATTCTGGCAATTCGGATTTTTGTGTAGTGTTAACAGTTTTTTGTTTATAATGTTTTAATGGTAAAAAAAAAAAAAAAAAAAAAAAAAAAAGGCCGGGCGCGGTGGCTCAAACCTGTAATCCCAGCACTTTGAGAGGCCGAGACGGGCGGATCACGAGGTCAGGAGATCGAGACCATCTGGCTAACACGGTGAAACCCCGTCTCTACTAAAAAATACAAAAAACTAGCCAGGCGAGGTGGGGGGCGCCTGTAGTCCCAGCTACTCGGGAGGCTGAGGCAGGAGAATGGCGAGAACCCGGGAGGCGGAGCTTGCAGTGAGCTGAGATCCCGCCACAGCACTCCAGCCTGGGCGACTGAGCGAGACTCCATCTCAAAAAAAAAAAAAAAAAAAAAAAAATCCCACACATATGCAGGCTGAATTTTCCCTGTGGCTTTCAAGTTTTTTAATAGCCAAATTCTAAAAACATAATAGTCAATATGTAATCCGCTTTTCTCCTTTCCCCTTTCATTTTGCTGAATAGGAAACCATCGATGCTGTTTAATTTGAAGGGGAGACCCTCACCCCAGTCTAGAATCACCCTGTGCTGCCTGTGGCAGGACCTGAATTTCCATCATTAGTGATTATTTTGGTTTTAGGACAGAGGGTCCTTTAGTTATATGTCAAATATTAAAATATCCCTGGTTGTCACTTTGTTAAGGTAATAAAATAAATCTAATCAATTATAAACTTTTGTTGAAACTAATCAACTAATAGCTGATGGAAAGAAAGCAAAGCACCCAGGAAAATGATTCAATTGTGTAAAAGAACCGTTTGTTCAAAATGCAGATTCCCTGGCTATAATCCTAGAGATACAAATTCTCAGAATCTAGGGGAGAGACCAAACTGTGTGTTCAGGGAGCGCTCCTGGGGGGGTCTCATGCAGTTAGTTATTTGGGAACAGAAAAACAAAAAGAAAAACAAAAGTCCAAGCAGTTGTTCTCAAACTTTAATGTGCCTCAGAATCACACGGAGAGCTTATTACAAAATAAGTTACTGGTCCACCTTCAGAGTTTCTGATTCAGTAGATCTGCAGGGGGGCTGAGAATTTACATTTCTAGCAAGATCCAAGATGACGTCAGTACTGGTCATGGGACTATACTTTGGGAACCACTACAAATAATTTCCCCCAACAAATATTTCTGGAATTCTCTAAGCAAATGAATTAAACAAGTAAATGCAGCATCCGCCATTTTCCCTTCTTCTCTGAGTTCAGAACCTTGTTTATTACTCTAAAAGAATGAAATACAGGTTAGCTGTATCCCGAGTGAACCATGCAGGCCCTGGTAAGTGTATGCAGGAGCTGAAAGTGAGGACGGGAGAGTCTGGAATAGTGCCATCCATTTCATAATGTTGCTTTGGGTCTGCTCCTGGAGCCCAACACTTAATTGCATTGTAGACTTTGCTCTTGGTTCATTCACTCATCAACTATTTATTGACACTAACCATATGTCAGGCATTGTGCTAGGCTTAGGCCCATAAATTAATTAGCTTATTAAATCACCTATAATTAATTTGACAAATATTTATTAAGCATCTACCATTTTCCAAGTCATGGACTTAGTTGGTAGTAAAAGACAAATCTCAGCTGCCATGAATCAGAAGCCCTGACTCTTGGTTTCTCTGCTGTTATTCATATTCAGCAGCAGGCTTGAAGAAAATCTTGGTTCTTTCTGTGTAAGCTAAACAGAGCACAACAGAGCTGGTTGGTTGTGTTATCCCAGGGGAATGATGCTCTGCACAGATCCCTGAAGCTCTAAAGGAAGAAGCATTTCTCTCTGAACTGTGCTGACAGCTGTGGACCTGCGTGCCAATGGGAACAGTGAGCACTTTCCTGTTATGAGCGAGCAGGCTTCCCATGGTCACCGCTGTGCTTGGGAGCAGACCCCAGACACACTCTTTCTAGAAATGGTGCATTTCCAGTAAAGAAAAGAAATGCATGTAAGGCAGGCTGTGAGAACCTGTGCCAATGCAGCCCTCCTGCAATGTTTCATAGAAAACATTCTTTATGCTCCACAGGAGACCTGCCTTTTCTCTGTGTCTGCAGACAGTGGGTAATAGAGGGTATGGGGTCAGAAGCACAGGTTTTTCCCCAGTTATACAGGCTGCTCCAGATGACACCTGATGGCAAATAATTCATTTTTCAAATGCAAAAGCAAGGGCTGGAGGAAAACTGGGAGTCTCCTAGTATCTCCACATTGCTTTCTTGAATTCAGACCTCTTTTTACAAATATGATACAACAATACTGAAGACAGAAAGCAAATATTTGTGCAGTCTGGCTTTTGTTCCCTTGGCTCCCTGAGTCATTCAATTTTTAGAAAGAAAGCCTAAAACATAAATTATCTAGGAAACAAATATCAACAATTTTGAACGTGTTTCAATGGAATGGTTAATTTGGCTCTAATGCAGAGACCACTTCCTTGAGATATCATTGTAGCTTTTAAAATATTATATTAATTTTTAAAATCAGAATTACTTAGCTTGGGATTCTTAAACTGAAAACTCCTTTAGACCTGAAGCTGACTCTTTCAGCTCTATATCTCTCTAAGACTTGCATATAGTGAACATTCAATGTATGTTTGTTGAATCCTTGTGAGGTAGGAGTGGGGATTTGGACACCCAGTGGTGGAGTTCAGCCCTTGGACCAATTGAGGACTAGTTAAAATAGGGACAGGGTGGAAGCAGCTTTTTATTAAACAAGCCCACCAGTGTGCCATATCAATTTACCATTGCCATGGCAGCACCTGGAAGTTACCACCCCTTTCCATGGCAACCACCCGAATACCTGGAAGTGACCACCCCTTTTCTAGAAATGTCTGCATAATCGGCCCCTTAATTTGCATATAATTAAAAGTGGGTATGAATATGACTGTAGTACTGCCTCTGAGCTGCTACTCTGGGCCCAAGTCCTGTGGGGTAGCCCTGCTCCCAAGGACCAGTACCTCTGCTCTTGCTATACACTGCTGCGTCAATAAAGTTGCTGTCTATGTCGGGCGCTGTGGCCCCCGCCTGTAATCCCAGCACTTTCGGAGGCCGAGGTGGGCAGATCACGAGGTCAGGAGGCTGAGACCATCCTGGCTAACACGGTGAAACCCCGTCTCTACTAAAAATACAAAACATTAGCGGGCTTGGTGGCGGGCGCCTGTAGTCCCAGCTACTTGGGAGGCTGAGGCAGGAGAATGGCGTGACCCAGGGGGAACGAGTTTGCAGTGAGCCGAGATGGCACCACTGCACTCCAGCCTGGGCAACAGAGCGAGACTCTGTCTCAAAAAAAAAAAGGCTGCTGTCTGACACCACCGGCTGGCCCTTGAATTCTTTCCTTGGCAAAGCCAAGAATTCTCCTGGACTAAGCCCCAGTTTTGGGGCTCGAGTGCCCTGTATCACTTACATGACTAATTAGGAAATGAATGAACATTAGAATGTCTCATTCACCGCCTTCATTTCTGGATGAGGAAATAGTCTCCAAAGATTGTAGTGATGTCTTCAAGGTATCCTTGCTTGGAGGACATATAATCCACCTCGTGCCTTCCAGGGCCACCTTCACCCCACTGCATCTGCCGGATCCCCGCTGACTCTTACCCTGATGTGTATAGTTGAGATTGGGAGTCCAAGGAAAAGTGAGCCAAACTCAGAGGAGTAAATATTTTAGTATATAAAATTGAAATTAAAAATGACTTTATCAGAATGTAGGGTTTTTTTTTTTCCTTTTATGGGACAAATATCAGAGGGAAAGTTGGTGAAATTTTCCATTTATAATCCTAGACCCAGGTAAAGATCTCCATAAAACTACAAAAGCTATTAAAACAGTTTCGAGAAAACATATGCACACCTTTTACTACAGTTATTTTAAATTGCGTTTACCAGTAGATGGTAAAATCTCTGTTGGACTGGAAGGAAGAATATTTAATTTCCATGTCTTCCCCAGAAATGACTTAAACTTATATTTCCTATCCTTGCTGCTGGATAGTAAGGATTGACACAAATGAATATAAAAACTTATTTAGTTCTAATAATTCTCTATTTATCTCCTCCATGCTGCCTCTCTGTGAATAGAACACTCATATGTCAACCCCTTATGGCCTAATCTAGTTTCACCATTTATGCCTCTGAAATACTTCCAACCTGGCCCTCTTTTCCATTTCCTTTGAACAAATGTAGGCGTTCACCCTCTCCTTTCTTTCACAATGTGGTCAGTTATTATTTTGAAACGTAAGACAGATGATGTCATTTCCTAAAACCCTTACAACAGCTCTCCACTGCCGAGAGAATGAAGTCCTATTGAGCAAGTGACTGTGAGTTTCAATGTCCTCATCTTGTTAACTCCCTCATGGGTTTAACAAGAGTTGAACTGGATACATCTATAATGTACTTGGAGCAAAGAATCCCACCAAGTGTTGAGAGCAAGTTAGTCATCATCACCATTTATGCTGTTGCTCATGATCCCTTCCTGACCCCCAGGGTGATCACACGTGGCAGGGAGTTGCTTACTTCCCACTTTGGAAACCAATAAAGTATTTTTCTGGATTAATGCAGTACTTTGTCCTTATTTGGTTGTGCCTTGAGTTGTTATTAGGGGTTATACATGTTCATGTCCCCCTCAAGGTGATGAAAGCCTTGAGACTGGGAACCTTGTCTGACTCTTCTATCTGCATTGCCATGCAGTGCTTACTTAGCACCTGGCAAGTGCTCAATAAACATTTGGTGAAACAGAAGAGATTTATCTGTGAGTCATTCAAAGCACTTTATGTTTAAATGCACACATCTTAGAAAATAAATGTGATTTGAGATTACTATTCATTTACCCCTATGTAAAAGCTAATTCCACGCATTCCACAAATAGTATTGAGTATATATTATTGCCAGTCACTGTTCTAGGCACTGAGGATCCAACAACAAAAACCCAGATACATTTCCTGCCCTCAAGGAGCTTCTATTCCAGAGAATGGAAACAATTAACGGAGAAGATTAAGAACATGATAAGTGTTATGGGTAAAAAGGAAGGAAGGAAAAAGATTTGATTAAGGAGTACTATTTTATATGTGGGTTGCCCAGGCAGACTTCTTTGAGGGGGTAACATTTGAGCAAAAACCCAATGGAAACTTGCAGCTACCCACAAAGAGTTCCCCAGGCAGAGGGAATGACCAGTGCCAAAGCTATGAGGTAGACTTCTCCAGGGAGTAAGAGGACCTTATTGCGTGGCTCTAGCACTGTGACCCTGAGAGAGTGGTAGGAGTTAGGTCAGAGGTAATGAAACCTGGATCTTATAGAACCTGTGGGGATCATGTCATTTGATTGTACAACTTCTCCCTCATCCTTGCCCCATCACATGCTAGCCTCAGGATCACCCCTTACTCTCCATCAAAGAAAACTTTGCGTCCTGGTTCATAGACTTTCCCTTTCTACCTTTTGCCAGTAGTTCTAGATGTTTGCAACATTCATGAAAACAAAGTGTCCAGCTGGGCTTGGTGGCTCACGCCAGTAATCCCAGCACTTTGGGAGGCCGAGGAGGGCGAATCATGAGGTCAGGAGATTGAAACTATCCTAGTCCACATGATGAAACCCCATCTGTACTAAAAATGAAAAAAAAAAAAAAATTAGCTGGGCGTGGTGGCACGTGCCTATAGTCCTAGCTACTCGGGGGGTTGAGGCAGGAGAATCGCTTGAACCTGGGAGGCGGCGATTGCAGTGAGCCGAGATCGCACCACTGCACTCCAGCCTGGCAATAGATCAAGACTAACACATCAAGACTCCGTCTCAAAAACAAAAAAACAAAGTGTCAACTGATGCAGTGTTTTTATGAATTTTGCAAACATCTAGAACACAACTCCTGATCTCCTTGCTCAGATGACATTTATCTCTTCTGCAATCAGCCACCCTCAACCCACACCAGGTCATCACTTGGAAACTGCTTTATCAGACACTTTTCACTGTCCAATATGTACCCTACCACCCTCATTCCCCACTGTAACTGGTTTAAGGTAGCTTAGAGACCTGCAAGCTATTGATACTGCAGTTTTATCACATTTTATCAGTTCCTCTAGGGTGTCTTTCTGGTTCGCTCAGGCCAGACCCCAAAGTTGATTATCTGGGCTGATCTTATATCTTGATTCTCAACTTAAACAACATCAAAATTCTGAAGGTAAAAAGAGGTGTAATGAAAAGTGAGTCTTCCCTCTGGATCTCTCCCTTTAATAGACAGTTTTCAGTTTAGAAGATAATCATTGTTTTAAACTTCTTGTCTAACCACCTAGAAATATGCTATAAAATGTGAGCACATAGATTTGTGTATATGTGTCTATAAACAGTTTTTAAGCATGTATATGTGTGTGTATACACCAATTGATAGTATATTAGAGATATTGCCTGGCATCCTACTTTGCACACTGTAATTAGAAGATTGTTCTGCATCAGTGGATAGGGATATGTTTCATTATTTTTGATGGCTGTATAATATTTCCTTGTCTGCTTACATCAACCTTTAACTTATCACTCCCAAGCTGATGGGCTATTGGCTGTCACAGACAGTTCTTTCATGAGAAAATTTTCATATGTGTCATTTCTCATGAATACTAGTTGCCCACAGGATATTCCTAGAAACTGAATTGTTGATTTGAAGTGTAGGAACATTTTAAATTTATTTGGATAAATATTACCAAATAACTTTCCACAAAGGTGTGTCAATTTATACTCCTCCTAGTAGTGAGGTGCTTCTTTATCTACTAAGTGAAAAATGGCATCTCACTCATGTTATTTCTATTTCTCTGATTATGAGTAAGGTTAACTATCTTTCCATATGTTTATGAGCTATTTGTATTTATTTTTCTATGACCAATCTGTTCACATTAAAGACTATTTTTGACTCTGCTTAATTGTCAAATATTTGGAGTCAAAACTGTTCTAGTTAATATTTCTTCCCCATTATTTTCTCTGAGTAAACAATGTTACACTTCTGTCATCCTACTGGTTATCTACCAAACAGCTCTGTCTAAATATTTTGCCTAAATTTTTCCCTAGCGAATATTGGTACTTGGCAGATGTGAGCTGGGGAGAGTGGGGATGGATGGCAGTGTTGTCCCAGGACAGGTGGTTAGACTGAGCTCAGATCTTCACTTCCATAGCATGTGAAAGTCTACAGTTTAGCCCTCTCCTTCCAGTTCTCACTATACCCGCGAGCTGGAGGGAATCCTACACTCATCTCACTTTCTGTCTCCTGGATCTTTGTGTGACATATTTCGTTTCTACACACCCTCTGCGTACAGGCAACAAACTCACATTCCTTACGTCTCTCTCAAGTACTTCCACGGAACTGGAATATTTTTGAATTTAATTGAATTTACCAAAGCTGTGAAGGTTATGAGACATCACACCTTTAAACACTTTTTTTATTTTTTGGACTCTCTTTTGTCTTCTGCATCTCTCCCCTGAACTCCTTCCCCCACTTATTTCTCAAACATAAGTTCCTCTTTTTATGTATGTTGTCTTTTGGCAAGCACATTTTTTGAATTCTGTGTGACCTTTCCTATGTACGAAATAGTATACACAAGTATTTCTTCAAAACAATGCAGTGCCCTTACTAAGATGAATGCTGGTTAACAAAATTTCTTCCATACATGTGTATCTGGAAATCTCTGTCATTTTCATATGCATCTCACCTGCTAATACTGGACAAAGGGATAGACTCAAGGGCTATGATGTTGACTTAAATGTCACATAATGCTGGTAGTTCATGAGAAAGAATTTACAAGGTTCCTCCAACGAAAAACATTTTGAGTCAAGTGCAAAGGTCTCATTGATAAGGTGTTGGAAGGTGTTCTTCTTTTTCTTATCTAAATTTATTTGTAATGGTCGTTTTTATGTATTCATGCCCAACTTCCATACTGAAGATTTCTGACATTGATAAAACATTCTGCATTGTAGACCAACCCTCAGCTTCTAAAAATCTTTGTTCAAAGGTCAGTGATTTTTAGAAAAGGTGTCCTGGCACTAACAACCACCCTCTGTTTTTTTTGTTGTTGTTGTTGCTGTTGACTTTTTAAAGATTTCTCACTGGACTATTATTCCCTGATCTGTTTATGAGCCTTATATTATACGATTTTTCTGCCCCATTCACGACATAGAAGTCGTCGGGCATAATGATTATTATTCAACTTTCCGTCTCCATTCACAAATTTATCTACACACACCCAGTCTTCCCTTATTTCCAACAGTCTTAGTGGATGGGCACTTCTTTTCCTTCCCAAGGTCAACCTGTCCCTTTCTGCCCTTGACTCCATAAACCTTCTCAGATCTAGCTGATATTTCCCTCCCTTACTAAAAAACACAAATATCTCTTCTAAACTCTTAACTTTGAATTCTATCTAGCAATTCCATTCTTTCTCCTTTACTTCTTATCAAAATTTTAGAAAGTGCCTCCATCTATCTGTTTTCATTTCTTTCCTCTCCATTCACTCATCTAACAACTACAACTCGCCTTCTGTCCCTACCAATTTACTGATTTCACCCAGTCACCAATGATCGCCTAATTCTCAAATGAATTAAGTTTTCAATTTTACCTAATTGGGCCATGTGTCTGCCTCTGTTGCTATTGATCTCTCCCCAGTTCTTGAAAAATCTTTCTTCTTCTCTTCCATAGTACCACTCTGTTTTGATTCTCTGTATGCTTTTACGACGGACCCTTACCTGTGTATTTTTAGTGTGCTCCTCTTCTTTGACACATTCTTAAAATGCCTCTTTCCAAAGGCTCTGTCATTGCCCATTGCCCACTGAATTCTTCTGCTTCTACCTCCAAAATTCCTGTATTTTGTGTGCAAGATTCTATCTTTTTCACTCTCCTTGAGTTATCTCACCAAATTCCTTGGTGAGGTATCTACTACTAACATACTAAAGATCATGAAAGATCTACACCCAGCTCAAAGCTGTCTATAAACTCCAAATATTGAAGGACAGCCACACATTGATTATTTCATTCCATTGTTCCACAGTCTGAAACTGAGTTCATCTCTGCCCTGCTTGGTTAGCTTCTATTACTGCTTTCTCTATCTCTACAGGGGACCAAGTGTGCCAACATTTATTTCCCCAATGTTTTAAGCTAACACTCATTTATTTTTTATTTATTTATGTACCTTTTTTTTGTTATAAATCAAATTTGCAAATTAAATTTCCTAAATATTTCTCAACTCTTCCCCTTTCACTGTGTCTCTGCCATACTACCCTTATTAAGGCTCTTTTTTTTTCTATTGCTTATCAAATTTCAGCAACTTCCCAACAAACCTTCTAGCCTCTTTTGTGTTGTCTATCTCAAATTATTCAGTATATTCTGAAGTCATATCTCTATAATGTAAACATGACATTTCATTCATCTTTAAATCCTTGCTGTCTCTCCATCTCATTTCTTATCACTACTTTCCTCATGACACCATTGCTCTTATCTGTCCCAGGCCTGTGTTCAGACCCTACTATATTAAATGTTCTCACATTCATCATCTTCCAATTAGCAAGCTATTTTGTAAAAGCCCATAACTTTAGATTTGTCTGTTTATACAACTGTCTCTCCCACTGATTTGAATACCCGAGGACAGAATAATACCAAGGGCAGTGCCTGTCACATAATATATGCTTAATGGTATCATCAAATAGATGTATCAGGGAATGATTTAGATAAAAATCATGGATCGGATATCTCAAAGTCCAACTGAACACTGGGCCAATATAGTCATTTCACTTCTCTTGATTTTATTCTCCTTATTGCAAAATGAGTATAACGAGATTAATCACTTTACAGGATTTTTACAAAGATTAAACAAGATAGTACTATGCAAAGCATTTGGCATGGTGCCTGATGTAGTAATTGCTCACTGAATATGACAATATAATACCAACAATGAACTTTTCTGCTTCTACTGGTAATACTGTTGGTCAGCATTATCAGGAGGGTAATTCATGAGTCTATTCTTTTCATTCATCATCACTATTATTAGCTTTAACAGTGAGGAAATTGGCCTTATGGAGGCTCATTTTCTCAATAAGTGAGCTCAAGGATCATGCTGGCTTTATTACTATTTTTTAATTGTAAAGCTATTTTACTTTATTTTCCCAATTGGAAAACAGTGAATGGAAGGAGCATCCAAAAACTGCTCGTAGCCCCACCATCCAATTGCAACCACTGTAGCCATACAGATTTTTCTCTTGAGGGCTCTTTTTCTACACACACATTGCACACATTGAGGGTGGTTGTAGCTGTTAGTGCTGGTGACCCCGATGTTAATTCTGCTACTTAGTGCAAGGATCATAGACACTGGGAAAGCATAGATTTAAAGAATCTGTGGGGAAAGGAGATAGGTTTAATCTGAGTCCAGAGCTGAACAAGAACCCAAAATTGAAGATCAGTTAGACCCTCTGTTAGCATCAGATCCTTCAGAGGGCACAGAAACAAACATTTGTTTGTTTCAGAACTCCAGCATTAGAGTTGTTAATGTCTATACATATTAGTAACAATGGTAACTTACTACTTGCTCAGCTAATTAGGATTTCAGCCACATTTAACTTTCGAAACACCATGTTTTCTTACATTACGATTTCTCAATGTGTCACAGTTATTGTTTTAATCAACAGCCATATGTTCTCATCCTCTGGGCGTGAGCACCTGACATTTTTAAATAGATCTGTCACAAATTCAACATTTATTTAGCAACAGATATTAAACTGTAGGAATGGACATTATTTTCAATGTATTAAATTGTGCTAAACTAAAACTGGAAAAAAGGAATCATTCATTTATTATTACTTTAATTAATTCAATGATTATCTATTGCCTAACTTCTGTTTGATAGCCATAGCCCTGGGCTCTGGTTAAACTGTGATTAACTTACATGTTTAATGCCTTCAAGGTACTCCCGTTAGCCAGGAAATCCGTCATAAACAAGATAGTCAAATAAATGTAAAGTTTCGGATTGTGATCAGTACATTGAAAAAAAGAACGTGCATCATTACAATAAAATGATAAAGTTGGAAGGTATGGGATGGGGGGACCTGCCTTTCCATAATTAGGGAAGATGCCTTTGAGGAGGCAATATTTCAGCTGAGATCTAATGGAATATAAAGGTCAGCCAGGCATCAGCTTGATAGCAGAGCATTTTGGCTTGGTGGCCAGAAGGAGTTTGCTTCCTGGGGGTACTGAAAGAAGCCCAGCATGGCTGGAGTTTGGAGGTGAGCAAAGGAGTGAGCAGCTATGATGAGGACAGACAGGCCAGGCCTGATCACATGGGGCCTTGTAGGCCATGTTAAATAATTTGGGTGTCTCCAAATGTACTGTTTGCAAACTCATGGTCTCCCCTTTGATGCTCTATTCTAGGTGATCACTGCTATTGTTGGGGTCCGTGTGTTTCCTAAACAAAGGAATGAACACACAAGACTACACAAGACAAGACAAACATGGCGGCCACCTTGAATGGCATGCTCTGCTTTATTTTATATAGTCATTTGTGGAATGTTGCCAAGTCACAAGACACATTGTTGTTTTTCTGACCTTTCCCTGACTTTCTGGATTTTCAAGATATTTACACATAAACAAGCCCCCAAGGTCTGCTGTTTGCAGCTGGCTCCTTTGTCCTCCCTGTTTACAGGGAAGGAATGCCCTGCTTCGTTTGCAGGAGCAGGACTTATCAGGAATGCCCTGCTTCACTTGCAAGGGCAGGACTTATCGGAAACGTCTCGTTTGCAAGCATGTAGTCCTCTACATTTCCCCTTTCCTTATTTACAAGTTTGAATTTCTTTTAAAACCATCATTACATGTTGGGCTCACTGGGATTTGGTGTTTGCCCTTTGGCACCGTCTCCAGCAGACTGTGAAAATGACAAAGGCAAGAATAACAATCAATACATTACTAGAAACAGAGGTCAGTAAAGTTTTTACAGGGCTCATAGGGTTCAAAGACGTCAAACTTTGTGCAATACCAGTCATCAAATCTGCACCAGTCAGCAACGGTAACTGATTGCGAAATGTTTCAGAAATGTTCTGTGTTAATTCTTGTATTTCTAGGGAAAGATTATTATGACCAATTAAAAGTCTCTTTATCTCAGTCCAATTATTTACAGTGCTGTTAAAAGGAACAGGAGTAATACAAAATTGGGTAGTGTTCCAATCACATTTCAACAAAGCTCGGGTATTCAACACTGTTAGCTGATCTCCCAACCAAGAAACCACTTGCTCCAGATTATCCACTCGTTCAGTCAAATGAGCATCTACGTCTCGTTGCTGCTGCCACAACAAATGTGATTTTTCATGCCATTGTTGCACAAATTCTGCATTTTGTATACTCTGGTGTAGAACTAATCCAGCAACAGCGGTGGCAGAAGCAATTGCTACAAGTCCTATCACCGCGGTCACGATGATTCCAACCATCCTCCCACTGTGGTGGACAAGATCTTGCATAACCTTGTAAATTTGAGTAACCTCAGCAGATTCACTCCAAGTACATATTAAGTTTACAGGTAGCCAGGTTTCTTTTCTGGCTCTTAGTATATATAAATCGGAATGAGACTCATTCCAATTATTATTCCACCAAGTAGTATTTATACAACTTAAGAATGTACAATTGTTTGTACAGTTAACTACCCCTGTATTATTGTCCCATTTAAAAATTCCTGTCAACAACAAGTAGGGCTTTCTTACACATGCAATAACATATCTAGAACTATTTTGATGCAAAAATATATGGAAAGGGTTAGCAATATTAGTAAGATTTAAGGACATGTTTCCCATGAAAGTGAACATTGGTTTACCAGCAGCTAGCAACTTCCAAATATGACCTTGTATTTGTGAGGTATTAGCCAAATGTGGCATAGGGAGTGATAGACCACCATCATGCCAAATAATAGTTTCATTGCCATCTGCAGAAATGCTGTGATTACCTTTATGCCAACGCAGGTTGACATGGCTGAATTTAGTCTGAAAATCTCCATGTACACTCCAACCTGTAACAAGGTATTTATGACTCTTCCCTTTTACTTCTAACAACAATCGTGGCCCACTACTTCTATATCTAGTCCACCCTAGTTGGGAAACACCTCCAGACACATCAGGGATAGGGCATAAAGATAATTGACTTGGCAGAGTTTCATTAAGTATGGCAGTATGATTATACTTAAAACTTTGAGCCACAATAATCATAGTAAAGGCAGAGATATAACTATAATTATAGCAAACAGCCCAAACCTCATGAGAAAGATGCAGACAATGCGGACTACACCCAAGACATATAGGTAACCCTTCAACCCCAAATTGATATGAACTATTTACTGTGCCAGTGTCTAACTCAGGATCCTGGTTTAAAAAAGGCGATGGCATCCAAGCAGTATCATTAGTAAATACTGGGACTTCTCTGTCTCCCCAGGCCACACCTTGATATAAGGGTGGAAAAGGAATATAAGCCCAGTATGTAAATTCTCCAGCTCTTACCTGACAATTTACTATGGCCAGCATAGCCAGGAATAAAGTCAGTGGGGTTTTGGTCTGCTCAGCTTGTTGAACAACACCTTCAGCTTCTTAACTTTTTCAGTTGTCCCCATGTCGGGGGCTCTGCATGTCGAGTTCCGAAGGTGAATGTTCTCTGAGCGCTCAGATTTAGCTCCTGGAATTCCTTCAGGAACTCTTCAGATCGGCTCCTCTTCGCCATGGCACTGTTTCAACCCTCGAGATGGAAACCACTCGTCTCTGGCACCTGTACGGACAAGAGCATAGCCTCGGCCCCATTGTGAAACTTTTCCTTTTAAATATTTCTCTTGTAATGAAGGATAATACACCCACAGATTACTGTTTTGCAGCTTTTTTAAAGGCTGTTGAAAATGTTTCACTGCTGCAGACTGCTGTAATTGGCGCCAATGGTTGAGAAAATTTAAAGTAAAAAAGTCTTTCAGAATTTGATGTTTTGGGGAATCTCGCCCATCTCACCCTTTTAGTTTTAAAAGTTGTAATTTTAAGGTAGCATTGGCTCTTTCAATAATTGCTTGACCTTGACTGTTAAATGGAATACCAGTGGAATGATGAATATGGTATAAAGAGTGGAAGGCAGCCAATTTGCAAGAGCAATAAATAGGGGCATCATCAGTTTTTAATTCAGTAGGGACTCCCATAACTGCAAAGCAAGTAAGTAAATGAGTAATAACAGAGTCAGCCTTTTCAGAGGGTAATGGCGTAGCCCACTGGAAATGTGACCACATATCAATAGAATGATGAACATATTTTAAACGACCAAAGGAAGGAACATAGTTACATCCATTTGCCAAATGTGATTTTGTTGAATGCCTTGAAGATTAATACCTGGACTTAAAAAAGGTGCAATAATAAGAGCACAAGTTAGGCAGGCTCCGACAATAGCTTGGGCTTGTTGGCGTGTTATAGAAAATCACCGTTGTAATCCTAAACTATTAGTATGATGTAGTTGGTGCTCATCCTGAGCCCGTTGGACACTGCCAATAAGTAAAGAATCAATCTGACCATTGCCAAAAGATAAAGGTCCTGGCAAAGCTGAATGAGAACGAATATGAGTGATAAAAAAGGGGGGCAGTGGGGGAAGTAAGAGTTACAAATAAAAAAGAAAATAATTTTTGTAAAGGAGTTTGAGGAAATAATGGTAAAAAAGTCTGAGAAATATATTTAGTTACATATAGGCCAGTCTTGTAGAATCATAAGAATGGCAAAAAGTTCTCCTTGTTGTACTGATTCAAATGAATAGTGAGAAATTTTTGAATTGTCTGAAGTCCAGTATCCATCCTTTCCATTGCTTGAAGCATCAGTAAAAAAGAGTGTAAGAAATAGGATTATATGGCAGTAAAGAATATTGTTGCAGAAAAGCAAATAATTTATTTTGAGAAAAAGAACCAGTATACTCAGTGCAAGCCACTTGTCAACCCGTACGAATTTCCAACAGAGATTCAATGTATTGATTAGATAATTGGGTAATAATTTTTATAGGGTCAGCACCAAGCAACTGATGAGCTCGATGTCATCCCTTAATAATTAATTTAGCCAATTTATCAATATATGGGTGAATTTTTTTTAAATGGCTTTATTAGCCAAAAACAGCCACTCCAGAATATTATTTTCTTGGTGTAAAATGGCTGTTGGTGAATGGGAAGTATGAAAAAGACACAACAAAAGTGGAAGATTGGGTTCAATATAATCAAGGTGAGCTTCAATAATTTTATTTTCTATAAATGATAATTTTTGTTTTGCTACAGGGGATAAAGTCTCCATAAGTTGAATACAAGTATTTACAGTTCTAAGATCACTTAATAAGTTCCATTTTCCTTTTTTTTTTTTTTTTTTTTGACGAGACAAACACAGGGAAATTCCATGCAGAAGTACTTCATTCAATATGCCCCTCAGCCAATTGTTCCTTAACTAAATTCTTTAAAGCCTTAAGTTTTTCTTTAGATAATGGCCACTGTTCCACCCAAACAGGAGTTGTAGGTTTCCACTTTAACTGTAAAGCTTGCGGCTTGTGGACAGTGGCTAAGAGTTTAAAGGATTGTAGCACATTTTGAACATCATATTTTTTGCAGCTGAAGAAATATGAGGAATGCTTAACAAGGCACCAAATTGTTGTAAAAGATTATGGCCCCTAAGGTTAATATTAATGGGAACAATATAAAAGAACACTTTTCCTTGTTGTCCTTCAGGTCCTACACAGCTCAGGGGCTTGACACTTTGGTAGACTATAGAAGCAGTACCTAGGCCAGATAGAGTAACTGATACTTGTTTCTTTTTCCAATGATCAGGCCATTGAGCCAAACATATAATAGATACATCCACTCCTGTGTCGACTAATCCCTCAAAAAGTATCCCATTAATTTGGAATGAACATAAAGGTTTTTGATCAGAAACTAAAGTTTCCCAGAAAACAGTTTTCCCAGTACTACCGAAACCTCCTTGACAAGACACATCTCTAGATAAGAAAGGAAAAAAAAAAAGGCAATAAAAGCAATTGTTCAATACATTCTCCTGCCTCTAGGCACATAAATTGTGAGACTTATACCATAATAAGGATTTCATCAGTAAAATCAGGATGAATAATTCCTGGGACCACCATTAACCCCCGCATAGCGCTGCTGCTTCGACCTAGTAAAAGTCCTACACGTCCCTTTGGCAAAGGACCACACACTCTGATAGCCAACTTATATATTCCTCCATTAGGAGATAAAGTATAAGGTTGGACAATAGCTAGGTCAGCAGTGGCACTCTGCTTAGTGGCAGCATAAAGCTGGGAAACTGGAGTAGGGTAAGATGTCTTTAAGGAGGACTCAAGGTCATTCCTTGACGTTGTAAGCCACTGCTCACTGGGTACCGGGGTAGGCCTGCATTGTAGTTGTTGGGGCCCCAAGCCTGCAGCCTCCGGCTCCCATTTCCCGAGAGGGGTGACAATACATTCTCACTTTTATCAGTTTTTTAACGGCATTCATTGGTCCAATGTCGACCCTTGCCACATCGTTTACACATATCAGATGGTAACCTTTCTTCTTTTAGAACAGAAGAGCCTAATTTTTTCAGCATTCCTTTTTAAAATGACCCAGTTTCCCACATTGATAGTATATACCTTGTTTAGAATTGCCTTTTACTGAAAAAAAAACAAAACAAACAAACAAAAAAACAAACAAACAAAAAGAATTGCCTTTTAAAGCCTTAGAAAGTGCCCCAGCAAACAATTGAGCATTGTAAATAGCTCCTCCAACACCTGCACAAGCCCAAATGTATTCAGCTAAATCAGCTCCACTAGCTTTTAGAGGATGCAGCAATTTTTGGCACTCGGGATTAGCACTCTCAAAAGCCAGAGTATCCAAAAGAATTTTAGCAGCAGGGCCTGAATCTACAGTCTTTAATACAGCATCTTGAAGATGGGCTACAAAATCTGGATACAGCTCAGTGGCTCCTTGTAGGATCTTTACAAAAGATAAAGAAGTTTTACCCGCTATTTCAACTTTAGTCCATGCTTTTATAAACAAGGCTTTAATCTGAGTGAGAGCAATATCATCTAGGCCTGCCTGAGCATTAAGAGTGGCGTATT
The DNA here is from genome assembly GCF_000951045.1 of Mandrillus leucophaeus. Taxonomy (NCBI): domain Eukaryota; kingdom Metazoa; phylum Chordata; class Mammalia; order Primates; family Cercopithecidae; genus Mandrillus; species Mandrillus leucophaeus. The sequence continues at coordinate 76,255 of NW_012101244.1, forward strand.
GTCCTGAACCCATAAGCTGCTCTTCAGTAGGTCCTGGGGGATTTCGGGTAGCATTTTTTCTAGCTTGTACTCTTGCTTCCTCCCACCACCAACTTTTTAATTGAAGCCATTGAGAACAATCAAGGACAGCCTGTCCCAACGTTTCCCAGTCAATAGGAATCATCATATGTTCTGAAGAGAAGGAATCGAGAAGGCCAAGAACAAACGGTGACTGAGGTCCTTAATTAGAAATTGCAGCTTTCATTTCTTTCAAAAATTTAAATTGTAGGGCTGTAAAAGTCACATTCTGGCCACCGTTTGGGACCTGAGCATTGTGGCCAAAAGCAACCCGTGTTATTGGGAATAAATCTAATTCCTCAAAATCATCCTTTTCCTTCGATTCTTTCTTTTCTACTACAGGAGGAAGAGGCACAGAGAAAACCTGACCTGACATAGGCAAAGAGGTTGGAGGTGGAGGCAAAGGGAAATCCTTTTCCAAAGGAGCAGAAGGGAAGGTAACAGGGAAGGCTCATGGTGGAGAGCTAGGAGAAACAGGAGCAGCGGTACCTTGCAATTTTAACAACTGTTGTAACATCTCTAAAATGCGCTGCAAATCAGAATTTCCTTCAGATGAAGGAGGCATTAGCTCTTTTTCCAATTCCTTGTCCTCAACAACTGGGGCATAAATATGTTCCTCTCTACGATCATTCCTCTCTAAAGCTTCAGATACCTCACCTCCTGTGACAGTATCGCCATGCTCTGAGTCAGTTTCAAGTAACTCTAATGCCTGAGTAATGGAACTACACAAAGTCCACAAAGTCAGAGGCATTGTTTGCCCTCACTGATGAGCTCAACGCAGGACTTTAACCACTTGTAACCATTCCTTTCGATTTAACTGCACTTTGGTTTGATATTGAAACCAATAACAATGTTGTTCAACATGGGCAAACAATCACTTCAAAGTCTTATATTCCTTAACTAACTTCTACTCCTATAGACATCAACAGTCCCTGGAGTAACCGCAAATATTCAGAGGCCAGAGAGGTGGAATTCCCCATAATTTTCCCGTGGGTCTCCCTTTCTTTATTTACCTGCCCAGGGTGTTCCACCTCCAGTTCCTTGCTCTCGTGGAGCCACAGATCCTGCTCACTGTGCCAGATGTTGGGGTCCACATGTTTCCTAAACAAAGGAATGAACACACAAGACTACACAAGACAAGACAAACATGGCAGCTGCCTCGAATGGCACGCTCTGCTTTATTTTATACAGTCATTTGTGGAATGTTGCCAAGTCACAAGACACATTGTTGTTTTTCTGACCTTTCCCTGACTTTCTGGATTTTCAAGATGTTTACACATAAACAAGCCCCCAGAGTCTGCTGTTTGCAGCTGGCTCCTTTGTCCTCCTTGTTTACAGGGAAGGAACGCGCTGCTTCGTTGGCAAGAGCAGGACTTATGGGGAACGTCTCGTTTGCAAGCACGTAGTCCTCTACAGCTATCATTATCTGTCAAACACGCTTGTGCATAATGTTAGCTTGGTACTTCAGTGCACATTCATACTCCTTCTGGCTGGAATGGAAATAGTATTAACTTGAATTAGAATGTGTGCTGAGAGACTTGCCAGCAATATAGTCCTGGGTAAGCTTTGAAGCCCTACTGGGCCTCGTATCTTGTGAAATTATGAAGAGATGAAGCAGGATATTTCCGTGACATTTTTGCAGGTAAGAACTGAAGTGCATGGATGCCAGCGGGGGGAATTCCATGAATTCCACCCCTTGTGGGAAGGGAAGTGCAGGTGAGCAGGTGCAAGAGCTGGGGTAAGCACCTTTAGGTACCAGCAAGAGCAAACTCCATGCTGTCCCCACGGCAGCATCTAGGGAAGGGTGCCTATGACCCCAGAAGCCCCAGAGGAAGTGTTACAGTGCCCTATTAGCTTTGCTGTCTGTGGATGGCTTAAGTGTTAACAGCTCATTGAAGGGTCAGTGTCAGCCTTTTGCACCCACACTCATGGCACCCGAGTTCTCGTCTGGCGTCCAGGAAGAATGAGGTTGCTTGAATAAATTGAAGATGGTAAACACAGGAGATTTTAATGCTGGTGAAAGTGGCTCTCAGCAGGAAGCAGAGCTGAAAAGGGCACCGTGTGGGAAGGTAATCTTCCCCTGGAGTCCGGCCAGGGGTAGACTCTTCTCTGAAGCTATTCCATCAAGGTGTCCATCTGAAGTCAAGCATCTTCTCTCCAACATCCAACCGTAGTCCCAGACGTCCAGCTCCTTCTCCTCTCTCTGCCAGCTGAACCTTGGGTTTTTATGGGCATAGGATGGGGGCAGGGCAGGCCATGGGTGGTTTTGGAAAAGGCAACATAGGAGCAGGAAAACAGAGATGTAGGTTCTCACTTTGGGTTGTGGTCCCAGGCTTTTCGGCTTAAGGATGGGGCCCTCACTGGGGACCTGCCCTCTTCTGCCCAGAATTTCCCTGCCTGCTGTCCCTATCAGAGATACATCTCAACATTTTGAGATGAGAAATAAATAAAATAATACATGTTAACTCTCCAGCACGGGGCCTGATAAAAACCAGTTGTTACTAAATACTAGTTTCCCTGTATCTCTCCACTTATGGAGTTTTTACCTATTCCATTCCATTCTCCTTTTCTAAGCCACCAAAAATTTTTTGGTTGTATACCACCTATTTACCCTTATCCAATAATTTACTGTAGTTTTATTATTTATCTGTCTTACTTATCTTAGTAGATTAGGGTGGAGATCATGCCCACACCTCACAGTGATGAATAGCAGTGAGCACAGAGGCGATGTTAAGTAAATCTGTTGTGTTTGCATTTTATAATCCACTAAAGCAAAGGAAATCTTGACTGGCAAACTGTGCAGGATACATGTAACAAAATGGAAAAGGAAAAAGGATTCCACAGTTCCAGGGAAGTTAAGGAGAACCTGCTTAGGGAGCATGGGTTGGAGAAGAGAGAATGCTATTTCAGGAGGGAGAAAGGGCACTTGATACACGATGCCCAGTTTAGACATACCTGTGGCTATGCCTGTGATCCCAAACTACATGATGAATTAAAACAACTGATTATTTGCACTCCCCTTTAGTTCATTAATTCAACATTTATTTAGTATTTTCCATTGATAATGTTTTACCTTTAGCTATATCTTGGTCAAATATCTGAACTGAGTAATTTAATTTTGGACAGACTAAATATTATGTGAATAATTTTAAAGCAGTGAGTTGTGGCATAGGTTTCTTACATTGTATTTTTCTATATGAAATATTATAGGGTTTATATTAACATAAGTTATCAAAATTTTTTCTTGTACACTACATCAAGCAGTACAATTTTTAATTATAAAACATGATGAGATGATTTTATAAATAGAAAAACAACATTTTCAAATTTTTTATTTGAATATTACTTTTGTAGGTGTAATTGCTGAGAATCTCGGTGAATTTTATCTATCAAGTACAAATAATTTGTTTCCATGTCCCTATGTAGAACAGAGATCAGCAGAGTTTGTGGGCCACATTATAGTTTTTATTTTATGATCCTACTTTTAAGATAATTTTTAAAGCATGTCTATCTTAATTATTCAGAGATTTTTTTCTATCCTTATGTTTAACTTTTCTTTCAAGTTGTTTCAAGATAAGCACTTTAAAAGCAGAGTGGTTTATACAATGAAATAATCCCTTGAATGTTTTTATTGTCTTTGTCCCTTTAGTATCCCAGATTGCTATGTCCTTTTAATTTTCAACAAGCAAATTTCTCAGAAGCATAATCATTTGATTTAGAGATTTTACATGAATACATTTATCCCTCTTAATAGAATAAAGACCTTTATTATATTAGACTGAGTATTTCTCCCAGGTATTAAATTTATCTTCAACCCAGTGGTCCAGGTTCCAAGGGATGCCTATAATTAGATGTAATTACATGTCATATTCATCAACCAGTAGTGTTTCAGGTCATGATTCTGCCACTCTCCTCCCTAGACCTTTCCCACATTCTCTTCCCACCTCCCTTTTTAGAGCCTCCCTTATGATCCCTACCAAGGAAATGTCTCTAAATTACATCCTACTTCTAAAACTGTCTGAGAGCTAGTTCCCATGAGAGCCTATAATCAAGAGTGATAACAGAGGACACGGCATTGTTTTAATGTCCGATTTTCCCTGAGGAACATATCTTTAATTTCCAACTTTAAATCTCTGTCTAAAACCACCTCTATAAAGGTAGCTGCAGTAGGCCTGGCAGTCTTGCTCTAAAGTAGCTTCTTCTGCTTTTGGACTTGAGTTGTGTCTCAGTGTGCATGATGTGATTCTTCTGATTTATTTTTTCTTGCAGTACCTTGGAGTGTAGCAGCCAAAATAGGAGAATGAGTTTTCCACAGATGTCCAAGACACACTTGCTGGCCTCTTTTGCTTTTTTCAGGATTTTCTAAAAAATAAAAAGTACATGCTTTGGGCCCAGGCCAACTCGGGGGGGAGTGTGAGGTCCAGGCAGGAATCTATTGGAGATTCATTTCCATTCTGCACTCAAGGTCCTAGAACTCTTCAGAGGCCTCCTGCCAAGAAAGTAGGTGGGGGCAAGAACACTAGACAGCCTAGTTGTCATTTTCTTCCTCCTTTTCTTCCACAGATTTTGCTTTTCATTTCTGTTTTCCAACGTTGCAGATCTTCCCTTGTGGATTGTTTTGATCTCCTCAAATGAACCAGTAAATAAATAGTAGAGATAGTGGTTTGTTTGTTTGTTAATGCAGTTAGCATCAGATTTACAATCATCTTGCATTTCCCCCCAAGTTTTCCTTGGCGTTACTAGGCAGACCCAATTTGGTGACTTCCCAGTATTGCACTGAAGGATGGGCAGATAGACTGTTGCCATGGAAACAAGGTAATTGCTCAGAGGATTCATTCTGCATGGGTAATATTGAACTAACTATTGTACAGTTTCCCATTTATTACAAAACATTTACAAGGAAAATGGGATATGTTTCATGATGCTAAAGTGTTTGCCTCTTTTCAAGAAGCTAAGCAAATTGTGGGGCGTGGTGGCTCACACCTGTAATCCCAGCACTTTGGGAAGTTGAGAGGGGTGGATCACCTGAGGTCAAGAGTTCGAGACTAGCTTGGTCAACAACAGTGAAACCCCATCTCTACGAAAAATACAAAACCATTAGCCAGGCATGGTGGTGCACATCTGTAATCCCAGCTACTGGAGAGGCTGAGCCATGAGAATCGCTTGAACCCAGGAGGCAGAGGTTGGAGTGAGCCAAGATCATGCCACTGCACTCCAGCCTGGGTGACCAACTGAGATATTGTCTCAATAAATAAATAAATAAGTAAATAAATAAGCTAAGTAAAAATTACTAAGAGGTAATTGATACCAAAAAATCCATTGGTAGGCCACAGGCCTTGACTGGGTAGAGGATTTCAGTGCTTCTCTCCTTCTGTCTCAAGTGTTTATTTCTGTTGAGTTTTGCAGCGATCATCATCTGGCTTGCCTTGCATGGCAGTACATTAGGGAACATGTGTTCTTTTTTGTGCTGTTTGAACATCATTTGGTATTCCTTCCTTTTTGACTTCTTTCATTGCACAGAATGACCGGATTATCTTTTTCCATCATAACTTGCTTTTCCTTTGTCTAATTGTTCATATACTCACCCATAATAACTTCCTTTAAAACGGAAGGCAAATTTTCCTCTCACTGTCCTTGGATAGAATGGATTTAACTACGTGTTTTAATTCCAATCTGTAAATTGCCTTCATGCATGTGGTAGGAGCTCAATAAAGGTTCAATGAAAATGCCTTCTGAAAAGACATTTCTTATTCTTTGGCTCCAGTCTTCCAGTCTTCCTATCTGTAAAACCAAAGCCTAGGTCAGTGTTTCTCAGCTTCTTAACCTCAGCTCACAAGTGGCATCCTAGAGAGCATGTCTTCTGGTTAGGAATAATTTTCTTCCCTGGCTCTAGTGCAATGTTATCCCTTTCTGTAGGTTGAGAAAGCCCATAAAATACTTTCTAAAAGTATGTATATGACCTCACACAGTTCTCACTCCCACTTCGTTTGACAGCGAGACTCATGATACTAGATCTAGATGACCTTCAAATTCCCATTCGGTTTCGATACTCTACAATTTGGTGGTACTATTCTCCAGTCACTTCCTTGAGGAAATCAGGTCTGAGCATACTGGCTTGGCATATCTTTTCTCCCAAATAGCACATGCTTACTGTTATTGTTACCGTTACTACATTAGCCTGATTTTATTCATCTGTCCTCCTCCAGTAGACTTGAACTCTTTTAGGACCGGTCTGTTTCTAATGTAAAGTTGTTTGCATGTGGCCTAGCATGGGATAACAGCAAATCTTCAATAAACGTTTGGCAAACACAACAGTTGATTATGTTGATGTAACATGCTGTCCAGAGTATAGCTTTATTAGTGCATTAAAAGCCAATGCATGTAGGGAGCCCTTATGAACTCTTTACAAATGCACCTGTTATATCTCCTAAAATATATTTAAGTTTCATGAAGGCCAAGAAGGGTGAAGAGACCAACTGGGGTGTTGAGAGTGGGTATGCTTGAATAACCTGATTTGGGAATTTGTTTGTGTTCTTATTTGTGTAACGTCCTCTCCATGCCAAGTATGATAGCCTTGCTTAGATGATGTAATATTAACATCATTGCTTTACAAATGTTAAACCAATTGCTTATTCATGGTACTGTTAATGGGATGGCTACTTTATCCCTTTCTTTTAAAGGCCACAGCATGGAGCCAAATTCTGACACCTCTATTTCCTCCTATGGTGTTACAAAGCCTGATTTCAGTTCCACAAAAATAAATAAAAATAAAATGTATGCACTAATATGAAATGTCAGCTAAAATCAATAGTAATCTATTTTCTCTTATAGTGTGAGTGGGACCCAAATAGTCAATTAGCAGTAAGCTTGTCCAAATGCATGGCGCGGAGGTTGCTAGGTGCTTCATCAGAATTTTATTTGCCCAGAGCATTTGAATAAATGAAGTGAAATGTTTCCACAGGTCTCTTAATCTTTGATAGATAATTTTTGGATCTCCTGCTGAAATACTCTTGGCTAATTTCCTCCAGTAAATTTTTTTCAGTGATTGTCACAACCTGTAGTAATAAATGACATTTTCTCCGATATGTTACTATGCCTCAGTGCAGAGAGATGACACACAGGCTATGTGCATGTCTATAAGAACGCAGCTGTGTGTGCATTTTTTATGAAGAAAAATAGCTTCCTCTGGAGATTTTGCTGAAAATCCCATTCCTCCTCTCAAATAACAGGCACTTAATAAATATTCATTGGGTTGCATTCTATTTTATGCTATCTCTTGGTATTCCCTGCCTCTGCAGGATTGGGGGAACAGAGTGGAAGCGTTGATGAATATAGGAAGAAATGCATATGCATTGCACCAATGTAGTCAAAGAGGTCTGAACTGGCAATCAGACTCACAAGATGCAAGTAAGCTTTACTGTTATGTTTCCTTAGCTTTATAGAAGGATACAGGGCAGGAACCTCAGCAGGCACATCATCATCCCCTGGGGCTCAGCAGATACTTAAGTATACAGCTCTTTTTGTCCCCTTCCCCACTAAGAGTATCTGCAGTGTCCCCAGACAGTAGCCAAGCTTCCCACATCTTTTATGTTGTTCTTGTCCCATAGGTCCAAGGCCTGCCAACCTTCAACTCCCACAGCCCAAGTGTAGTTCTACAGAGATGAAATTCCAAGTTTATGCTGCAGCTTCCAAGGAAGCAGGACTATGGAAAGGCACACATTCTCCCACGTCAACCCAAGCAAGGCTGATGAAAACCCTCATATAGGTATGAATTTTTTTATTATTTGAATTGCAAAATACACACCAAAGTGATTTTTAGAAATAAAATTTTATCTTCCACTGACTTTCATTGTCCAATGGGTGAAGTGCTCATGGGGGAAATCTCTCCATAAGAGTGAAATGAAAACTTCAAGCATTAACGGCTTAAGATGCCTATTGGTCCCATAGAATGACTGGTTTGTGCGCCTAACACCCAAACCTGTCGGATTGTTGAATTTAAGCCCAAGGAGATCCTTCTTTCTAGTGTCTTTCAACTCTTCCTTTGGTTCTGGCCACCCCAGTAACTCTCTCAGTTAGATAAATTTCTCTCCTGTCTAGGAACCCTTATTCTAAATTTCTGTCTTTCATAAATTTTTACTTCTACCTTGAAAGAGAATCTAAAAACCTTGTCTCTGGGCACCAACCTACAACTGGGTTGAAAATCTTAGTGCAAGGCTTCATTCAAGAACTGTATTCTACTGAACTGCTTAGATAAGATCAAAATTCCTAATTCAATTTACCTAAGTTGAATGTGATTTTTTTTTTTTTTTGGAAGAAAAGCTATTCTACAAATAAAATAACAATAATCCAAGTTCTACCTACAAATAAATAATGAATTAAAAATATAATAATTAAGCTTACAAATTATTCAGGACTAAAAGTGGCTTAGAATTTTAAGCCATTCGCATCTTGATAATCAGAGTAAATATTAATTCCAAAGATAAGTCTGAGCCATGCTTTGCCTCAACACAGGACAAAATTGTATATAATACCTTTATATGTAGATATCTTCTTGAGATTTTAAAACATAAGTTTGTTCTCACTTGACTTCTTATTTCTCTTATTGTTTATCACCTCAAATAGAGACTAATATAAATACAGCTATTTTTATGAAAAAAATCACTATTGGAAAATGTGTGAATCAAGCATAGTTTATGAGAAGTAAGAAAACAAATGTAATGTCCATATACATCAAAGTTTTAGGCACAAAGAAGACCGATAAAAATGTTTAAAACATATCTCAGCATTATGCCCAAATTTATATTGTTTAAAAGCATATCTCAGCATTATGCCCAAATTTATATTTTTTACAGCTTTATATACTTTATATACAAAAGTCCCCAGTGGAATTCTACAATTGGTATGATTACCTTTCAGTGGAAAGCTTTATTTGGGTACATTACTGACATAGGTCAAATTATTTGAAGTTGTGTACTCAGGTAAAAATCATTAAAATATTATGGATAGCTGAAACATGAAATAAGGAGCATCAGTTTGTGTGATGTTACTATGTTTTTCTTACAGTGCAAAACTTAGCATGATTTCTTAAAAATCCATGGTTAAATACACATATAAAGTTAGATTATCATAATTTATATTTGTCTACTTTTGTTTTATATATGTATAATGCCATTTATAGTACCTCTTTATCTAATGCTTTAGTTCCCTATCATTCTATTTTTAAAAGTTTAATAATACCCCTATCATTTCTTCAAATTTCTCCATATAGAGACATTATGTAATTCATATCTAACCAATATCAACACAAGATCCTGAATTATCCATTTAAAAAATAGCTTTTCTTTCAATTGAATTATTCACTAAATATGGTTTGGCATCATTTTGTGTGTTTGTTTGTTTTATAATGAATTGAATGTTTAGTTTGGAATGTATGACCACATAAACCAGTTGTTATGACATTATCGATAAGTTCTTAAATTACCCAAACTTGCTGCAAGTGACAAAATTCCAGTGCATTTCTAGGGTTTCAGGACGATAACAAGAAGATCATGTCTTCAAACAGGATTATCTAGTCAAATTCTTGCCAAATCCCCCTGATAAATTACCTCAATGGAGTTCCTTTCTAATGGAGACAAATGGACTCTTCTTCCAAGTAGTTTCTGACCAATGTGCCTCAATAACATACTTGATAACCCAAGATGCACTTGCTGCTTTAATACCCTGTCATCACTAGCAGGATATGAATCAAGAAGTTCCCAATTAGTTCCAATTTTGGTTGACTTATAAGGGAGAGATACATGCCAGTTATTACATCTCCATTTTTGACAGGAGAGATAGGTGTAAATGAAAAATGTATCTCTCAAAATCCACTGGTTTCAAGCATACATTGTACATTCATAAGTGTTCCTTCCTTAATCAGCAAATTATAATTTATTATTAGTTCATATCTCCTGACTGACCTTTATCAGTTGAAGGGCTCTGACTCAGCAAGCTTTGAAGAGGAGAAATACAACTTTAAGGTGCCAAGTGCTGTTGCAGCTAATTTGTTAATATTTATGGCCTCAATCCACAAGATGAGTTATGTGAGCACACTGCAATTTTCAGTAGACATTTATGAGAGTGTGAGATTTGGAGTAGGAAAAGATAGCTTTGGGGAAAAAAACAGAAATCACAGATAACAAAATTTTAAGATAACTTTAAATGACTTTAAAGTAATATGGTCTTTTTTTGCATAACAAATAAAAATTGGAAACACGCAAACACATTAATTTAACTTAGACACTCATAAATATTTATTACCCTTTCAGATTGCTTTACTGTGACACACTAAATTTCTGGAAGCCTAATAACCATGGCTTGATTCTACTTTTGTAATTAGAACACTAAAAAGAAAATAAAATGGCTTATTTCTATCCAATGTGCTCTTTAACTTGGTTTGCATAGCATCCAGGAAAATTGCTGTTGTTGTTTAATATGGATAGTCTGTACATCTCTAGCCATTACAGCATTATGGGCTTCCCCTGAGAGGTTGAGATAATATCAAAGTGTGATAATACATATATGAAATACAGGCAGTGTTTATATATGCATTTATAGTAAAACCATTAGAAATCACCTTCTGGGAGTACAGTTTGGGGAATATTGTGAGTTAAACCATATTTTGTTATGATGAATAGTTTTATGTTGTTAAATAAAACATGAAAAATGTAGAAAATGAGTGTAATCCTTACTCTGTGGCACTATTTTATAATAGCATATATGTCTATGGATAATTTGCTACACAGTTTCACATTTGGTCAAAGTTTAATAAAGGTAAATTTATTGATTTTTAAAACTCTTATGTTGTCAAAAATACCTAGAAAACGAGATCTGTCATTGACTCTATGCCCTTTAAATCAGAGGACACTAGTATGCATATCAAGGTTATGACATTACCCATTATAAAATAAGGAACAAACCAAATATCAACGTTGTGGTATGCAGACACAGTACCAAGGGTTGAGAAGAGCTTGTCCTAAAAATAAATTTCTAACAACTTCAGTATAAACAAAAATGATTAAAGAGAAGAAAAAAACATTTTTTTTCTTAGAACAAACATATAAAATATATTTCAAATCATCATTAAATGAATAGTACAAATAGTAGAAATCCATCTCCAAGACAATTTTGCATGAAAATAAATTATATGCATTAACATTTTTCTTTGAGTCAATATAAATTTAAGATTGCATAGAGAAAATGTCTACTGTTCCCCTCATTTCATTGTCCTTGGAAGAGGCAATACTACAGTCATCAACATTGCAAATGTTATGATTTTATAATCCACATTTAATGTTTTGGCCCTCTGCAGACTACGTCACTGGGAATGCCAGATCCCCACAGGATGCAGGAAGGATCAATTTTCATCATATGCACATAATTATTATATGGATTCCCCTCTGCCTTAATCAGATTAATGAATGTGATAGTCATGCATATCTAATCACAAATAGTTCTTTCCATCTAATTTTGTTGACAGATTTGGAAAGATGATCACCAGATGTAGAAGAAAAGCCACAGAACATTCATAATGCTTTGATGGCACTGAGCCTGACCTTGCAGAGAGAGGAGGTTGATGTGTGGAGCCGATTGAGAGCTGATTTCCTGTGCCCATGGATAAGTCTGGCTAGCCTCCTAGACTGTTTGTAGCAGGGAATTGCGGTGCAACTTCTGGTCTCTCTATCCAGTAAATTTGCATGCATCCGCTGGATGAATTTTCACATTTCACTGAATTTCCATGAAAAATGTATTTAGAGCAGAATTTCATACCTGAAATACTTTTACATTTAGAATCATTGAATTTTAGATTAGAAAGCTAAGAGAACATTTACTCCCATCCATCATTTAACAGATGATAGCAATGAAATTCAAAAGGTTAAGTGGCTTTTCTGAAGCCATGAGATTTTTTTTTGTGTGTGTGACAAAGCCTAGACATTCTCAATGTTGGTTCAGGGCTCTTTTATTTCCACTCTCAGATGATTCTTTATTAAATAGCTTATAGTATTAAAATCTGTTAAAAGGCTGGTATACCTAGATTTTAAAAAAAGTTTTAGCCTTGAAGAGTTTTGTTTTTTAATTATTTCATTTACGCAAATTATGCAGTCAAAGGTACAATACAGATAAGTTGAAAAGAGCTTCAAATTGATTAATGTATTTGACATTTCAAAGCTTGAGTGTTAGTAATTGATTATGTGCAACAAAAGAAAACACCTGTTAATATATCTGAGAGGTTGTAAGCTCAAAGAAAGCAGGAACTATGTCTAATGAATTTCCGTGTTCCTTTTGCATAACAACTTATCTAGTGCGTAGTGAACACTTGACATATTTGTTGAATGCCCAAGGAAAACATTATGCAGGAAGAATTAGAAGGAATTAAAAGCATGCTCTTAATGTATATTTAAAATAGTTTTGTGACAAAACTGCAATGATAGATTCCTGGAAGTCCACGTACCTTAGGGACATGTTATCAAAGGACCATTCAGGAAGGTGACAAAGCTGACAACTGGATCAAGAAAAGGGTTTATCATTTAGGAAAACCAGGAAGCTTTAGTTGTCATTGCAACCCAGAGGACTTGGGGAAAGAACCAGATAATCCAAAGTAGGAAAAAAAAAAAAAAGGAAAAGGGTTAAAGAAAAAAGGTAAGGAGGACTGGACACTCCTTAAGTGGAGATATGATGTTGGAGACACTTGGCTGCACCTTAGTGAACTCTGGAAGACAGTCTATCATTTTGTTTTGCTTCCAAAGCTGAGCATCTATAAAGAACAGAAATCGTGGACTCTTAGGAGAAATTTAAAACCAGTAATTGTGATCAGTTTTTCTACATGAAGGCTTCTGTTGTGCAAAATTTTTATTTTAACTTTATTTCTTACGAAACAAAGCAAAATAGTTCTTCTTTTCAATCACTTATAAAAGCACATATTCTGGAAAATGTAACTGCACCCAACATTAAATAAAGAGTAATAAAGTGAAAAGCGAAAAAGAACAATCTCGTTTTGAAGAAGTTTCATGCTAGAAATGAGATTAACTGTCCACCTGAAGTGTAAGCATGGTACTTTTTTAAATTTTGAAATTAAAACTATATTATGTAGATATACATATTATAGTAAGGCAAGGGGGTATAACAAATATAAATAGTTTGGTGCTCTTGCAGCATGAAGAATGAAAGAGCATGTGGTGAGGGATGTCAGACCCTCACTCTTGATGAACGCTGACTACTTGGAGGATAAACGGATTTCCAATGCCCTTACCATTGCTAGACTTAGTGTTAACAGAAGAAATAAATAAAAGTGAGTGGGAAAAGCTGCATTAGAATCCCACAAGAGTATGATGAAACATGTTGGAGGTTTTGGGTCGTGTGCCTTGGGAAGCTTATCTCTGGAGCTCCGACTAAAACATGCAGCGCCTTCAAAGGCAGTGAGCCTCATTTGTACAGTTAATGATTTAAGAGAGATTAAGGATTTTCTCACTTATTGTATGCACTAAGATGGCTTCTAGAGATTAGATATACCTTACATTTTGCCTCAGGATATTTTCCTTGTCCAGGTAAGTGCTAATGTGCAAAACTTTCTGAAGAAGCATGAAGTCCGAGAGAAATATGCTAAGACTATCCGGAGTCTATGAAGCCAACACTTTTTATTATATTTAGGTATGGAGTGAAAAAACTAAACTAAGTGGTTGAGGTATTCATGAAATGTAACCTCAGAAAGCTTTGAAATGTTCCAGAAGTGTTTGAGACCAAGCATGAGATAAAATGCTAACAATATATTGGAACTAAATTAAAAGGAAGGTCAGAACACAGCCATGTCTGAATGGGAGATATAAAACACAGTGAACACAAATTGATAATGCTGAGGCAAGACATCATTTATTGCTCTTCCATTTTTCTTTTAGGGAACAAATAATAAAATTGAAATGAATGAGCCAATTTTAAACCTAATTTTCATACAACATCATTTCTCCTGAAGGTCCACCAAAGATAGAAACCAAAGAGAAAAATAAAGAGAAAAACAACTTACTTCACCTTCAACTCATCTCATCAAAGGGAGAGGGGCTTGATATCTTGCCTGAGAAATACTTTTTTAAAAATAGAAATTCTGAACTACAAATGGATTTTTATTATTATGTGCATACATTCTGAACGTGCATAATAGTGCACAGTTCAGTCTCCACACATACACATGAATACACACACATGCACATATACACTCACACCTTCAAATATGCACTTTATTCTCTCTCTGTTACTCTGTCATCTATCCACAAACCCATCTATTTATCTTCATTTCTAAGTCATCTAAAATACGGTTTTTGTTCTGCGTGTGATAGTGTTTTTATCCCCTTGTGCTTGTATCTGTTTTTCTCATTGACAATATGTCTGTTTTAATTATTATCTAGTAGATAAAAAGTTGTTGCTTTGAAGAGTTTATCAAGAGATTCTGCATGATTCTTTTTTTGGAAATTGTCAAGATTTTGTCAAGAACCGTGAAAGGTCTGAAATTTTACCCTGTGTGCAAGCTAAAAGGGTAGCCTACCACAGCTTCGTGGATGCCAGCTGAAGAAATGAGACTCTTGGATCAGAGACAAAGGACTTTGTTATTCACAGCACAACAGGCCTTTTAGGCTTCATGTTCCCATTGGTTCCCCTTCCCCCTAGTCCCAGGCGGGGCAGCACACAGCAGCCCAGACTGCTGCATACACAGCAGGTCTGTAGCCCTGATGAACCTGAGCTGAGGAAACCCATTCATTTACAAAGACTGTGAGCAAACATGCTCAAACTTTGCCCCAGAGAGACATTATCTTTGTTATCCTGGAGAGCAGGAAAAAAAAAAAAAAAAATCTGCCTTCTGCTCCAGAGAGAGACACTCTCTCTATCTTCCAAAAATCTGTTTGCTCTGTAAACATCCTTGAAAAGACAGTCCAGAACAAAATATTGTCAGTGCATTTCAGCAGAAACATGAGAGCCTTGTCTCCCACTATGGACTTGCTTCTGTAGTTCTGAGCACATACGGTCCTAAAATGTTCATTTTTAACAGCCAAAGGGTAAATATTTAGTTTGCCTGTCCGTTTCCACAAAGTTCTCTTGTCAGACAATAAGCACTGTTTTCTTTTCTTTTCTTTTTTCTTTCTTTCTTTCTTTTTTAATTTAAAGAATCAATCCTGGTACAGAGGCACCAATCTCTCGCTTCTGTGTTTTGACCTTAACAACCTCAATAGTTTTTCAAACATGTGCCGTATTTGGGCCATCTCATTTCTTCCATTTTTCCTTCTTCCTTAGACTGCAGTCCCATGTTATCTGGGTGAACATTCTAGCTCTAGTGTTTATGTGTTGCCAACGTCTGCTGCAACTAATGAATCGGGTTGTCTGTGTGTTTGATAAGATCTCAGTAGGTGAGGATTCCAGCACCATTTGATTGTTTCATTCTTGGATTTTTACAGATTACGTAATGCTCCTCTCTTCTCCTTCAAAATTCCTCTGAGAACATCTATTCCTTCATTTCATATCAGTTTCACACTGGCAAAGGATCATACCACAGCAAAGCAGTGTTCCAAGTACTTCTGTAAAAACACAGTTTCATGTCCAGTTTCCTAAATCTGAGAAAGAAGAGGATTTTTATTTTTCTTTAATTGTATGCTATAAATACTAAATGCTATTCTTAATGTAATGAAAATGATCACAAACATACCCTCACTTTTGCATTCAGAGAAGTTTGGACCCCTTCAAAATAAACTTCTTGGAAGTCATTGACTTATTTTTCTTGTTTGCTTTTACACAAAATGTGTTTGGCATTGTCTTCAGAATCTAATATAAATTTTTAAAATTTTCTTCCCAAAGTAGCCAATCTTAATCCTTTCATACTGAGTTCTACTTTTGGAAATCCTTAAAAGTTATTTAGAGCCCAATACAAGAAGTAGATAAACAAATGGGTTTAAAAATATGTGAATACATGTAATGAAACAGATACCCTTGTGTGGTTGATAAAGACAGTTCTGGCCAAAAAGTTCCAAATGTTTCAGATTTTCACAGCTTTGGAGGAAATTAAAAGTAGCTTGTCTTCTTCAGAGGATGGGGGGATTCCTTTACTGAAAGTATAACTGATGAAAACTTGTTTAAAGTGTACTCCTTTTTATGATTTTATTCATAAAAACAGGAATCATTTTAAAGATAAAGCGATTATATCAAAACAGAGGAATTTTGTCCATAGACATCATCTGTGCATTGCCAGATCCTATGAAATCACTTGAAGAGTTGCCTACATTGCCAGCAAGATGACTGTTAATTTCTCCTTTTATAAACTCTTGTGCTCCTTTGTTTTATCTTGTTTTTGGAAGATATTGTGTTTGGTCAGAAACAATGGATATTTGTGAATAAATCCTATAATTTACATGACATTGAGTTAAATTTAGGCAAAAAACCAGTCAGCTTAAGTTTTACTTATATATAAAAATTGGGAATTTTTTTTTTTTATTTTCGAGACAAAGTCTCGCTCTGTTGCCCAGGCTGGAGTGCAGTGGTGCAGTCTTGGCTCAATGCAACCTCCGCCTCCCAGGTTCAAGCGATTCTCCTGCCTCAGCCTCCCAAGTAGCTGGGATGACAGGCACATGCCACCACGCCTGGCTAATTTTTTGTATTTTTTTAGTAGAGACGGGGTTTCACTGTGTTAGCCTGGTGGTCTCAATCTCCTGAACTCATGATCCGCCTGCCTTGGCCTCCCAAAATGCTGGGGGGGAATACAGGCACGAGCCACCACACCTGGAATATTAATACCTGGCCTACAGGATGATTTTTAGATTAACGAGATAGTATATTTGAAGGTAATGGCAAAATTGAAAAAGAATTGATGCTCAACAATTCTCTTTTCACCCTCCCTTTATCTTCCTGCTTGCCTTGCTCAGGATTGTATTTTACATGTCAATTTAATATTTCCTTTGGAACAGAGGAAATGGATCAAAATCTTTAAGTTTATGGTGGCTAAGCTGCCAGCTTGAAATTTATTCTCAAAGTGCATGCCTACTCATGACAAAGAGGCAGGAGAGATAAGAGGCCTCTTCCTACTAGCACCTTCCCTGTGTGGGATGCAGATGGATCTGTGTAACAAGATGGGAATAGAAATAGAATCCACCCCAAACTACTGAGGTAGGCTTCAACCCTATGATGTTAGCCAAGAAACTGTTTAAATACTATTTCCTCCAATATGCAACCCTTTCAGTGGGGGGAACCATCAAGAAAAACATAAGACCTGTGTTCAATGGGGTTAGAGGAGGTCAGCATAGCAGTGGAGTCATCTACAGAAGGATAAAAGAACTAAGTTCTCCTTCTCCAAATGCTTACTCAAGCTTCTCTACTAGCTGACAACTGGAACCTTGTATCTGAGGGGAAGAGGGTCCTCTGCTCAGGAGAATGTTTGGAACTAGAAGGGTGTGGAATGTGGGTGGGAGTATAGTCCTGGGGAAAAGAGAGTTTTGAAGTTTTGAAGATTTTACTTTTCTGTTAATAAAATACTTGCAGATTTTGTGGAGTAGCATTAGCATTGCACAAACAGAGTCCTTTTGCCTGAGGTTTTCCCTGAATCCTATCTCCTGGGAACCCAGGAGACACTGTGGGAAAGATGAGTCCTCAGAGGCAAGAGAAATGGCATCCTAACAATTTAAAATCCCACAGATAGTCTTTCCTTGGTGATTCTTAGTTTCTACTCTTGAACTTCCCTGAGTTATTTCCAGTTATAGGGTGAGGAGGGGGAATTTAAATTCCTCTTTCTATATTGTTTTCTATTAAATCTCAAAATTGTCGGGAAGGGAAAGATAAATTGGATGCTGTTTTGGTTGGTCTCTGCCACTGTTTTTTTGTCCATGCATTGGTATTCTAAGATTGGTCAGCAGTGCAGCTCTAGCCCTGTGGGAGAAACTGTAAAAGTCTAAAGGGAAAAGAAAACAGCTGCATGCTAAATTGGGAAGGGGGAAAAGAAAAAGGAAATCCCTGTAGATCAAGGAGGGGCCAGCAACCTACATCTAGTCCCCACTATCAAATTTACCTTTTTTTTTTTTTTTTTCCAAAAAGCCTAGTATTCTTGGACATCACATTTTAAAAGAAAGCCAAAAATGAAAATCTCCATTCATTGAAATAATAAATAACCCTTTCTACTGGCAGAAGTGAGTACAAGAAATGGGTCCTAGTACAATTCTACTGATAAGGTTCCTGGGAGCTGCTGAACTGTCAAAACAAGGACACGTAACTACTGAAACTCAATGGGGGAGCAGGGGGAAAGGTCAAGTGGATGCTACAAGAGAGCCTTAGTTTTTAAAAAGATTTAAGGCAACAATGACAATAAAAAATTAGCAGGAGAAGCTGGAGTAAAGTTGAACAATTAGTCTGTAATTATTGTTATCATAAATTTTTACAATTGTGAATATAGGTACACTTTCCAAGAAAATTACCTTTGCCTGTGAAAATTGGTCAGTATTGAACTAATCAATTTGATAGTACATGTGGCCTTCTATCTTCTACATAGCAGAAATGTCACTCTCAGGTAGGAGTGCATGGGTAGCATACAATTTTTGAGCCCCAATATTTTCTGTCCAGGGTCTCCTGGTGCCTTTTTATACTGGCCTCACGGTTAGACCTATGGTGTTTTGCATTCTGATTGCAGGAGGACTGCTGGTTTATGCCCTCTGTGTGCTTCTGGTGTTTATAATGAAGGATCCCTCCAGTGGGAGAGCTTAAAGAGTTCTTTACATGTTATTCTCTTAGCCACCACGGGCTGTAAATCATCTTTTCAGGTGTTGGCTTTCCTTGGCTTTCTGCCCTGCCTGGCTGATGGTATGAGGGGACAAAGTATAGAGAGGATACAACTGTTTTGCAGCAAGTTTCTGAAACTCAGCACATCCTGGAGGCTTTCTTCCACCTTTACCATCTTAAAAGTAGCATTTTAAGGTGACTAGGATGTCATGAATAGCTCTTGATGTGTATTACTAAATATGTGAAAAATCAATATCCATTTCAAGGAACTGCTTTATTTCACAAGACTTTCTTGTGGTGCTCACAGTTCTGGCACAGATTTTATTTTCCCTAAGGCTCAGAAAGACCAATAATACTTTGTTGCCATTTTTATTTTTATCAATAAAATTCCTTTGGCTGTCAAACCTTCTCTTAAGCAATGTTTAAGAGTTTGAGCAGCAAAAATGTTTGAGGTTATTCTTGAATTAGAGATTCAATTTTATTCCACCCAATGCAAATACTACTCATTGACATGTACCATGTGTTAAGTACCCAGTCACAGAGGTGCACAAGACAGAAACCTAGAGAGATAGACACTCGCCTACATTAAATCCACCCCCAGCTCTGTAAGTCAGTTCTTCGTATCCATATCAATCTGGATTTTCCAGAGAACATATATATCCTATTGGTTCTCTTTTTTGGAGGGAGAACGAGAGAGAGAGACTGAGATTTATTTTAAGGTATTGACTCACATGACTGTGGAGGCTGGCCAGTCTAAAATCCATAGGGTAGATTAGGAGGCTAGAAATTTAGGCAGGATTTATATGGTACAGTCTTGAGGCAGAATTCTTTTTTCTCTAGGAAACCTCCGATTTCTGCTCTTAAGACCTTCTACTGACCACGTGAGCCCAATCTACATTATGCAGAGTAATCTGCTTGACTTCAAGTTAACTGATTATAGATGTAAATTACACATCCACAAATACCTTCACAATAATACCTGGACAAGTATTTGACCAAACAAATGAGCATGATAGCCTAGCCAAGTTGACACATAAAATTAATCATCACAACATGCAAACTATCTCAGGTCTCTCTACTCTTCTTTATCTTTACTGCTGCTATTCTTGTTTAAACAACCAGTTTCTTTTACCTGGACAAATGCAACAGTATTCTACCTGCTCTGTTATCAGTCAGCATACTTCGGCTTATGCTATGGTAACAAGCAAACCCTACATCTCAGTGCCTTATGTTGGTAAGGTTTTGTTGCTTGTACACTTTACATGTTGTCTCTGGCTGTATTCAATGTTACATCTTTACTGAAGGACTTGGGCTGAAGGAGCAGCTCCTGTTTGAGTTGTGCTGCTCTCATGGCCAAGGGAGAAAGAATAATGGCAAGACACCATGATGGCTCTTTGCACTGCCACTCCAATGTGGCATCAGTTATTCTGCTTATACTTTATTGGCCAAGGTAGATCAGAGGGCTGCGATTGATGCCAATAGGTAGGAGGTGTATCTTTTTACAAAAAAGGCCAAGGAGTATTTAAAAATAGTAATATACTTACCACAACCCCTCTCTGTCGCCTATTCTCCACAATGTAATCAGAGATGTGCTTAAAATAAAATTGAATTATGTCACTTCTCTCCTTTAAAAAACCTTCAAAAGTTCAATGCTGTATTGGTCAGAGTTCTCCAGAGAAACAGAATCATGGGGTTCTGCTTGTGTATAAAGATAGATGATAGATGATAGATAGATAGATAGATAGATAGATAGATTTCTTATAAGGAGTCGGCTCCCACAGTTATGGAGGCTGTCAAGCCCTAAGATCTGCAGAGTGAATGAGAAGACTGGAGATCCAAGAGAGCCAATAGTTTAGTTATGAAGGTCTGAGAATCAGGACAGCTGGTTGTGTAGTTCTGTTAATAGTTTGAAGCTGAGCAGGCTCAAGACCCATGAAGAGCCAAGGTTTTTTTCTTGAAAAAAACCTTGAACAGTTACACTGTTCAAGTCTGAAAGCGGGAAAATGTCCCAATTTAAATACCATCAGGAAGAAAGAATCCTCTTTTACTTGGGAAAGGGTCAGGCTTTTCACTCTATTCAGGGCTTCAACTGATTAGATGAGGCCCACCCACATTGGGGAGAGCAATCTGCTTAATTAGTCTACCAACTAAACGTCAATCTCATTCAAAAACACCCTCATAGAAGCACTCCAAATAATGTTTTACCAGATAGCTGGGCATCCTGTGGCCCAGTCAATTGACACATAAAATTAACCATTATAAATCCATTTTTATTTGGATTCCCAACACACTTGATTGTAAATTCAAACTCCTACCCATGATCCATAAGGTCATATTCCTCCAAGCCTCACCTCAGGCCATATTCCCACATGCTTGTTCTATGGTAACCACAGCACTGGTCTGACTGCTCCTGAAACTCATCAAAATCTTGGCCGCTGCAGTATTTTTATATTTACTGACCTCCTAGGCTCTTTCTCTGCCCGCCCCCCCCCCAGTGTTTCACATGTCATGACTGGATCTTTCCCACTTTTCTAGCCTCAATTTAAATGCCTTCTCCTTGGAGATACCTCCCTTGAGTACCAATGCTTCTTTCATTTCTACTTTCTTTCATTAACCCATTGGTCTCTGGTCAAGTACCTTGGTTATGTTTCAATAGCCATTCTTAATTATCTAAAATTACTTATTGTCTCTTTCCTCTACTCAATGTAAGTGCCAAGACAGTTATACTTATGTCTGTTTTTCTCACTAATGCATATCTAGCCCCAATATAGCTCATGATACATCATAAGCATTCCATAAACATGTAGTAAATAAATGAAAAATTGAATGGGCTGTGAGAACTCAGAAATGAGTAAGGCAAATCCATTGGGTCTAAGTATGATTGCAGCTCAATCTAAATGAAAGATTTTTCCAAATAGAAAATAATTAACTACCTTTATAGTTCTCCATAAAAACACTTTTAAAAACATCTAGTTGATGCCAAAAGTTCTTGAGGTTTATGTGACTATTTATTCTTTAGTTATAATGCAAGGTCAGAAAGGTTGAATGACTATCCTGTAATATAATCCAAAGGTTTCTTTAATTCTGACTGATTATGTTTGTACAAGTAAAAATACTGACTTCATTTTGATAGAGGGCCCTAAATTCTGGATTTCCTATTTGATGGTTTATTTTGCCTAGTGTTGGATTGGGTTAGAAATATTGTAAGACTCATCTGAGTTTTATTCATCCAAAAGGCCATTATCATACACAAAGATTGATCTCCAAACCTCAGCTTCCTCAGATATAAGATAGCAATGACAATATCTCCTTTCCAATGTGTCTAGCACAGGTCTTAGCCCACATAAAATCTCAGTGGGCTGCAACTGTTCTTAGTGTATAGGTAGTAAGATGAGAAGTCTTGGTAGGTCAGCCCAGAAATGAAGAAGAATTAGTTGGGACTCGACTAAGAAATCTGGGATGCTCTGGTCATGGGACAGACAGAATTCAAGACAGGCTGACCACACGTTTGCAGGAGCAAAGCTTTAAAGCCCATCAGGACTGGAGAGAGCAAGATAGAGCAAATATTCAGAAGAAACTATATTAGTGTTTAAAATACAAGGACAGGGACTCAAGAAAGAGAAGAAACATCCAGTACTCAGATAGCTAAGGATCCAGGGCACAGGATAATCCATAAGTCTCATGCAAAGTTCCTGAAACCTTGTCTGATAAGCATCAGCTGGCCCAGACCAAGGGACCTCAGTGATAGAAATTGAGGTTTCAGTGGCAAGGACATCCGAAGTAATCAGAGTCATAGGGGAGGGCTCAAGTATTATGAGACTCTCTGCATGTTGAAATAAGAGGTCGTCATGGAGGTGATAATACCTTGGCTTTATAGCACTAACATAATGTCCTATTATCTAAGCAATAATACTTTGACCCATGAAGGATGTAGTATGTATATGGAGTAACTTGATGTATGTGATAACTAAAGCCAAGAATAGTTTAATCACATAATTCACCCATGAAGCTGGAGTGGGAGCATTGCATATGCCTTTTTATGTCCAGCCCAGAATTTTACCTTTCATAGTAGGGAGTCACAATCAATAAATATCAAAAGTACACAATGGATACTTGAAAACTCCACCTTCCTAGAAAGATCTGTGTCAATTTTGGTTGGATGCCTAGTGTAGCCTTAGGGAATCTAGTCAGGAAAGGACCAGCCATGATTCTGGACTGGACACCAATAATAAAACATATTTTTGTAAATAAAATGAGTGCATAGTTCTTTTCATTTTATACAGTGAATATAAACTATGTTGGCTGTTCAGTTTTTATTCTTATTCCCACTTGTGAATTGATTCTGTGTTCCCTTTTATGACTGATTTTATAATGATCTCCAAGTGACATATGTTATTCTTACGTACAAGTGGAATAGGTAGCTGCCCACCAAGTACAATTTGAAAATCCGATAATCCAGATCTCCCACTATCTCACCCCGTCACCTCCACTGATTAGTCTAGACACCAAAGTGAGGTGCTGCTGAGGCTTCTGTGTGATTACAGATGTCACCTGGGAAGGAAATGTGTGGAGTCCTCATTAGTCTTTAACACCATCTCAGATAACCATCAGGGTGAAAAAATGACAGTGTGATGGCTTTTTGTATCTATTTTTTTGTTTTTATTTTTATTTTTTCTAACTCTGAGCATTTGCTTCTTAAAGAATAGCTATGAATAAAGAAGTTTCTATTCGAAAAAGCTCATTCTACAAACTTTAGATTGTGGTTCTCAACTATGGTGGCACTTTAAAATAATCTGGGAAGATTTTTAAATCCTTGCACCAAATCTGTACCCCAACAGTATGTGTGAATCGCTGGAAGCAGTACCTTGGAGCCAGCGCTTTTTATAAAGCTCCCCAGGTGATTCCATTGGGAAGCCAAGGTTGACAACCACTTCTCTGGATGTCCTCCAGCATGAATAGGATACTAACATGAAGCATTTGTAAAGGGTATTTACCTTCATAGTAGAATTAAAAGATTGAGTAAACCATTTAAAACATAGATTAAAATACATCATAATCTTTAATTCGGGATACATGGAGACTGGGGATTAGGGGTAAGGGGCAATCTTTTACCTCTGTGTGGTCATAATACTTATCTTTAGTAAACTTGTTAATTGTGAAAAGAGAAAAAGGACCAAAAGGAGTAGAAAAATACATATAGTGGTGTTGATAAGAAGAAATAGTTTTGAGCAATAAGATCTTATATTGAATCTTATTTTTCTCATATGACTAAAATACAAAATTGACAATGGAATAATGATTGCATTTACATTGTATTACTTCC
This sequence comes from Mandrillus leucophaeus, assembly GCF_000951045.1. Taxonomy (NCBI): domain Eukaryota; kingdom Metazoa; phylum Chordata; class Mammalia; order Primates; family Cercopithecidae; genus Mandrillus; species Mandrillus leucophaeus. The sequence continues at coordinate 100,409 of NW_012101244.1, forward strand.
TACTTTTTGAAATTAAAATATAATGTACATACTGCAAAATGGACTCTTTTCGGTGTCTAGTTCTGCAAGTTTTGACAAACACAGTTTTGTAACTACTATATAGTAGTTACCCCCTTAAAAATTACCACCTTCCTATTTGCAATCAACCTCTCTCCTCTACCCTTAGGCCCTGCCAATCATTGATTTCTTTTTTTTTTTTTTCTTTTTTAGAGACGGGGTCTTGCTATGTTGCTTAGCCTGGCCTTGAACTCTTGGACCCATAAAGTCTTCCTGTCTCAGCCTCCGGAGTAGCTGGGACTATTAGGTGCACACCACTGTACTCTGACCTCTTTTCTATTCTTCTGGTTTTGCCTTTTCTGAATGTATTGTAAACAAAGTCATGCAGTTTTGTTGTCGTTTTAATAGTTATATTTTAATACGGCACAATTAATGTGTAGATTTTCTGCAGTATGTTCTGAAATGATTAGATATTCTTGCCTGAAAGAGAAACCTGTAATCCTTAACCAGGAAGAATTTACTTTGAGAGCTACCTGCACTGTAAACAAACATGCAGACCTGGGGGAGGTGAACTGCTTGGGAGGACAGAATTTACCAATTAAAAACAAGTTCAGTGATAGAAACATTGAGATTGATTCAGAAAAACACCAGTCACATAATTAAGCCTAAGGAAATAAAACACAAGACAGAGAAAAATTTTTTTAACTAACAAAAAATAAATGCTCAATTTTCTTGCTAGAAAAGCAATATATAGTAAAAAAAAAAAAAAAAAAAAAGAGTAGAAGCAAAGGCAAGTAAGTAGAAGGACCTGTCCTCTCACCACCAATTAAAAATTATAGATTTTATGCACAATATAAACATATTTCACACATAGTAATACGCTCACATTTATGTAAATATATAGAAAAAACATATTTTTTCTTACAAAATGGATATTTTGCATGCTGTTTCATAAAATATATTTCTCTCAAAGCTTTTTACTAAATTATGAATTATGAATAGCTTCTGCCAACAGTACATGGTAATGGTTGAAAGTACAGGAGTTAAGAACATAGACTTTGAATCATACAGACCTGACTATTATCCCAGGTCCTCTACTTACCAGATCTGTGACCTGGAGCAAAATACTAAAATTCTGCAAGCTTCATTTGTCTCACTTGCAAAATAAAGACAATTATACCTAATTTGTAAGTGTGTTGTGAGTATTAAGATAAAACAATACAGGTAAATGATTTAGTATACTGCCTGGAAAATAATAGTTATTCTACCGAGTTAGTGAACAGGAAAAGCTCAGGAAATACTGGAAATCAATGGTTTTTTGTTTTGTTTTGTTTTGTTTTGTTTTTTGGAGAAGGAGTTCTCCCATATTCATTGCATATAATGTATTCATTCCAAGCCCGCAGTTGAAATTTTCACAGACCCCTGAATTTTCTGTTCATTTTGAGGTAATTGAGTACTCCCTAAATCACTTTAAGTTGTAAACATACTCTCATTCAGAAATTAGGTAGCCTATTCCCAGATAATAACCAAAATTCTCAATGTGATATAATGTCAGGTCTTCTCCCAGCCTCTGCTTGGGGTAGAAGACTTCAATGAAAAATGTAGTTGTGATAACTTTTCTACTTCTGCATGGCAATCTTCTTCCATTCCCTGGCTGACTACCCAATTTCTAACACTTTACTTGTTGCAGTTGGAGAGGGAGGAGTGATAATTATGCAGGGAAGGTCTTTCTGGAACTAGTGTTATACATAGGCCTGTGCTGTTGGGGCCAGTGGGCAGGTGACTGTCTTGGGGGCACTTTATTTGGCTTTTCAGAGGACTCTGCTGGGCCCTCTGTCCTGCAGCTCTCTTGACCCAAGTGAAAGCATCTCTATTTCTGAGAGGCCCTCAGGACTCTTTCTTTACCCCAGGAATTTGGCACTCACCTCTGGGTTCTGGCTGCTTTTGTTTCTCTGCTCACTATGCAGTCACTTGGAATAGGCTCATGATGAATTCCTCTAATATGGAAAAGCCTTTCTCTCTCTCCCGTCCATGAGAGCCCTGGAGAATCCCTTGCCCCAACATAGTGGAATTGCAGGTCACTTCAACATGGAAACATTCTTCTGACGCCATGACTAAAGCTGTTAGGAATGAAGAAATAAAATTTGTGTTATCCTAGTAGTGGGAAAATCAATTCCAGGTTGTTACTTGTTCATGACCCAAACAAGTAAAGAGCCAAATAAAATTTGTTGAATTTTCAACAAAACTGATCTGATTTCAAAAACCTTTCCATCATATTTTTCCTGTAAATGCATAGTCAGTGCTCAGTAGATAAATGCTGAATTTGCATCTATGGCCAGGAATATAGGAGCCCTGAGAAAAATAGGCAGGATCTATACAATTGAGTAGCAAATGATTTTTCTCAAATATTTGAGAGAACAACTTACTGTTCAGCCAAATTGTAATTGCAATCACGTCTTTTGAAAATTAACTTAGATTAGTCATGATAATTTTTCTCTTCTTTTTTTCTGTATCAAACACTGAGCACTCATTAGCTATTATGGAGTAAATATTCACACTAAATGAAACACCAGTATTACATCCCAGCCACCTGACTCCTGATAATAAAGCACCATCCCTATCTTGAGAACATCCCTATCTTGAGAATATAACACTGTTATGTTAACAGTGTTAAATAAAACACAGCCTGCACTGATGCCACAGTGTTGGCTCAGATTCAATTTTGAACTACTCACTGTACCATGTTACATTTAATCACTGCTTATTTGAGTGATAGCATTTTTATTCTATGTCAAGCATTTTATTCTTGACTTGCTATTTGACAGAACATTTGGTCAGTGGTGGACTGCTTTAGAGGTCTTACTTTTTCCTGTTTTCTCACTAAAGCACTCTCTCAGAAAGGCATTTGAGAAAAAGATTTGGAGGTGGGCAGGGCCTTTCATTTGTCTTACAGTTCTATTACTCTGCCTTTCTTAGGCCTGGCTCACATCCAGTGTCTCAGAGCCTCTGTCTGCCAAGAAGCCAACCTCCTGGTTGGAAAGATAACCAAATCAGGAGACATTCGACTAAGGAGCTGGAAATAAAGAGATCAACAATAAACACGGTGCATTAAGTATTCTATTTCGTGACCCTAAGTAACAAACATGAAAAAAAACTATATGCCTCACAAGGCTATAAAGGACTCAACTCAATGATGGCCTGGTAAAATCAGATTATTCTTTCTCACATTTCCCTTTAGAGGGTTGATTCTCAGAGATTCATCTAGCTGGTAAAGTGTTTGACAAATGCTTCAGCAAAACTTTTTAAAAAGTACTTTCCAAATCTACTTATCAAATATCATGAATCTAGAAAACCTTTCTAAATATAATGGCATCTTTCTACAAACTAGGTAGGATTTTTTGTTGCAAGAAATAGAAGCACAATAGGGACCAGATGAAGCAAAAAGAGAAAGGACATCAGAAAGATATCCCAAAATGCATATAAACACCAAAGCATGTAATAGAATCCAGATATACAGTCCACTGGGCTTCAGAAATGGGCCACAAAAATGGAGCCCTGTGGAAACTTGGGAAACCTTCCTTCTATATCTTCTGTTTGGGCTTTTCCTGTGAATGTAAATGTACTTTTATCTTACATTGTGCTGCCCCCAAATCCACATAGTGGAGTATAACTTTTAAAAAGAATCCATATATTATATGTCGTCTTTGAGGAACCCAGGAAGAGTCCCAGTCCTCAAATTCTCAACGCAGGGATCGCATGGCTCAGTGCAAATCATGCACCCATCCCAGGAATAATCTGTGGCCCTAGTGACTGAGTCATGCTACAAAAGTGCTGCTGTAGTTTAAGATCTATGGATTGAGATCATGGGGCAATTCCCAGAAAATTTGAGATATTTTCCTTGAAACGCTTTGTGAGGTAGGGGAGTTTGGGGATAAATGAAATATTGGCATCCTGTGTTTTCAACTTTTCAGATAGTGAATGCTAACATGTTAAAGTTTTAAATAGAGCTATAAAGATAAAAGAGTATATGAATGGATAAATGAGATAAATATGTATAGCATTGCACTACATTAAAATGCTGGCTGAACTTATTTGGAAAAGAGACAACACAACAAAAAAGTTAAATGTTGACTCTGGAAATTTTTTGCCTAAATTTGAAATTTGGTTCCACTATTTACAAGCAATGGGTCTGCTGTGTGCCCAAATTTCTTCATCCATATAAAGAGAATAATAGAATTGCCCCTCTCTATGGGTTATTTTGTGATTAAAATTAATTAATATACATGTAAAGTGTTTTGAACAATAACTGGTGCATAGGAACACTTTATTGTTAATTGCTGTCACTTTATTTTTTTGGATATTCAATATGAGAAATCAGTTCAACTTTTATCTCACCCCACTGAGTTACTGTGAGATAATATAAAACCTGATTATTGCTGCATTAGTTTGGACTCAGTTTCTCACATGGGTAATACTGACTTTGGTGGCCTTTAGTGGGGACTTATCAGACCACTCAAAGTCATTAAATTCTTTAATAAAGCAAATAGTGCAAAACTGAGTAATGTCCAATAGTCAAATAAGGTCTTGTATTCACTTTTAACTTCATGATTCTAGATGAATCTGCATGACATTGGGGTCCTTCTCTTTCACCCATCAAATATTGCCTCTCAAAATTATAGTCATTTTATGCACACATGAAATGAAGAGGCCTATAGGTTAGGAAATAATAATATACCATTGTTTTGAGCTTCATAAATATGCAGTTCAAATTTCATAGGCTCATGAATAAATGCAGGGACATGGATTTAGCACATATTTCTTATTTAGTGTTTATGTGCTTGTCCATCTGTTGTTTGATCATTGCATTATAGAAGAGCATTTATACAGCTAAAAGAAAGGCCAATTTTACTTCCAAATCTATTTTCACAAAACAATAGATCCATTTTCAAAGGCTCGTATATTATCATGGAAGGTTGTTGTGGGACAGGTAACCTACAAGAAACAAATTCACTTTCTTTTTCTTCCTTCACTTTTTATTTCATTCATATACCCCCCTATAGACACACACAAATACACACAACTTACACACTTCACACATGGGCAATAAGAAGGTCCATGCTATTCTAGCTATCACTTAAAATTGAAGCAAAAAGCCACCTGCAGGTTGAAATGGTTATTAGGTTTAGCTGTGTCAACAAAACTTACATAGTTATAAGAGTGTCCTGAATTCATTCCAACAATCTTGGAGCCATATTCTAAAAAAGGACATTAACAAGACAGACTTTGGCCAAAGAGGGACAGCAGTGCTGTTAAAGGCTCTGAAAATTACATATTTGAGAAATAATGAAAAGAACCAGAAACGCCTTAGGCTCTTGTGACTCAATACTTCTCAATGGTAAAACCTCCTAATGCCTTTAAAAGTTACAAACCACTAGTCAAAGATTGCACATATATGCTGTAAAAATTAATTGTATTTAAATAGTATATAATTGTTTAAATTCTATAAAAATAGATATTCAATTAAACAGTCGTTTATTCCATTATTTCACAAAGGATTATATTAGGTGCTGGGTGTTGTGAGTGAAGAGGATGGGCTTAGCTTTGGATGTGAAACATTTGAAGGGTTGTCAGGATAGTCATGTATAGCAGGCAATTAGACACATTCTGGTCTGAGTCTGCATAGAGTAAGCAGGACTAAATGTGAATAGGTGTTAATATAATCTGTATAGAAATGATGATTAATGTAATCAGCACAGTGAAATGAAAGGGCCCAGGAATAGAATCGTGCTATTGAGGTTGCCTACATTTTAAGGGAATCTGAACCTCCATGTCCTGCCCACCCTGCTTACTCCACTAACTTAGCCTGCCACTTGGTGGCTCTAGTCAATTTCAGTTGCGGATGAGAGTAGGTAGGTGCCATTCTCCCATGGGCAGCTTTAGAGACATGTGTGTGTTTCTGTGTGTTTTTGTGTGTGTGTGTACAAGAAGGTGGAAGAGCAATGTTTTTCTGTTAAAAATTGTCAGGAAAGGAGAAGTTCCAGTAAGAACCAGAAAAGTAGAGGATCATGATGGACACCAAGGAGGAAGAACATTTCAAAAGCAGAGAATGATCAGCACCATTAGATGATATGGAGAGAAGGATAACAATGTAAAATGCAATTGACTTGGATAATTGTTATTGAAGTCATTCTAAGAAAAAGATAAAGTAGGGTGCTAAGTGAAGATCTCATTTTCAAAGCATTGGAAAGTAAACTGAAGTAGAGGGTGATGGCTGTTATGAAGTAAAGTCTTTGAGCATAGCCTATTATTTTAGGAAGTCTCTTATTAGAGGGGAAAAGAAGATGAGATAGTAGCTTAATGCAGAGGCAGGATCAAGAAAGTAATTTGTTTTAAGATAGGGAATACATAAACGTGTTTATAATCAGAAGAGAAGAAACAAGAGGAAAGTGATGGATTGAGGATGAGGAAACAGGGATGACTGATGGAGCAAAGTTCCAGAGGACAGAAGGATGAAAGGCATTGAGATAACAAGTGGAATAATTATTTTACATAAAGACAAAGTAATTCGTCCTCTGAGACAGGATGAACAGTGGAAAGTATCGGTACCAGTCAGAGGAAATCCAAGGTGAAGAGGAGGATAATTAAAGTAGCTGATTCTAAGAGTCTCATGGAAATGCACCCAGCGTTGGGTGCAGTGTTTACCCTTCAGCCTAGACAGGAGATATCAGCCTGATCAGAGACTCAGAGAACTGTGGGTTTGATGAGAATTATATCTGAGCCATATCAGCATCAAGCAGAACGTATATGGCTATGTAAGTCAATACTTTTGTTACCCAGAAAGACTTCAAGACCAGGTCAAGATCTGAGCCTTGTAAGTATCATTGGTCCAATGCTGGCCAATCTTCCTTCTCCTGAATCTGCACTGCAGGGCCCAACATTTCTCCCATCATGGCTGCTCTCCATTGACTTTCCACAAGCAGTTCTGACCAAGGTCTGCTGAGGTGGCTTCTACTCTTTAAAGATAGCAATGCTTCCAACTCTTTTCAGAGGCTGTTGAGAGGAGTGACCACAGTCTGAGAAGACAACTGGGGATGCAAAGTGAAGATAAACGACAACTGGAACAAGTTGAGTTTGAAATTAATTTATACTTCAGTGATAAAGTGAAGAAGGTAAAGCTATTATATACATTTGGTAAAGACTGGGTAATTATAAACAAATTAGAAGTTCCTGTTGGTATCATGAGTCAGAAAAGATTGTCAAACCAAATTATGAGAACCCCATGATAATGAATTAATCAATATTTAGATTTGCTTCTAAATTTTTACCTTTTTATGTTATACAACACCTCATCATCTAGATAGTCTAAATTTTATCCTTGAGTTAAGTCAGGTCCCTTGCAAGTTGCATCTTATTGCCAAGAATCACTTTTACTGGACTGTGCTTTGGTATTTTGCATTGAGATACTATAAAGAGATTTATGAAATACTCTCTTTTATCTCTTGTAGGAATATTGTTGAAGGTATTACTCACCACAGCAGGCTGCCTCTTTTGTGCAGGCCTATGAGAGCACTTTCTCTTTGTCCTCAGACATGAACTTGAATTTCTTCTGAACAACTGGAACATTTTGATTCTATAGGCATTGGCGATATTTTAATTGATTGCAATTCCTTTTTTTGCTTTGGTCGTGTATCTACTGAGAATGGTTTTAGCTACAATTACTTACAATAACCAAGGTAAGTGAGTTTTTAATTTTTTTTGTAGCAAGAAAGTCTAAAAGTAACTGACTGCTGGGGTTAGTTCAACATTTCATATGAGGACAAACGTCTCTGAATTTCTCTCAGACACAGGATGGCTGCTGCAGCTTCAGGTATAATTCTCAAACTTCAGTGTGCAACAGAAACACCTGGGGAGTGGAGGAAGTGCCCAGAGGCCCAAGCTCCTTGAAAGAGAATAGGGCCTGTGCTTCTTATATGTTTACCGGGTTCCTAGATGATTCCACTATTGACCCAAGCTTGAGAACCACTGCTCTAGTGCCTGCCACTGAAGACAAGAAGGGGAAAACAAAGCATATCTCTTCCTTCTGCACTGTCTGTCTTCTTGGCTAGAAAGAAAAATATTCAGAGTCACTGCAGCCAAATTCCTCTTGCTTCTGCTCTAAAGAAGGCTGAGGAAGGATTAAAGAACTCTGCCTCCAAACCCAAAATTTTGCATTAAAGAAGAAGCAGAGGAATGGGTGTCGGATGGGTAAAGATGGGCGTGTAAAGATCAGTGGTTTGGGGGCAAATTGCCTCTAGTTATATAGAAATGTATTTTATATTTTTAGTGGTAACTTTATCCTGAATTAATTTTTCTTTCCTATGTTTCTCTGATTTTTCTATTAAAATATTAGTTGTTATATATTAATTTATATAACCTACCCTCAACTGTTTACAAATACTGAATGTATGGTGACTGTGATGAAATTCTTAGACACCCACTTGCCTCATTATCAATGGCAGAATCCAGGGATGGTGAGATTCCACTCCAAGCTGCCCTGGGGCCACAGTGAGGAAAATGCATGCATGCTTCATTTCCCACATGTTCATGTTCTGGGTTGAAAGCAGGCTGACCGGGTGATTCATAGCATCAAAGTAAAGCTGAGATGCCTCCTTAATTAGACACAACTTGGGATTTGCCTCTTTTGGCAATTCTCTTTCAGCCTAAATATGAATGCTAGTTATTTTGTGACACTTTGTGGCTCTAGCTCATTAGATCAGAATCCTGATTATGCACCAGAAAAAATACTGATGCTCTGGCCTATCTCCATTGGAGCTGTTGCTTAGGTATCCATATTTTTATTTAAAAGCTTCCCAGGTGATTCTAATGGACAGCCAAGGTTAAGGGATGACTGCTGTGACTGGTAGACTCTCTCACCTAAACTCTCTGTTTTGTGCTCTGACTTTGGCTTGATTCATCTGATTCTATTCCTAATTTCAATTTCTGTCTGCAGTTCTCACTCCAGGATCTCTGTTTTTCTGTTCCCAGATGTTAACCTGATTTTCACTTGTGAGAGCTCTTTGAGTTCAGGATTGGTTTTCTTGACCCTGGGCTGTAGGTTTTAATTAACCCTGCTCTAACATTCCAGTGGCAAGAGGTGACCTCCTTTTTCTGATTTGCAGTAGTATACCACCTCATCCCTCTGACAGCCAAAAAGTGTGGGAAAATCTCCGGGCTTACAAACTGTGTTTAAGGAGGCAATGATTGACTCTTCAGAGTTGCAGTGTTCAATATGCAGGAAGCTTTCTTTATTCCATCCCAATTCACCTGAATGTCAACTACACTCTCATTTGGTCCCCATCTGTTTCTAGGTAAATCTCCCAAATAGCCTCTTGACACTGAGAGCTGCTTGCTTTCTCCTCCCAGTTTCTAAACCCAGGAATCTTCACAACTCTGTTCTCCCCTACAGATCTCCAAAAGATCATCTCTGTACTGATGTACTGAATTTTTGCTAGTTTAATCTTTACCCTCCTAGGTTTCTTTTCTTTTCTTTTTTTTTTTTTTTTTTTTTTTGAGTTTTAAATTTCTTTCCTCATCAACTTCCTTCAGGTTCTCGTGCTTTAGGTATAGCCTCTATACCCAAGCTACCTGCAAACAACAAATATGCCTCAAATTGAGGTAATAAAATCAATGGTTAAACATCCAGGCTTTGTAGTCAAGCAGCCTGGCCTCAAATCCTAAATCTGTGACTTCCAAATTGGTTTTCTCACTTGCAATGTGGGGTGATAATAAGACCTAATCTGTAGGATTGTTAGTAGAAAGAAGTAAGATGATCTTGGAGGATTTTCTGATACACAGTAAGTGATGCAGACATGTTAGGTATTTGCCACAGATACTGAGATGGAATTTGCCTCACATGTATTCATTTATTGAGGATCAACACCTGTGAAAGGAAGCAGGGAAGAAGTTCAACTGAGATGTTGGTCATGCTGTGTTTTAAAGTAAACATTACCTTTTTTTCCCTCTCTCACTCTCTCTTTTTTTTTTTTTTTTTTTTTTTTTTTTGAGACAGAGTCTGGTTCAGTCACCCAGGCTGGAGTGCAGTGGTACAATCTCGGCTCACTGCAACCTCCACCTCCCAGGTTCAAGGGATTCTCCTGCTTCCGCCTCCTGAGTAGCTGGGATTACAGGTGCCCGCCATCATGCCCCGCTAATTTATGTATTTTTAGTACAGACTGGGTTTCACCATATTGGCCAGGCTGGTCTCGAACTCCTGACCTCAAGTGATACCTTACTCAGCCTCCCAAAGTGCTGGGATTAAGACGTGAGCCGCCGCTCCCGACCGTAAACATTTCCTTCGAATGTCACTCTGTGCTGGGTGGAAATGGGCAGCCTCTAGACGCTCTCCTTACCAGCCACCACATGCTGCTCAGAGGAGCTTGTGGCCCTGGGTGAGGACGCTCCCTGCAGGTGAAGGCAACCCTGAAGAGTCTGACAGCTGTTGGCAGTCACGCTTCCTGGGCTCTCAGGGGGTCTTCCTTGAAGGAGCATGCGGTGCCTCTCAGTGTCTACCACAGTGTCTCCCTCATTCCTCTGGTTTGCAGGAGAAAAGTGCACCTGTCTGATGTGCCTTAGCCGTGGTGTGTAGTGGGGAGGGGAGTGGCGGCGGTAGTTTTTCCTCAGGTAGCCTATGTTTAGAAATAATATGCTCACGGAAAGCCCCTATTCTTTTAGTTACAAACTACCATAAACCGGTGGCTTACAAACTACGGAAGCTTATTTCTCACAATTCTGGGAGCTGGAAAGTTTGTGCTCAAGGTACTGGCAGATTTGGTGTCAGGTGAGCCCTCCTGGTTCATATATGGTTGGCTTCCTGCTGTGTCCTCACACGGTGGAAGAGGCAAGCAGCTCTCTAGAGTCATAAGGGTGGTGCTAATCCCATTTCTGAGGGTGGAGCCTACCAAAGGCCCCGCCTCCTCACAACACCACTTTGAGGGTTAGAATTTCAACAGTTAACATTTGGAGGGGTACGAACATTCAAAACACAGCACCTATCAATACAAACAGGACATTTCAGAAGCCTGAGGATGCGCCTAATTTCACGTTTTTAGATTCCTGGGCTAGAGTTCAGGTTTTTATTATCACAAATAAGAGAGAGCAGAAGGAAGTAAACGTACAATGGGAACAGGGTGATTTTAAATGAGTTTTGGTCCTCAGACCTTGGTCTGAGGTAGTTTCTGGAGATTCTGCTAACACAGCCTGTCAGCAAACAACAGCATTTGTGCACAGAGCTCCCAGGATTCCACTTTACAAAATCACTTTGAGCTACCACTTCATAATTTATATAAAGGCATTGTTTCTATAGCCTGCAAGAAATTTTGGAAGACAAATCTAATAACTGATTTTTTTTACAGGTTATTTTCCAGGGTAACTAAAAATCAAAACTGATTTACTTAAAATGGTCATCCCAGTTTTAATAAATGTTTAATTTCTCAGATGCTATGATCTTTGTCTTCATTCTTTACTCAGCAGAAACTGGATTAATTCCTGAAGAAAGATAAACAAATATTTTTTGTTACTGACTTGGTCAAATGTTTTCTCAATCCTTTTGGCCTGGGATAATTGTAAATACACAGCATGTTTAACCAGACCTCTGTGGGGTCTCATGGACAGGGGATGAAAGACCATTAGATTTTAGACAGTCTATACAACAACTATCATCCTTGAGGTTGTTCATGGTAGCTTTCTTTCTGTTCTTTTTTTTTTTTTTTTTTTTGAGACAGAGTCTCACTCTGCTGCCCAGGCTGGAGTGCAGTGCAGTGGTGCAATCTTGGCTTACGGCAACCTCCACCTCCCAGGTTAAAGCGATCCTCCTGCCTCAGCTTCCTGAGTAGTTGGGACTACAGGCATGCACCACCATGCCCAGCTAATTTTTGTATTTTTAGTAAAGATGGGGTTTCACCATGTTGGCCAGACTGGTCTGGAACTCCTGACCTCAAGTAATTCACCTCCTTAGCCTCCCAAAGTGCTGGGATTACAGGCGTGAGCCACCATGTCCGGTCCCTTAGCGCATTCTTAAATCATACTCATCAAGTGGGAAATGTAGCTTTGTGGATATATTCTAGCTACAATCAGAATTAGGTCCTTATCATCTACTCACAGATTGCATCATTTAGCAGTGACGAATACAAGTTTTGGAGTAATAGACAGCTGGATTTGAGTCTCGCCACTGAAAGAATGTCTGTGGGGCTTTAGACAAATGACCTTGCTTCTTTAGGCCCTAGTTTTCATATCTGAAAAATGAAGATAACAATTGCTGACTGTGGGGCTTCAATGTCACTGTCATACTTAGCACACTAAATATTCAACAAATAAGTAGCATCAACATCATCCTCATCATCATGTCTCTTTTCTTTCACCCTAACAATGTTCAAGAGAAGAATCAATTTTTCTCTTAAATGAACTTCATGTTTTGAGTCTTGTGAGGTTTAATTCTTTTTCCTTTTAATTTTTCTTTCATGTAAGTCATATATTTGTCACTTCCAGTGTAATTTGTGGACCCCTGGTTTCCAAAGATAAGGAGTAATGTTGTATGCAGTAGCTCCCAGGGTTGGGGTGAGGAGCTTGGTCTGTGCTGGTTTTTAGTGACTTTCAAACAAGAACATCACTGTCAGTAATTCATTTAGTAGACTATTGCACCAAATTATATGTCTTGGGGATTACTGGGAATAGCTTTGGTTTCTGCACAATTGACAAGGTGTTCTTTAAGTCCCCTATGGCCATTAGGTGAAGCCCTCCAAATTATGGAACCTTAGTGTGCCTTGAGAGGTTAACTCCACCTTAGATGGAACCAGAAGGACTTCTCAGTGGGACCCAGGGATCTATACTACAGAAAATTTAAATCTTTCATCCAGTGTTGAAGCAGTTTTTAGCCTAAATGTGGGTTGAGAACAACATCAGTTCATATTACTACCTCTCCTAGCATTTTATCTGTATGTTTACAGTTCTTCTCCAATCTCCCTATCTGTGACTACTGTTCTTGCTTCATGCACTTTGGGGTTAAAGCAGGATAGACATGTTAATGACAGTGGGGTTAAGACTTGTGGCACATGTGACAGGAAATGAGTCAAACAAACGTGTCACATCTAGACATCGACTTCAAGGACTGTACTGTCATCCTAACACTTCAGTCATCACACTTTAGGCTCTCATCCCTGAATGAACTAGCACCTCTGTATTCACTGTCCCCTCCTCTTTGATTCTCTGTTAATCTTATCCCAGTTTAGAATAGCTTTAAGATGACACATTCTAGAATCAGACCGTCTGGGTTCAAATCCTGGTTTTGCTACTTTCATCTCTAAACTCAGGGCAATTATAATACCTATCTCAGGGGGTTACTATAAAGATCTACTGCAATAATACTTAGGATAATGACTGACATGATAAATATTGGCTGATAATATCTTATTATAATTAGTCACATGCAACACCCTGAGCTCATAATAGGAATCCTAGCCAGGTTCCACTGAGATCTGGTTTGTTTTGGGTCAACAGCTTATGGAACAATCCTCTAGTTGAAGCAAGGAGAGTTTTTACCAAAAGAAAAATGACACAGCTTAAAGTTACCTGCATAGCGTTATGAAACATGTACAAATAAAACCTCTGGATAAATACAAGCCTGGTGAAACCCACCTTACCAAACCCTGCGGCTTTGTAACCTGATGCAGAACTCCCATTCCTTCCCTCATCCCCTCTATAAGTAGATCTTAATGCAATGCTTGCCTAAGGGACTGAACTCACATTAGAGGGCATAAGAAAAGGCTAGTTAAAGAGAATCAGCAAGATATAAAAAAGTTTGCTTTTCAGTGACTACATTTGAACTGTGCTTAAGTCATTATTGACTTGCTACACTGGCAAATGAACAAAACAGATGTTCTAGCAGAACATTCTGAGGTGGCCTTCTTTGGCATAAAGACCTCTATAAGTTAAAGAAGCTTTGGTGAGAATAAATATATAGAAATATAAATTAATCGAAAGAAAAACTACTAACAGTCTGGGAGCAGGGGCTCACACCTGTAATCCCAGTACTTTAGGAAGCAGAGTGGGGTGGATCATTTGAGCTGAGGGGTTCGAGACCAGCATGGGCAACATGGTGAAATCCTGTCTCTACCAAAAATACAACCGTACCCCACCAACGAAATAACAAATTAGCCAGGGATGGTGGTGCGCGTCTGTAGTCCCGGTTACTAGGGAGGCTGAGGTGGGAGGATCACTTGAGCCTGTGAGGCAAAGTTTGCAGTGAGCAAAGATTATGCCACTGCACTACAGTCTGGGTGATACAGTAGGACTCTGTCACAAAAAAAAAAAGAAAAAAAGAAAAGGAAAGCTACTAACAATAATGATTCATTAACTCGACACTTGACCAGTTAGCCAGTTCTTCACACCTCAATCTATATTAAAGCAAAAGGGTTGTAAGAGGAAAGTGAGTCAAAATGGCTACAAAATATGCAGGAGCTGCAATACTAATCTCTGATAAAACAGACTTTAAACCAACAAAGATCAAAACGGACAAAACAGGGCATTACATAATGGTAAAGGGATCAATGCAGCAAGAAGAGCTAACTATCCTAAATATATATGCACCCAATACAAGAGCACCCCGATTCATAAAGCAAGTTCTTAGAGACCTACAAAGAGACTTAGACTCCCACACAATAATAGTGAGAGACTTTAACACCCCACTGTCAATAGTAGACAGATCAATGAGACAGAAAATTAACAAGGATATTCAGGACTTGAACTCAACTCTGGACCATATGGACCAAACAGAAATCTATAGAACTCTCCACCCCCAAACAACAGAATATACATTCTTCTGAGCACCTCATCACACTTATTCCAAAATTGACCACATAATTAGAAGTAAAACACTCCTCAGCAAATGCAAAAGAATGAAAATCATAACAAACAGTCTCACAGATCATGGTGCAATCAAATTAGAACTCAGGATTAAGAAACTCACTTAAAAACACATAACTACATGGAAACTGAACAACCTGCTCCTGAATGAGCAGGGTTTTCACTACTGGGTAAATAATGAAATGAAGGCAGAAGTAAAGATCTTCTTTGAAACCAATGAGATTGAAGACACAATGTAACCAGAATCTCCGGGACACATTTAAAGCAGTGTTTAGAGGGAAATTTATAGCACTAAATGCCCACAGCAGAAAGCAGGAAAGATCTAAAATTGATACCCTAACATCAAAATTAAAAGAACTAGAGAAGCAACAGCAAACAAATTCAAAAACTAGCAGAAGACACGAAATAACTAAGAACAGAGCAGTACTGAAGGAGATAGAGACACAAAAAACCCTTCAAAAAATCAATGAATCCAGGAGCTGGTTTTTTGAAGATATCAACAAAATAGACCACTAGCCAGATCACAAAGAAGAAAAGAGAGAAAAATCAAATAGACGCAATGAAAAATGATATACGGGATATCACCACTGATCCCACAGAAATACAAACTACCATCAGAGAATACTAGAAACACCTCTATGCAAATAAACTAGAAAATCCAGAATAAATGAATAAATTCCTGGACACATACACCCTCCTAAGTTTAAGCCAGGAAGAAGTCGAATCCTTGAATAAACCAATAACAAGTCCTGAAATTGAGGCAGTAAGTAATAGCCTACCAAACAAAAAAGTCTACGACCAGACGGATTCACAGCCGAATTCTACCAGATGTACAAAGAGAAGGTGGTACCATTCCTTCTGAAACCTTTCCAAACAATAGAAAAAGAGGGAATCCTCCCTAACTCATTTTATGAGGCCAGCATCATCCTGATACTGAAACCTGGCAGAGACACAACCAAAAAGAAAATTTCAGGCCAATATCCTTGATGAACATTGATGCAAAACTCCTCAATAAAATACTGGCAAAGCAATCTAGCAGCACATCAAAAAGCTTATGTGCCACGAACAAGTTTACTTCATCCCTGGGATGCAAGGCTGGTCCAACTTATGCAAATCAATAAACATAATCCATCAAGTAAACAGAACCAATCACAAAAACCACATGATTATCTCAATAGATGCAGAAAAGGCCTTCAATAAAATTCAACATCTTTTCATGCTAAAACTCTCAGTAAACTAGGTATCAATGGAATGTACCTCAAAATAGTAACAGCTATTTATGACAAACCCACAGCCAATAACATACTGAATGGGCAAAAGCTGGAAGCATTCCCTTTGAAAACCAGCACAAGACAAGGATGCCCTCTCTCACCACTCCTATTCAACATAGTATTGGACGTTCTGGCCAGGGCAATCAGTCAAGAGAAAGCAATAAAGGGTATTCAAATAGGAAGAGAGGAAGTCAAATTGTCTCTGTTTGCAGATGACATGATTGTATATTTAGAAAACTTCATCATCTCAGCCCCAAATCTCCTTAAGCTGATAAGCATCTTCAGCAAAGTCTCAGGATACAAAATCAATGTGCAAAAGTCACAAGCATTCCTATATACCAATAATAGACAAACAGACAGCCAAATCATGAGTCAACTCCCATTCACAATTGCTACTAAGAGAATAAAATACTTAGGAATCCAACTTACAAGGGATGTGAAGGACCTCTTCAAGGAGAACTACAAACCAATGCTCAGGGAAATAAGACAGGACACAAACAAGTGGAAAAACATTCCATCCTCGTGGACGGGATGAATCAATATCGTGAAAATGGCCATACTGCCCAAAGTAATTTATAGATTCAATGCTATTCCCATCAAACTACCACTGACATTCTTCACAGAATTAGAAAAAACTACTATAAACTTCATATGGAACCAAAAAAGAGCCCACATAGCCAAGACAATTCTGGTCAAGAAGAACAAAGGAGAAGGCATTATGCTACCTGACTTCAAACTATACTACAAGGCTACAGTAACCAAAACAGCATGGTACTGGTACCAAAACAGATATATAGACCAATGAAACAGAACAGAGGCCTTAGAAATACCACCACACATCTACAACCATCTGATCTTTGACAAACCTGACAAAAACAAGCAATGCGGAAAAGATTCCCTATTTAATAAAAGATGCTGGGAAAACTGGCTAGCCATATGCAGAAAACTGAAACTGGGCTCCTTCCTTACACCTTACACAAAAATCAACTCAAGATGGATCAAAAACTTAAATGTAAGACCTAGGACTATAAAAATCCTAGAAGAAAACCTAGGCAATACCATTCAGGACATAGGCATGAGCAAAGACTTCATGTCTAAAACACCAAAAGCAATGGCAACAATAGCCAAAATTGACAAATGGGATCTAATTAAACTAAAGAGCTTCTGTACAGCAAAAGAAATTATCATCAGAGTGAACAGGCAACCTATAGAATAGGAGAAAATTTTTGCAATCTATCCATCTAACAAAGGGCTAATATCCAGAATCTACAAAGAACTTAAACAAATTTACAAGGAAAAAAAAAAATCAAAAAATGGGCAAAGGATATGAACAGACACTTCTCAAAAGAAGACATTTATGCAGCCAACAGACATAAGAAAAAATGCTCACCATCACTGGCCATTAGAGAAATGCAAATCAAAACCACAATGAGATACCACCTCACTCCAGTGAGAATGGTAATCTTTAAAAAGTCAGGAAACAACAGATGCTGGAGAGGTTGTGGAAAAATAGGAATGCTTTTACACTGTGGGTGGGGGTGTAAATTAGTTCAACCACTGTGGGAGACAGTGTGATGATTCCTCAAGGATCTAGAACTAGAAATACCATTTGACCCAGCAATCCCATTGCTGGGCACATACCCAAAGGATTATAAATCATTCTACAATAAAGACACTTGCACACATATGTTTATTGTGGCACTATTCACAATAGGAAAGACTTGGAACCAACCCAAATGTCCACAATGATAGACTGGATAAAGAAAGTGTGGCACTTATACACCATGGAATACTATGCAGCCTTAAAAAAGGATGAGTCCATGTCCTTTGCAGGGACATGGATGAAGTTGCAAACCATCATTCTCGGCAAATTATCACAAGATCAGAAAACCAAACACTGTATGTTCTCACTCATAAGTGGGAGTTGAATAATGAGAACACGTGGACACGGGGAGGGGAACATCACACATCAGGGACTGTCAGGGGATGGGGGGGTGCTAGGGAAGGGATAACATTAGGAGAAATACCTAATGTAGATGATGGGTTAATGGGTGCAGCAAACCACCATGGCACATGTATACCCAAACAAAACTGCACATTTTGCACATGTAACCCAGAACTTAAAGTATAATAAAAAATAAATATATGAGATACACATTTTGCCACAAGTGCCAAGATATTTAGGAGTAAATGAATTGTGATATGAATTAAGTACAATACATGACATTTGATGATTTTTAAAGATTACTGTCTGTTGCAATTTTTAGGCATTCCATTTTAGCGTAGCTTATTACTGTCTTTTTTACCTGTCATGGCAATACCTGAAGCCACATCATTGTTTCTATTATTAATCAGATTCCCTAAATTTTCCTTTTTCAAATTTAAAATAATTCATATGTGCTAATTTAAATGTTCTTTTTTTTTTTTTTTTTTTTTTTTTTTGAGATAGAGTCTCACTCTGTTGCCCATGCTGGAGTTCAGTGGCACCATCTCGGCTCTCTGCAACCTCTGCCTCCTGGGTTCAAGCGATTCTCCTGCCTCAGCCTCCAGAGTAGCTGGGATTACAGGTGCCCACCACCATGCCCAGCTAATTTTTGTATTTTTAATAGAGACAGGGTTTCACCATGTTGGCCAGGCTAGTCTCGAACTCCTGACCTCAGGTGGTTCTTGTGCCTCCACCTCCCAAAGTGCTGGGATTACAGGCATGAGCCACCACACCCGGCCATTTGAAATATTCTTAATTGATCTCTTAGATGTCTGCAAGGAAACATGTGAAAATGTAAGATAAAATATAATCTTCTTACTGCATGAAGGCAAGATGACTATTGATGTTGAAGGCATGCATCATTCAGACATCACCATGCAGTATACAGTACACATTTGCATTAAGTCAACAAATCCTTTGGAAGTGTGATGCATGTCTTCTGGACAAAAGAAAGAGGATTCCATTTCAATGAGACCTAAAAATATTATGGAATAATAGTTACATATATGGACCTTATAATAATAACTGGCTTTCCCAATAAAATATGATGAATCTACAATGGTTTCACACCCTGGTATTTTAATAATGGCATTTGAGAGAAAGGTTTCTATATGTTACTGTTTGTCAATAAACAAATGATCTTGAAATGCACTATTCTATGGGTTACAAGAACAAAACCTAAAGCATCTTGGTGGAATAAACTTCAATGATAAAATGTGAAAACTCTATAAATATAAACACATTGCTTGAAGGCAGGAATATTTTCTCCCTCATTCATTTTCGCTTTTCCAGATAACAATTCAGCTCTGATTTTGTAGCATACCATATATTTCATTCCAGCTAACAATTAACTTATTTCTGGGTAACAAATAACTTAGTTCTGTGAAATGACAGCATGGAGCTGCAAACAATACCTCAGGAAGACATGGTAATGATTTATCTCTGGTGTTTGTCTAAAGAAAAAAGAATGTGGCAGAGAGGAAGTAAATCTGATGAGCATTAAATGGCAGTGTTGCTTTTTGAAAGAAATCACATGAATAATGCATCAAATGCATCTGCGAATATATTTAGCTGTGCACTGTGGAGGTGAGTGAGTGTATCACCGGAGCTCACAGCCACCAGCATCCGATCACTTTCCAGGAGCTATTTTAAAACAGGTGTGGCATTTTTTTTTCTACCACAGAAACTAAGAAATATTTAAAAGGTTTTGTTGCCTGAATTTACTGAGGCTCTATTCAAGGACAGGGGTGGGGAATATTCTTCAATAAAGGCATAGCCATACAGAAGGCATTTTGCATTCTTAAACACTATTTGCTGTATGATGGATTGAATCGTGCTGTGGAATAACTTCCTCTGTGCTCTGCAGTTCTCTAGTGTCCCCTTTCAACAACTTGTTTCTGGCCTCTCTAGAGGTTCATTTGTTCAAGAAAGGACAATAACAGTAAGGACTGAAAAGTACACTCCACAGGCAATCATGCCATTGCTATAACATCTGGGATACTGTTTTTTCACTCTAAGCATGTGCTCCTAAATACCATAGCTATCTGTTATGGGCTAGTGTGTACCCCAAAAAGATATGCTTAAGTCCCTAACCCCAGGTACCTATGAATGTGACCCGCTTTGGAAGTACACTTTGCAAATGTACACAAGTTAAGATAAGGTCATTAGGGTGGGACCTAATTCAGTATGACTAATGCCCTCATAAGAAGAGGAGAAAACGCCAAGGCGTGGTGGCTCATGCCTGTAATCCTAGAAATTTGGGAGGCTGAGGTGGGCAGATCACCTGAGGTCGTGAGTTTGGGACTAGCCTGGCCAACATGGTGAAACCCCATCTCTACTAAATATACAAAAATTAGCCGGGCATTGTGGTGGGCACTTGTAATCCCAGCTACTTGGGAGGCTGAAGCAGAAGAATCAGTTGAACCCAGGAGGCAGAGGTTGCAGTGAGCCGCCATTGCACTCCAGCCTGGGCGACAAGAGTGAAACTCAATCTCAAAAATAAATAAATAAACAAACAAACATACAAACAAACAAATACATAAAAAATAAGAGGAAGACAGAGGCAGACATGGTCACTCAAGGAGAATACCACATGACAATAGAGGCAGAGATTGGCATGATGCTCTCTTAGCCAGGAATACCAAGGATTTCCAGCAATACCAGAAACTAAGAGAAAGGCATGGAACAAGTTCTCCCCTAGAGCCTTCAGGGAGAGAATGGCTCTGCTAATATCTCGATTTCAGACATCTGGCCTCCAGAACTGGGAAAGAATACATTACTGCTGTTTAAAGCCACTGAATTTGTATACTAGTATTTTATTACAGCATCTCTAGGAAACTAATATACTATCTAAATTTTAATCTCTGGAGTGAGGGGTAAGAAGCTAGTGAGCATATAGAGACAAACTAGTAATGCACGATGTGGGTATTTGACCAATGGTGTCGAACGTCTCCACACATTGGTTAATGAAAGGGTATATTGCAATGATCGCTAAATATGTGAGAGGTACAGATTGACAAGGTTTGTCTCAGTTCGTCCAGGGAGTGCTGGTTTCCACTTACTTTCTGAGCATAATAACTACTAGGACCCTTTCACTTTCACAGCATCTCAGTTTGGATAATAAGTTATGACCATTCTCCCTCTATGTGCACTATTAAGCATTTAGTGAAAGAATACAGTTTCATCACTAATCTTCTGTATTTTCCATTAAAAATTTCTAGTGTCACAGGCAAAATCCCTCTAACACTGCAGTGAATTGAAGATTTAAGATTCCCAGAGCCTGGGTCACTTTCAGGCTTAATTCATTCTGGGACCCACAAAATCACACCTCTAATACTTGGGTCCTCAGGAAATAATGTTTTGCTTTGTTTAAACAAGTTGGAATAAACACAACTAGTCCTGTCTCTTATACACATCTAGATGTGTATAAGAGACAGGAAATAATGTTTTGCTTTGTTTAAACAAGTTGGAATAAACACAACTAGTCATACCTGGGGTGGGGGAGATTGGGGGCAATAACAACTAAATTTAAGTGCAACACAAGTACTCTGAACTACACAACACCTTTCAGTTACTGCCCAGTGATCGAGATGAGCAATGTAGATCCTGAAAAAGAGTCGGAGACATGGCCCCTGTTTCTTGCTTTGTCATAAATTCTTCCTGACCTTGAATAAATGTATCGTTTCCCTCGGTTTTCCCACTTGAGAAGTGAAGGTTATAATAATTGGCTTTTTATTTTCTTGCTATATGTTGCTTAATTAGAGAATGCTGGTGAAACGCCTTCAACAATTTGAGAAAAACAATTTGTATGTCCCATGACTTGATGATGGACCTATACAGAATTTACTCATCAGAGTTAGAAGGACAGATCAGTTCTCATTTCTTGTCAGTGGCATGCTTGCTGTAATACCATGGCGTAGTCCTGGTGAAGTGCGTATGAAAAATGACTTTACGCAGTGTCTACCAATCTTTGTTCACTCTTTGTTTTCCTCTCCTATATGTTATGTTATATTTAAAATAAAACGATTGACATTGTTTTCTCCTGGTGACTGCTTTTAGCCTCAACTCTGGCTTCTGAAGCTAAAATGAGGCCCCTGTTTCTTTCTACACTTATGACTGTCAATCTAACACATTAGGAAGGCAGTAGGGGATGTTGCTGAGAGCAAAAAGCTGACTTGGAAGTTGGTATTGGGACAGCAGGATGTTTCCCAGGTATTTGTAAATGTAGATGTGGGCAGAGCAGTCTAGTGTAATTGTTAACATCAATACCCTGCACTGCTCCTCCTCAGACAGTGTTCATACAATGTCCTTTGAATAACAGTACCATTGCAATGACAGCATTATATTATACTTTTCTGTTTATAGGTTTGTTAATTCCAATAGTGCACTGCTAAAGATTGAAGCTATATTTATTCACATTTTTATTTTTATTTGTAGTACTTTCCTAAATGCTAGAAAATAAGTAGAATTGAATGCACATTTAATAAATGAGTAGTAACCTTTTAAAGAACAAAAATTGGCTGGTTATTTAATCAGTGAACTAGTATGGAGGCTTTGTAATGTGCCAACTTGGCAAGACTGACTTATGTTTACAGGGTTTCTTTTTTTCTGAAATTTTTCTTTTAGGGTGATCCATGAGAAATATTCTGTGTAAGCTTCAGAGGGCAGAAAGGAAGCAGCAGACACATTGCTTTTAAGCACTAAAAAGTTTGAGGCAAGGTCATCAGATGCTTTTTTCGCTCACCAACATTGTTGCTTATCTGCTGTTGCACCTCCTTGACATGAATGGCAACCAGGACAGAAACTGCTTCACCTATCCCCAGATCCCTTTTGAATTTCTCCAGTTTGTATGTCACCTGTACCTTCAGCTCCATGATGAAGGGTGCTGGTGTGCCCTGTGGAATACTCATATCTGCAAGTTTAGAAGCATTGAGAACTGAGGCTGGCTCCAGTGTGTCCTCGTGGGTCCCAGCATCTGCTTGTGGGCTCTAGCTTGCCCCAGTTTTCCCACATTCTATAGCCATCTTGCCTCTGACAGCCTGTGCAGCAGACTTCAAACTCCAGCATCAGATGCAAAGACAATAGCCTTACCAACAGTGCTTAACTTTCACAACTGCGCAAGGTCAAATTCCTGTAAAAAATCTTTTACATGCACACACACCCCCTATGTATGCATGTGAATATGTATGTATATATACCTCCTACTGGTTCTGCTTCTCCAGTTGAATCCTGCTTGATACAGCTGGTCTAACAGACCCTGGAGATAAATTGCTGAAGAGTGCTCTCTCTCTCTCTCAATCTCTCTCTCTCTCTCTCTCACTGTGCGTGTGTGTGTGTGTGTGTGTGTGAGTGTATGATTGAGACAAAGGCACTATAAGTTAGAGTAATGCTAACTGTTGGAACAAATATCTTTAAAACAAACATCGGTAATTTAACACAATAAATTTTTGTTGCTCCACAGAACTCTAATGCATTTCTCTTTGTTGTGGGAGAGGATACATTTTTTTTTTTTCTGTACTTATTTAGAAACCTAGCCTCAGGAGATTTCTCTTTCTCCAAGAAAGGACTACTGAGGTCTCCCTGGGCAACAGCATTCATACAGAAGATGGAATAAGACACACAGGAGAATATATCTAACTATATCCTAGCCACTTCAGGTTAGAAGTGGCACCCGCCATTCTGCTTATATTGCATTGGTGAGAACTAGTTCCATGACATCACTTTAAACAACTGGTGGAGCTAGGTAGTCCCTTCCTAGCTACAATGGCATCAAGGAAGGGGAACACAAATGTTTGGGGAAAGAGCTAGATATCATTTCCACACAGAATCTTATGTAAAAAATGTTGATTAAAAAAAAAAACAACTTTGATCATCTTTGTTCTTGCATTTTAGCTTGGTGCCAGACTTGCCTAGGAAAAAGAAAATACAGTGAAATTCAATCTATAAGGAGAGCCAAAAAACAAGATCTGGACAACTTCAAGATGGCATATTCCATTGTACCCTGAAGTGAATGGCAGGCAGCACAGCTTGCAGCCACCTTAGAAGAAGATCTGGCACTTGGAGATCAAGCTGAATTAGAAATAATCATTTAAAAATTTTCTGCTGACTACCAAAACCATTAACATCCAAGTCCTATATGAATGTGTCTTGAAGTAGCTGGCCAACTCCTGAAGGCAGCCATTCCACCTAGTTTTATCCCTTTGTTGCTTGCAGTTGGCTAGCTGCAAGTACAGACCTCAGTGGCCTAGAATAAGCAGTTATGTACCCAATTTTGGTACATCTTTTGGAATTAGTTGGCTGGCTGAGTTTATAAGTGTTTCTCCTTCTTTCCCTCCCAATTTTTCAGCTTTGTGCAAAAGTTGAAGTCAACTTCTGCTTAAATTCCATTCTGTTTTCTTTAAATATCCTTTATTATTTTCAGTTTTCTATTTAAATAAATGATCATAGATGTGCAACTTAGAAAAAAATCAGCATCTAATTAGAGCTCACATACGTTTATGTTTTTCCTCCATTTACTCATTTGTATGCAGAATTGTTTCTCATTTTATTTCTTTTTTCCTGATTTGATTTTCTATTTTGGCATTTTCCTCCGTTTGTCTCATGAGCTGAAATTTTGTGATTTAATAAAAATCAAGCAACTATTAAAAAGGTAAGTTGTACTAAGGATTGTGTTTAATCCAACAAGCTGTATATTTGCTGAAAATCTCTCTCTGCTCAAGGAAGTCTGTCTGATAAATTGTTGATTTACTTTATTGACAGTTTTCTTTCTTTTCAAAAGATAAAACTGTGTGAGCTATTCTTTTATACTTAATTCTAATCAACAAAGATGTTTCATGCTATCTAGATAAGGCCAGATTCAGAAAGAAGAACCATTTTCATCTTAGAGTTTTCGTGTCCAAAGAAGGGAATGCTGAGCCTGGACAGACAGGTGAACTAAAGCTTAGACAGGCATATATCTATATACTCAGGAAAAAATAATCCAATGGCCAGGCTTGGAGAGGAAAGTAGCCCAAGACTGTTAAAATCTTTCAAAAAGAAAACTTGCAATCTAATTTAAAAAATGACCCACGGAGGAAAAAAGGAGGCATCTAATAATTCATAGCCATTATAAAAAAGTTATATTTTTTAAAGGACACGTAAATAATAGAAGAGAGTAATGTAACCAGCAATGATTATACAAGAAGGGCATAGAGCATAATAACAGTATTAGAAAAAGCTAAAAACCCAGAATCAACAGAACCTTCAAAAAATTCAGTAGATCTACCACATAAAAGGCACTATCCATTAGGTATAAGGGGATTTGAGACTTGTTAGTCATGATCTTTCATCTGAATAAATTTTCAATGAGTTGCCAAGAGAATTAAAATGTGGCTTTAAACTGTTTTTAAAAAAAACGATAAAAAAGATGGAAGATTTATGGTTTTCTCAAGAAATTTAATATAAATATGAAATAATAAACATAACTTTTAAATTATTATTTTGGTTCATTTTTATTTACTATAAAGAAGAATGATTTAAATTAA
>NW_012101244.1:126553-130735 GCF_000951045.1 Mandrillus leucophaeus
GGAGTTCTGTGAAATCCTTCCCCTTGAGCCATTTTAACAAAAGTCTATAAAACTGAGAATCTGTGAAGATAGGGGGCTGAGATCTTGAGCAAAGCTTTCAAAACTCTCACCTAACACTCTAAAGCAGGGCTACTAAGGCAATCAAGACTTAAGAAATGAAGATCTTAGAAAAAGGAAAAACATATTGATGTGAGCCAATAATCTGAACTGCTTTTCCCCTTGAGGTATTTTCCAATTCCTAAACTGCAGAACAAAAGGCTACAAGGCAGAGCAGAAATGTTTGGCTAAGAAGCTGGGCAACAACTGAGTTTCTAACAGTCTCAAAAAGGTGATGGTACTAACTTGGAACCAAAGCCTGTCAGGGGAGGAGGGCCACCCTTTCAGTTAGAACTCCTGAATATCTGTACTCTGGGATTAAGTTTTACAAAGAAATTAACTTGTATATACAAAAGATTAAAACCTATCTTTAATCTAGCTATAGCCCAATCTGGATTAAGGTGGCATGCCCCTATTCTGAATGTCCACAAGAAAACAAAATTAAATTCTATCTGGAAAAACATAACATTAGATATAGCCTTCAGTTATCTCCACATCTTTTTGTACATAATTATTGGCCTACCATGAAGACTGGAAAACAGAAACAAATGACTGAAAACCAAGGAGAAAAAAAGAAAATAAAAATAGAACCACAGACCACTCAGATAGTGTTAATAGAAATGGACTTTAATGTAACCATGACCAATAAGTTAAAGAAAAGAGATGATTAGATGGAGCACTTTACCAGAGAATTGGAACCTACAAAAACATTAAACAGAAAATATACCAACAGGCCAGTGGCTCACACCTGTAATCCCAGCACTTTGGGAGGCCGAGATCACTTGAGGTCAGGAGTTTGAGGCTAGCCTGGCCAAAATGATGCAACACTGTCTCTACTAAAAATACAAAAAATTAGCTGCATGTGGTGGCACATGCCTGTAATCCCAGCTACTCAGGAGGCTGAGGCAGGAGAATCGCTTGAACCCAGGACATGGAGGTTGCAGTGAGCCAAGATTGTACCATTGCACTCCAGCAATTCAATTTTTGAGATTCCATCTCAAAAAAAAAAAAAAAGAAAAGAAAAAAGAAAATGTAGCAACAGCAACAACAAAAAAAATACTTGAAATTAAGTACACAATAAATTGTTTTACTTAAGATTAGATACACAGAAGAGAAGATTAGTGAAATAGAAAACAACTCAATAGAATATATTAAGACCCAACAAAGAGAAACATAAAAGCAAAAATATATAAGGAAATGCAAGAAACATATGTGGCACAAATAAAGATATAAGTAATTGATTCCAGAACAAAAACAGACAAACTATAGTCTATAAATTGGCTGCCTATTTTGGTAAATACAATTTATTGAAAAATGGCCATTTCTACTCATTTACATATTATTTAGGAAGTTTTCTGGGTTACAATAGTGGAGTTGGCTAGTTGTACTAGAAACTGAATGAACTGCAAGTGTAAAATGTTAATTATCTTCCTTTTTAAGAAAAAGTGTGTCAAATCCTCCCTTGAAGACATAACTGACCTCCTCCAGTCAATATAGTTTTTGAATATCCATACTTTCCCATTTTTTTTTTATTTATTCCCATAGAAGAAGTAGAAAACAAAGAGCAAGATGGTAGGCTTAAATTAAAAAATATTAGTAATCCAACTGAATGTAATACTCAGATTGAATAAGAATTAAATATGCTAAGTATGTGGTGTTTACAAGAGACATACCTAAATATAACGGCACAGAAAGATTAAAAAGTCACAGAATAAAAAAGATATATACCATACAAACCTAAGTAAAATACATATGCACATACATATGCACATGCACATACATACATATGCCAAAATGAATGCTGCACTGTTACTATCAAAGTAGAATTTAAGGCAAGAAATATAATTAGCGACAAGAAGCGATGTTTCATTATAATAAAATAGTCAATCCACCAGGAAGATGTATTAACTCTAAATTGACTGCAAATAATAATATGGACTCAAAATACATAAAACAAAAATGGATGGAACTAGTAAGAAAAAAATATTCAAATTTCACAATTATTTTAAGTCACTTATACGCATTTTTCTCAGTAACTGATGGAACAGACAAAATCACTAAATATTAGAAATATTTGAAAATACAATTAAGAAACTTGACCTAACCAGCATATATAAATAAGGCACACAAGTTCAAGAAATGCTTCCTTTAAAATTGCTTATAGAACATTTACTAAAGTTGGCTTTTCATGCAGTCAGTTTCAACATATTCTAACTAGAATTATTCAGGGTAGTTCTCTAACAACATGGAATTAAGATGCACAGAAAAAAAAGGGAGGGATTCCTAAGTGCTTAAGACTACGTTTGTTGAGGGTCTCCAGGGCAATTTCCAGGTTCAATGATCTGCTATGAGGACTCACAGGACTCATCATATTGTCATACTCATGGCTATGATTTGTTACAAATGAAAGGCAAAATCAGCAAAGGGAAAAACTGATGGGGTAAAGTCTAGGGGAAAATACAGTGGCAAATTTCCAGAATCTTCTCCCAAAGAGGGTCATACATTGTATTAGGATTCTCCAGAGAAACAGAACTAATAGAATACATGTAGACATATATAAGAAGAAACTTATCAGAATTGGCTCACATGATTATGGCCTAGAAGTCTCACATTATGCCATCTGCAAGGTAGAGGACGAGGAATGCAGACGGTGTAGTCCAGTACCAGTCCAAAGGCCTACAAATCAGGGGAGCCACTGGTGGTGTAACTCCCACTCCAAGGCTGAAGACTTGAGAACTGGGGAGCAGGAAGACACTGGAGTAAACCCAGGAGTCCAAAGGCTCAATGACCAGGAACTCTGATGTCCAAGTACAGGAGAAGCTGGATGCCCCCACCAAAGAAAAGAGAGAATTCACTCTTCCTCCACCTTTTTATTCCATTCTAGCCTTCTACAGCTTGGATGATGCCTGCGTATATTGGTGAGATGGGATCTTCTTTACTCAGTCTACTGATTCAAATGCTAACCTCTTCTGGAAACTCTCACAAACACACCCAGAAATAGTATTTTACCAGCGATCTGAACACTACTTAGCCCAGTCAAGTTGACACATAAAATTACCCATCACACACAGGATGCACTTATTTCTTTCAACAAGTTGTGACAACACATGTGAAATGTTGCCAACCAGGAAAACTCATTAAAGACTCAGTGCCCAGGGTTTATATTGGAGGTTGGTCATATAGGCAGGCTCTGCCTGGCATGTGCCAAAATTTCAGACTCCTAGAAGGAAAGCAAGTATTCAGCATACATCATATTCTTTGTACAGTTTAAGCATAGTGAGCCACTCTTATCAGTTGTGGGAATGGGGGGATCCTTCCCCAAATCCAAGTTCTAGTAAATCTTCCAAGGCCAACCTTATATTTAGGATTTCAAAAGATAGCATTCAAGCTTGCTATGTTAACTCTTTTCTGCACACCCTCGGTCAAAGAAAAAATTACAATGAGAATTAGAAAATATGTTTAATTAAATGATAATGAAAATATGATATATCAACATCTGTGATGCCACAACAGCCATGCTTAGACATATCTATCTCTAAATGCATATGTTAGAAAAAAAAGACTAAAAATCAAATCTTGAAGCACTCATATAAATAGATCAGAAGAGTCATAGCAAACTCAATCCAAAATAATAAAAGCAGAAACCATGCAATAGAGAAAACCTAACTAAGCCAAAAATTGCTTCTTTGAAAAGTTTAATGATAACGAAAAACTCCTGGGAAGATAGATCAAGGAAAAAAAAGGAACATGACATAAATTACAAATATCAAAAATAAAAAAGAGTCATTATAGGTATTTTATATATTAAAAGAATAAAAATGTATGTTATTTCTGACTTTACGCTAGCCAATTAAATATGTAAGTGAAATGAAAAATTTCCTTGAAAAAAAAACAGCTTGTTAAAAATGACAAAAAGTATAAAATCTTAAGAATAGACCTTAATCAAAAGAAATATGTAATTAAAAACCATTCAACAAAGTTCTCAGGTGGCTTTAGCAATGAATTCTACAAATTTTTCAGTAAGAAATAATATCAAATATATATAACTTTTCTAGAGAATAGTAGAAGAAATATTTTTTAACTCTA
>NW_012101244.1:136285-137032 GCF_000951045.1 Mandrillus leucophaeus
CCTAGCAAGCTGGAGACCAAGGGAAAAGTTGCAGTTCAAGCCCACAGGCAGTTTGCTGGCTAAGTTCATTTTTGCTTGGGAGAGGTCAGTCTTTGCTCTAGTCAGGCCTTCACTGATTGCATGAATTCTCCACACATTACGGAGGGTAATCTGCTTTCCTCAAAATCCAACAATTTAAATGCTAATCTCATTCAAAAACACCTTCACAGAAACATTTAGTGTAAGGTTTGACCACAAATCTGGGCACTGTGGCCTAGCTATATTGGCACATAAAATTAACCATTACACCTCTGTTATCACCACTGTCAGAATTCTCTCTCTCTGTTTTCACCCATTAATAGAAGAGTGAAAAATTCAGGCCAAGCAATACTTTTGACATAAATTTGACATCACATAGATATCCTCTCCTCTTCTTCCTCCCACAGAGACTCTTAACAGTCACCAAATGCCATGTACCCCTATGTTGCAAATGGGGAAGGAAGTACTGTTGGAATCTTTACAGATCACTCCAACATAGTCACAGAAATCACACTGGGAGAGGCATATAATATTTTAAAATATCATGTGTTTATTCTACTCACAGGACCCAGAGAAAGGAGGCACGGCAAGGCTTGCCACACAGGGAGCCAGCCATATGGGAGGAACTCCTGGTGAGCGAGCTCAAGCAAGCAGGTGCAGAGGGGAGACAGAGAGAGAGATTTGAGGACCAGATTTGAGGCCTTTGAGAGGTGACAACGTGCTAGCAGC
>NW_012101244.1:139467-141783 GCF_000951045.1 Mandrillus leucophaeus
AATGACAAAAAGTATAAAATCTTAAGAATAGACCTTAATCAAAAGAAATATGTAATTAAAAACCATTCAACAAAGTTCTCAGGTGGCTTTAGCAATGAATTCTACAAATTTTTCAGTAAGAAATAATATCAAATATATATAACTTTTCTAGAGAATAGTAGAAGAAATATTTTTTAACTCTATTTTTGAGTGCAGCTTACTAAACTTTCAGAGTCATTACAAGAAAAGAAAATTACAAATGCAAAAGTCCTAAACAAAATGTTAGCAAATCAAATTCAGGAATATGTAAAAAGGGTAATATATCATTAAAAAGTTGGGTTTATTCCCAGATACAAGTTTGGCATAACATTCAAAACTCAGTTGACATAATTTAGGACAGTTATGAAATAAAAGAGGGAATCATATCATAAGCTCATTACACTTGAAAAAGTATTTGGTAAAATTTAAACACATTTTCTTTATGCACTATTACATAATCAGTGCAATCATAGTTTGGAAGATATTAAGACTGGCTAAAGAGAGTGGTGCTGTTGTAGAGAGGGGATGATATAAGACATACTCTGTCATGAAATTATCCACAGCAAATATTATTAGCTTTAGTGACATGTCTATCCTATGTTACTGGAACAATTAATTAATCAGGTGGTATGGTGCTTCACTCTTCTCGGCCTCTCATCAGACAAGAAGCCTGATGTTTGCCTCCTTAGCAGTGCTCTTTGTGAGGTTTTTGTTTTTTGTTTGTTTATTTGTTTGTTTCCCAGAAAACTACAAATTTCCCTGCATGTGTGCTACTTACTATAGGCATGAAGCAACAGGTTCACTATTCCACTGGTGCATGTTAGTTTATCTAACTGAGTAGACAAAGCTCTAGAAGCAGAAAATGGACTGTGAGAGAATGAGCCACAGGACAGGTATACATTTGCTGTGACTGAATGTTCATATCTTTCCAAAATGTATACATTTAAGCCTTAATCCCAGATATGATGGTATTGGGAACCCGAGGGAGGTGGAGAGAGGGGCAGCCATCATGAATGGATTCATGTCCTTATAAGATGGGAGATGGAAGAGATCATCTCTCTGCCTCATGAGGACGCAGTAAGAAGATGGCCATCTGCAAACCAGGAAATGAGCCCCCATCAGAACCGGACCACACTGGTACTCTGATCCCAGATACTTAGCTTCTGAAACTGTGAGAAATAAATTTCTGTGGCTTAAACCACCCAGTTGGCTGGGCACGGTGGTTCATGCCTGTAATCCTAACACTTCGGGCAGCTGAAGTGGGGGGGGATCACTTGAGGTCAGGAGTTCAAAATCAGCCTGGCCAACATGGTGAAAACCCGTCTCTACTAAAAATACAAAAGATTAGCCGGGCATGACGGCGGGTGCCTGTAATCCCAGCTACTTAGGAGGCTGAGGCAGGAGAATCCGGGAAGCAGAGGTTGCAGTGAGCTGAGATCACGCCACTGCACTCCAGCCTGGGCAACAAGAGCGAGCCAGTCTCAAAAAATAAAATAAAATAAGGCCACGTGCAGTGGCTCATGCCTGTTAATTCCAGCACTTTGGGTGGCTGAGGTGGGAGGATCACCTAAGGTCAGGCATTCGAGACCAGCCTGGTTAACATGGTGAAACCCCATATCTACCAAAAATAGAAAAAAATAGCCAGGCTTAATGGTGGGTGCCTGTAATCCCAGTTAGTCAGGAGACTGATGCAGAAGAATTGCTTGGACTCAGGAGGCAGAGGTTGCAGTGAGCCGAGATTGTGTCATTGCACTCCAGCTTGGGCAAAAAGAGCAAAACTCCATCTCAAAATAAATAAATAAATAAATACACACATACATATATACATACATACATACAATTAAACAAACCACTGAGTCTATGGTTTCTGTTATAGTAGCCTGAACAAACTAAGACAACACTGAAGCAGAGCAAGAAGAGGTTCAGGAAGATTCAGAGTCCAGAGACTGGGCCTTTGTTTGGAGACGTCAAACTCATCAGGGTCACCAGTTGGGGTTCATGGGCAGAAGCTGAGGAAACTTATTTTGCTAGGGAGGAAGAGTAATGCACAAATAGTGAAAGCGAATCTGAAAAGAGAAATAAAGCTCACTTGGAAGAGAGAGACCTTGGAGAACATATTCACCTACCATGGGAAAATCAAAGACCTTAGGGTTGAGCTGGCCTGATGAACGTCACAGTTGCAAATGGAAAATAAAACTCCAGTGCTTTGATGTCTGGCAGCATGCTCTCCCCACATTAAAACAAAATTATTACAGCTTCCTATACTCATGTTTTTCACACTAATTTGACAACTGTTCA
>NW_012101244.1:143353-146109 GCF_000951045.1 Mandrillus leucophaeus
CAGGCCGTGCTTGAGGAGCCCTTCAGCCCACCGCTGCACTGTGGGAGCCCCTCTCTGGGCTGGCAGAGGCTGGAGCAGGCTCCCTCTGCCTATGGCGAAGTGTGGAGGAAGAGGTGCGGGTGGGAACTGACGCTGTGCTCGGGGCTCACAGGCCAGCTCGAGTTCTGTGTGGGCGTGGGCTCAGTGGGCCCTGCAGTCAGAGCCACCGGCTGGAGCTGCCGGCCGGGGCAGTGAAGGGCTTAGCACCTGGGCCAGCAGTTGCGGAGGGTGTGCAGGGTTCCCCAGCACATCCAGCTCCTGCGCACGCAGCACTGGGATTCTCACTGGGCCTCAGCCACCTCCCTGCCTGGCAGGGCTGCGGACCTGCAGCCCACCAAGCCCGAGGCCCCCCACCCCCCACCACTGGTGGACTCCCACTCGGCCGGAGCCACCCCCTGCTCGCAGCACCTGGTCCTGGTCCCATCAACTGCCCAAGGGTTGAGGAGTGCTGGCACCCAGCCAGGACTGGCAGGCAGCTCTGCTGGCAGCCCAGCATGGGGTCCACTAGGGAAAGACAGCAGGGCACCTGAGTTGGGTGGGGACTTGTAGAACTTTTATGTCTAGCTGGAGGACTGTATATGTACCAATCAGCACTCTGTCTCTAGCTCGGGGTTTGTGGATGCACCAATCAGCACTCTGTATCTAGCTAATCTGGTGGGGACTTGGAGAACTTTTGTGTCTAGCTAAAGGATTGTAAAGGCACCAATCAGGGCTCTGTGTCTAATCTAGTGGGGATTTGGAGAACTTTTTTGTCTAGCTAAAGGATTGTAAATGCACCAATCAGCACTCTGTGTCTAGCTCAGGGATTGTAAACGCACCAATCAGTACTCTGTCAAAATGGACCAATCAGCTCTCTGTAAAATGGACCAATCAGCAGGATGTGGGTGGGGTCAGATAAAGGAATAAAAGCAGGCTGCCCTAGTCAACAGGGGCAACCCACTTAGGTGCCTTTCTGTGCTGTGGAAGCATCCTTCTTTTCCACTTTGCAATAAATCTTGCTGCTGCTCACTCTTTGGGTCCATGCTACCTTTATAATCTGTAACACTCACCACCAAAGTCTGCAGCTTCACTCCTGAGGCCAGTGAGACCATGAACCCAATGGGAGGGATGAACAACTCTGGAGGGGAGGAAAGAACAACTCCAGATGCACCACCTTTATGAGCTGTAACGCTCACTGTGAAGGTCTGCAGCTTCACTCCTGAAGCCAGCAAGACCACGAACCCACCAGAAAGAAGAAACTTCGAATATGTCTGAACATGAGAAGGAACAAACGCTGGACATACCATCTTTAAGAACTGTAACATTCACCACAAGGGTCCACGGCTTCATTCTTGAAGTCAGCGAGACCAAGAACCCACCAATTCTGGACATAACTTTACTGGAGATCATGGTGGAGGACCCAAGCAAAAGGTCTGAGGGGATTTCACTGGTGTGGTTTAATGTCATTAGGTCACAGTCGGGGAGGGCAAGAACGGGTCAGCCTTACAACACTGTGTCAGGGACCAGCCTTATCACACTGCTGCACCTGGTCACCTGGTTGGGGTGCTCACTGACTATTGATGGGGAATGTTGAGGAATTGGGAAAATACAGAGTTTTAGTAATTTACAGTACAGCTCTTCTTCTAGATTTCTGAGCCTCTTTATAGTTGGTTGGGCCTCATGATTGAGTTATGACCAGTGGAAAATGAACAAAGTGATGGCAGTCCTCTAAAATATCTTCTAGTTCCTCCAGTCCAGTTGGTCATGTCCTGGTGGCCTTGGAGGTCATGTGGCCTGGGTAGCATAGCCTCATGATGAAGTGGGATATGAAACCTGTATTAGGTTTTGACTGACGGGGAAAAAAAATTCCTTATTGTGTTATGGCTTTGTAATTTCAGTTTGCCTGTTACATCAGCTAGTTTTAATGACTTATACCTGCCTTTCCCCTCAAATACTACCATGTTCTCTTAAAACTCTTTTGTGTTGAGTGACTTGAAAATTATATTCAGTAAGTGGCTTGTCCAAACCACATTTTCTTGGAATTTTCTTGTAGAAGGGCACCAGAACCAGTGCTGTGTATTAAGAGACTGCATACTCATTCTTAACAGTTTTACCTGATGGAATTGAAAATTTCTGTTCCTTACCTGTATATATGCTGCAATCTAATTCCTAGGCTTTTATTGCTAAATAGTGGATGATGACACTCACTTATTGATTAATGTTGTAAAGGGGCATAGAAATTTTTGTTTACGTTCAATGTTTTGGATATTTACAACAGATACCAAGTGAACTCCTACCCTATATGTGAGGAGCTGACTGGGCAGTGATGGAGAGTTAAAGAAAATCCAAGGCTGCCTTCTTGCTCTCAAGAAATCTACCAGTTTGCCAGACCAATGGGACATGCCATTTTAAAGGAGTTGATCTGCAACACTTGCTCATTTTTTACGAGAGAGTGCACATTTTGCAAGTATCAAAACTGCCTTTGCTATGTGTTATTCCATCTTAAAGTGTTTAACATTCTAGTTTGCCATCCAGTTAACTGTTGTAGATTCTCAGCATTGTTTCAGGAGTGATAAAATATTAATATAAGGTATACTGTAGTGAGTTAAGGATGCATGCATTTATCTCTAGGGTGCCAAAACCAGGAAAATACAAGAATGTATAGCAAAAGGATAAAAAAAATAATAAAATGGAATAGGAATGATAAAGAATACCAAAAGAAGACAGGAAGAGAGGAG
>NW_012101244.1:146899-161879 GCF_000951045.1 Mandrillus leucophaeus
AGGTATCCGAAATGCATTCATTTCCCCAATATAAAGTAATCCATCATATGAGTATTTCATATTTTTCCATTCTACTGTGGATAGATATTGGTATGTGTCTAAGTGTATCTCTAGGGTATACATTCAGGACTGAAATGGTTGAGTTGCATTCAGTGCACAAAAATCAACTTTATCTGATAAATTGTTTTCTGAAGTGATTACACAGTACCAGACAGTTTTTAAGTGTACTATTTGCTCCATAACCTTGACAACATCTAATTTTTGCACATAAAGTAGGAAGAAAATGGGATGTAGTTAATTTCCATGCAGTTCTTTGCTTACTAATGAGATTGAACATCTTTTCTCATGTTTATTTCTATACTATAGAGACTTTTTCAATGCAATGCTTCTATAAGACTTTTACCAATATTTTCCTGTCACTTTTTAATTAATTTTTAAGAGTTCTTAGAGTTATTTTTAAATACTTCATTTTTAAAATGTGATATAAATTCTACCCTTTTAATTAAATTGTATTTTTGAACAGTCTTTGCTTATGTGTTGAGTAGATTTTTAAAGAATTTTTTGCATCCAGTAAACTTGTTAAATTTTAATTATATTTAATATTTTATGTGTACAGATTTTATTATATCATTTGTTGATAAAATGCTTTTTGCATGATCCTTGCAACTTTCACTTATTATTATTATTTCACATTTCATTGTGCTTACTAAGGCCTTCAGCATAATGAATAGTAATAAGAGACAGCACACTTGTCTTGCTCCAGATCTTAAAGGGAAGGCTTTTCCACATTTCAAAAAAAAGTATCATTTTGCTGTAGAACTTTTTTAGACCTTTAATATGTTAAGAAAATTTCCTTTTGCTCTTAGTTTGTTAAGAATTTTAATTGGAGCTACACAATTAATTTTGTTGGAAAACATTCTGTATCTCTTTAGATGATCATTTTTCCCCCTTTTACACTTTCAGTGTCATTATTGTGTTAATCAAATTATGCCACCCTTGACATTCTGTGGTCAAACAAACATTTTAAGAATCAATGGCTTATCTTAGTCTGTTCGATCTACTGTAACCAAATACCATATACTTAGTAGGTTATAAACAACAGAAATTTATTTCTCACAGTTCTGGAGCCTGGGAAGTCCAAGATCAAGGCACCAGCATATTCATTCTGGTGAGTGCCCACTTTCTGGTTCATAGATAATGCCTTTTCACTGCATCCTCATGTGATAGAAGGAACAATGGGTCTCTCTCGAGTCTCTTTTATGAATACTAACTCCATTCGTGAGGGCTCCACTCTCATGACTCAATCACTTCTCAAAGTCTCCACCTCCTGATATTTTCACCTTGGGATTAGGATTTCAACATATGAGTTTTGGTGGCAACACAAACATTTAGAAAAATTTAGACCACAGCATGGCTTGATTCATTCTGCCATGGATTTATGTTTTCATCTCTAACATCATTTGATGTGCACAAACAGGATTTCCAGGATGAAGAAGTAAAACCTAAAGATATTTGGAAGCTTTTATAATCTGTAGAATAATCTGCCAACAATGAAGATTCTTAGTTAACCTCGACTACTATTTAAGTATGTCACCTCTACCCATGTTGTCATTGTACTCTCCATTTCCCTTGTTTCTCTTAGCTAAGGCCCAGAACTTGACCAGCTTCTTTAACTAAGACATATATACTTTTCTGCTATATACTTTTATCAGACACTATATTTGTCCTTTATCATATTTATTGTAAATTTAATTAATTAACTTTATGTAGTTATTTGTAGATCATCTGTCTCGCCTTATAGACTATAAGCTCCATGAAAGCAGAGACCTTTTAATGTCCAGTTTTTGCTATATTTCTAGTCTTTAGCATAGTATCTTGCATATAATGTGCTCTCAACCAATCTTTGTTGAATGACCATTGGTAGATAATGGCCAGGATGTATCCTTACTAATAACTAGAAAGCATTCATTCAAATAATTCTAATCACATTATCTATCTATCTATTTGTCTATCTATCTAATCTCCACACACACACACACACACACACACACACACACAGAGAGAGAGAGAGAGAGAGAGAGAAAGAAAGGAAAGGATAACCCTTTTCCATAGCTTTAGGAGTATACATTTGTATTAGAGTTCTCAGAGACACAGAACTAACAGGATGTATATGTATATACATATACATAGGTATACATGCATATATAGGAGTTGTTTATTAACTTACACAACCACAAAGTCCCACAATAGGCTTTCTGCAAGCTAAGGAACAAGGAGAGCCAGTCCAAGTCCCAAAACTGAAGAACGTGGAGTCCGATGTTCTAGGGCAGGAAGCATACAGCACAAGAGAAAGATGTAGGCTGAGAGGGTAGGCCTGTCTCTCCTTTTCATGTTTTTCTGCATGCTTTATATTTGCTGGCAACTGATTAGATTGTGCCCACCAGATTAAGGGTGGATCTGCCTTCCCCAGCCCACTGACTCAAATGTTAATCTCTTTGGTCAACACCCTCACAGATACACCCAGGATCAATACTTTGTATCCTTCGATCCAATCAAGTTGACAGTATTAACTTTCATAGCATTGATGTAATCACTTTGGAAATCTGTTTGGTAATATCTACACAAGCTGAATATACCTGTACCTTATGACCTAGCAATTATAAAATAGAAGTGAAAACAGATATTCACAAAAAGAGAGACACTGAAATGTTAACAGCAGTCCTATTCATACAGCCCCAAAGTAGAAGTCATCTGATGTTCATCAAGAAGAGTGGCTAAAAAGTAAGATACATTTATCCGATGTAATACTATATAATCGTGAGAATGAACAAACTGCAGCTATATGGATAAATGCCATAAACATGATATAGGGTGAAAAGAGCCAGATGTCAAAGTGTACATAATGTATGATCCCATTGATATAATGTATTAAATTAAGGAACACTAATCTATGCTCTTAGAAGTTAGGATAGTGTGTGTACTTTGGGTGGAGATGGTGTAGTACTGGAGGAGAGACTTAAAGGGCCTTCAGGGGTGCTGGGAATGTGATGATGTTGAGTCTGGTTGGTGATGACATGGATTTGTTCAATTTGAATAAATTCATCTAGGTATACAGTATGATATTTGCAGTTTTCTCTGTGTATATTATTCTTCAACAACATGTATTCTTCTTTAAATGAGAGAAGCATCATGGACTAGGAAGTAGAAGCCATTTATTTTAGCCCAAATTTTGTGGTTTAAAAGTTATATAACCTGTTTAATTAATAAGGCCTTTCTGGGTCTTGTTTTATATATCTATAAAATAAGAGAGTAATTATACGTACTACATGGGTTGACAATGAGTAGTGAAAGCCTATGTGCCCCAGATATTTCCCCTAGAGCGTTAAATTATAAATCAATGTGTAATGGACCAGGGAGAAACATAAAGGCTATCTTCTGTCTCTTATACACATCTAGATGTGTATAAGAGACAGCCCCTAGAGCGTTAAATTATAAATCAATGTGTAATGGACCAGGGAGAAACATAAAGGCTATCTTTAGAAGCTAGGATGAGTTCAAAGCTGCTAAGATCAACAGGAATTTGACTGGAAAATAATGTGTTCAGGAAAACAAGAGTCTGGTCAGCAAAGCCATCAGAAAGTGGAGAGTCACAGGACTCAATGTGGAAATGGCAGGGGGTCATCTCGAACACAGACAGATCAGATGCCACAACCCTCGTGACCAAAGGAGTGAAGGTGCTGCAACATGACAGTGACATTTTCAAATGTAAAACTATGAAACTGACGAGATGGTTTTAGGTTTCAGAATCTCGTGACACTTTTAGCAAGATGAAGCATCTCCAAAGTGAATGTGTGCATTCATTCATTATTTATTAAACACTTATTGACACTGAGGAGGCCACCTAAAGCATGCCACCCTGGCATATTGATTACTTCGAGCTGAAAGACACTGAGAACCAGCCAACACAGGAAAAGCTCTTCACCTCCCACTCAACTGCCTAAAATAAAGTATGAAACCCCTTTTGTACAGAGAAACATATACTTATAAAGGAAATTTTCGTTAGTAAAGGTATCAGGACCAGGAAGAGAGCTACTCTGAGAGAACTTTTATCAACTGAAAGGCTTATTTTTATTTATTTATTTATTTTTAAAGACAGGGTCTCACTCTGTCACCCAAGCTGGAGTATAGTGGTTCCATCATAGCTTGCTGCAGCCTCAAACTGTTGGTCTCAGGTGAGCCTCCCACCTCAACCTTTCCAGTAGCTGGGACTACAGGCGCTTACCACTGCACTCGGCCTACCTGAGAGACTTGAGACTTTTATCTGCATAACAAGGCAATCTTAACTTATGATATATTTCCTCTCCTCACACTCCCCTAATGTTTCTATACCACCTACCAGAAGCCCCAAACTCCTGTTCCTTTCTGTAGCTCAGGATGGTGTACAGCCTTCAATCATCTGATCATTTCTTTGAGTCTCATTTTTCTGTGTGTGAGATTCCCATATGTAAGTATGTAACTAACATAATACTTGTAAGTATGTAACTAACATAATACTTGTTATGTATGAATTAACATACTACAAGTTACACACTTGTATGTACATACTTGTAAATTGTTATTCTCCTGCTTCTTTCTTTTTTTTTTTTTTTTGAGATTGAGTCTTGCTCTGTCGCCCAGACTGGAGTGCAGTGGCATGATCTCGGCTCATGCAACCTCCACCTCCTGGGTTCACGCCATTCTCCTGCCTCCAGCCTCCTGAGTAGCTGGGACTACAGGTGCCCACCACAACACCCGGCTAATTTTTTGTATTTTTAGTAGAAACAGGGTTTTGCCATGTTAGCCAGGATGGTCTCAATCTCCTGACCTTGTGATCCGCCAACCTTGCCCTCCCAAAGTGCTGGGATTGTAGGCATGAGCCACTGTGCCCAGCCTGTTATTCTCCTGTTAATCTGTTTTATGTCCATTTAATTTGTAGACTAGCCAAAGGATCTAGGAAGGTCGAGGGAAGCAATTTTTCCCTTCTATACATCACCCTACTTCAATGGGAAGAGATAATGTGCTAGGACCAGCCCTGCCTTCCAGATATCAATAATCTGATAAGGAAGACAGTCATGGATATTAACAGTATCGAGTTCAGTGCTTAGAGAGAGGTAAACAAAGACTCCTGTGGGACCATTTAGAAGGAGTACCTAGTCCATGTTTCTGAATTCAGATAAAGCCTTCTTGAGGAGAGATACTAATATACTAATGAAGTCTTAGCAACCGAATTTCTGAACCCTCAAGAACAAGGACTAGGGCTTTGACTGTGGCAAAGTTACTATTGTAAAAGCCACTTTATGAGACTTCTTGGCTGCTCGCCATCCGCCTGTCACAGTTGTGACACAGCCTTTGCCTGGTGGCAGCGTGGTATGAAAGGGATGAAGTCAGAGTCAGGGAAAAGAGGCAAAGCAAAAGCTATTAATCTCTCAGGTGTATTTGAGGATGAGCTGCTGTTATGCCTCCAACTGTGTTCATGGAGTTATGTGTGGATTAAATAAAATATGCATCAAGATCCTTATAAATCCTCAAGTGGTTCATTTATTAGTTGCTATTTTTATTTTCTCAGGGATGTTATGACTTTGTTCATTAAGACTTATTCATATGTTTATTTCAATTAACTAAAAAATTTAATAAGCATTAGTACCTAGAGTGCCTAATGCTGCTAGCCAGTAGGATGCTGCAATGAAAAAGCTTCTGCCCAAAGAAATGGAAATCCAGATACAGATGGAAGATGTTAAGAAACACGTGCAGCTTGTGGTGTACCAAGGTTAGATGGAACCGGAACTTCACTTAGGGCCTGCAGGCCCCCTCGGAAAAGAATAAAAGTTTTTAGTTCCTTAAAGGAAGATTCCAGGCACCTACTTAGCCCTGAGAAGTAAATAAATGACTTGATAAGCAAGAAGGTAATAGTATCTTAAAACAATAGCCAAGGAAGTTAGAATCACAGGATGTTCCCCTACAGAAACTGAAGATGATATCTTAACATATGTATTTAAGTTGCTTTTCAGAAACCTCAATGTCCACCAGATGTATCTGTGGCACATAGACCTCTGAAAAGGGGAAACTGAGGATTGAACTCTGACCACTGTTCTTTGTTCTAAGTTTTTTCCTGAGGGACCTGGAAAAGGTCACACCCACGGGCCAGAGCCAACGTTCTTTTCTGCTGACCCCAAATTTTTAGACAAAGCTTCACCTTCTTAACCAATTGCAAATCAGAAACGTTTGAATCTACTTATGACCTGCAAGCCACCTGCTTCAAGATATCCTGCCCTTTTAGGTCACACCAATGTGTAATCCCTATATATTGATTTATGGTTTTGCTTGTAACTTCTGCTTTCCTGAAATTTACTCCTGCTTTTAAAAACCCTTACATGCAAGCCCTCAGGGAATTTGGGATTTAAGCTAGAGCTGCCTGATGCTCCTTGTTTGGCACCCTGCAAATAAATGCCTCCTTTCTTCCGCTGCAAACCTCAGTGTGGATGTTTTGGCCTCACTGTGGCTGGCGAACAGATCCCAGTTCAGTTTGATAACAAAGGGTGGCTTACAGGGCTTTAATGAGCCCTAGTGCAAAATATGCAGCAGCATCTCTAAACCACCAAAATGAACACCCAATTTAGATAAGTTAAGTAAGTCGACATGTTTGCCAAACAACTACAACCTAAAGGTAATTATCCTAGTTCCAAATACCCACTTCAAGCAAACTGTCTGCCAGATGCCTCCTCTGCCTCCATCACAGGGTGATAGGTGCAACGATAGAGTTTAAAAGAGGGAAAGGAGTCTCAGAAAGAACCCAGTTGGGAGTTATGTCTGAATTTGATTTTGAGGGTCCAAGGATGGAAGTGCATACTAGGTAGAAAGAACAGTATAAAACAGAGATAGGAAGAGCCTTTGGTAGCAATGAGACTAGGAGACAGTCATCATCCAGAGAGTCAGAAAAATAAAAATAATAAGGGTATCAGATAGAATGCTAAAAAGCTTGAACTTCATCTGTACACAGGAGGAAAATATGCAGGAGTTTTAATTGACTCAAATCTAAGAAAGACATTTTGGTTATTTGGAGACTGTACTGGCAGGAAAGTATTAGAGGAAGGGGGACTAATTAAGTCAAGCAAGTAAGAGACATGTTTACTTTGCTCATATTTAGTTCCTTAGTTCTCTAATTACCTTAAAACCTTCAAGGTATATCAAAAGCTAAGGCACATAATACAGACCATTTCACCTAGCCAGGTTCTTCTCATACTAGTTAGCTTAGTACTGTTTGTGTCTCAGCAAAAGTAGTTGTTGTTGGTGCTTCATCTTAAAGCTATTTTGCAGAAATCCTAAAAGTTTTTAGTCATCATCAATTTGGCATAAACAAGTTTTGAGCCCATCTTGCTGGATTTGTTTTTAAATCAGTATGGTTTTCATAACAGGAAGTAATTCTTGTGCTTTTTTTATGATGCATCACAAAAACAACTACTCATTTAATAAGATAATGCAACAACAGCCTTGCACACTTCATTGGGTAATGAATATCAAAGGATTCTTTCCAAATCAGCAACCTGAGCAAGAGACAAACAGCAGTGTTTAAACTGTGAAGAACTTGAATAAGGAATTAATGGGGAGGAGAACTGCTCCTTTTAAGCTGAAGGGATCCCATAACCACCCCTGCAATCAAACAATTTCTATTCAGAATGATTTTTCTGATTGAAGGAAGTGATACACTCTTGCATATAACTAGACTGTCCAAATTTAACTAAATATACCCCCTGTACACACACACATACACATACACATACACACACACAGGAGCCTCACAGAAGCCAATTTCCAGAGAATTAAGATATAGTGTGCTTTCTGGAATTATTGACCACAGTGAAACACCTCAAGCAATTTCTTGCATTTAACATTCATTTTTCAAGCATTGGCCCTAGACATAAAGCAATATTTCCTCCTTATGCAGTTTATTTCGTTCAAAACCTTGAAGAAGGATGTAAACAAGCCCCTTAGCCCTGTGGTTTTTACTAAGTTGGAGCATTAAACATTTCATCACTGACTGTTCTTAGTAAAGTAAACATGCGTACATTGGAGACTTTTGTTTCCTAATTGTCCATAATTATAGCCCTTTCACACATTCTAAGAGCTCAAAAGACGAAGTGAAAAGACAGCAGTAGTTTAAACCTAGACTGTGTATAAATCAAATACAAGAAAATAAAATAAATGGTATAACTTCTTAAAAACAGGTGTATGGAAGTTTTAGTTACTTAAACAACTCATGCTCCCCTCCCCTCCAGAGGTATCTTTTACTTCCAAATCACTTAATGGTACATAGTTCCCAAAACATAAGGTTTCATGTCACCTGACTCAATATTTAATTTGTTCAATTCAGTAATGCTTCTGTTACTCCTAACACTACAGATTCTTTTCTTAACATTTTCAACAAATTTTCTTAATAGTTTAATTACCAGCTATCTGGTCATATTTCAGAAAAGTGTTTTCATATATCAAAGTTGGATATTGCTTCTCAAATTATCCACATCTTTCTCTCATCCATACTCTTTACCTATGAAGATAAGTTCATATATTAGAGAGTTAATATTACCACATGCAAGTGTCCATCAACACCTGTGGTCATGTGATTATACACTGTGCAACTCTGGGTACCATTCATATAGAAGACAATGTGCCCAGTACTCCCTGAAGCTTTCAGTAATACAGAATAATGAAAGAATTGTCCTCAGCTATGTGAATGCCACTTGGTTGAAACTCAGTATATGTGTGAGAGGTGTCAGTAATGGAAATCCACTGACCCCATGAACAGGAGGGAGGCAGAAAGGAAGGTTAAGAACTGATGATGCTGAGTGGCCATGTTTGAGCCTAATTAATTCCTCAAATAATAGTATATTTGTCTCAAGTTTAGAATGTTCTTATAAACATTTTTGAAACTTTTTTTTTCTTTTAACTGTCTTTCATGGTTGTTTGGAAAACATTTTGTGAACCCAGCGTGCTCTCCAATGGCCAAAGATTTGGTTAAATTAAACGGATGCTTATTAATTGCTGAGTGAATACAAATGGAATTTACTTGGCAATAAAGTACTTTGTATTAAGT
Organism: Mandrillus leucophaeus; assembly: GCF_000951045.1. Taxonomy (NCBI): domain Eukaryota; kingdom Metazoa; phylum Chordata; class Mammalia; order Primates; family Cercopithecidae; genus Mandrillus; species Mandrillus leucophaeus. The sequence continues at coordinate 156,027 of NW_012101244.1, forward strand.
TTCAAATATACAGCTCATTTTTCATGGTGGTGCAGAGAAGAGAACATAGGGAAGGTTTGCAGAAACTAAGCTAGGGCCCCACAAGATGAAACCTATCTTGGAGGCATTGATCACATTCCAGAGCTGGTCCTCAATTTTGCAAGACCAGAAACCTTGATTTTTGTGAGTTCTTCTCTCTCAGGGATGTATTCACATTAACAAATATATACCATAATGCTTATTTATAATGACAACTGTGACTGACTGTCAGGTAGACAGGCATACTCATGTTGACAGAGCCATACATCCCGGCCCAGTAGGCTGACAATACCAAGTGGCTTTATGTGAAGCCTGCAGGGCCTGCATGGGCTCAGAACAAGGAGGGTTAATATATGGGTTTGATGAAAATACCACATCTCTGCAATAAATGTACTTTTCAGATGGACTGACACCTGAGCTTCCCTATCTGGGCATGCTCTTTACTGGGCAGAATGAATAGACACCCACCGGTGTTAGGGATTTCCTCTTTCACACTCTAGGAATCCCTGTATTCACACAGCACAATACAATTTACCAGCTTCCAATTTCTCAGTTACAATTCTGTCCTGATTTCCTAATGTACTGGATCAGCCATGGAAGGAGATCCTCTAGTTATCATCAGAGAGCCTGCTGCACTCTTCTGAGATGCTCCTTACACATAGTGAATCATTTTTGTACCACACATTCCTGCTACATTGGCTACAGCTAATTAGAACAAGAATTAATGGGCCTGTAACCCAAAGGCGGAGATTTCTGTGCTGGTCAGTGACATATGAGGTAGCTTGATATGCGACTCCTGTCCAAGATGATGCTGGGCACCAGCGACTTTGCTAACCTGTTTAGATCATCTCATGTGACGCATTTGAAGGAGACACACAGAGAAGGAGTCTGGCAATTGGGTCAATGGCAGCGAAAAGGAGGCATTAGAAGGAACGGTGAGGAGCAGAAGTCGTGAGGCAGCAAAGCCTTAAATAAGAAGAAACTACCAGATAAACAGGAGAGTAAACTGAGTCTGTAGGGCTGCGAGTAAAAGAAGCAGGAAGAGAAAATTATAGATTCATTTCAGTAGCAATGCTTGGAGGATAGAGCCAAGGGTTTCCAATTCCAGAGAAAGAGATTCTGTTGGGTCACATCTCAGACAAAAGCCCCTGTTGAATCCCGAGCAGCTTTCTGGGCTCTCTAATCCCTGGTTTTGAGGCTCCTGAGATTGTTTCCTGACTTCCTTCCCTGTGATTTCTTATGATAACTGTTCACTGTTGGAGATAACCTGAGTAGGTCTTTGCTTCTTACCATCTTGAAAGAGTCTGACTAATAATTCTGAAATTAGCACCAGATCACATTTTATTGAAGTGTCACAGTCACCTACTTTGTAATCTCTTAGTGTTTGCTCCAACAGTTAATCAATACCACAAGTGGATTTAACTTGTCAAATGATTGAAGGCAAATGTATTTCCATACTCTCGGGTAGGATCTAACTGCTGCTGTGGTGTATTGACTCGTGGAGACAGAAGTCATGTAGATTCTTTTTAACTCTTCATTTTGCCTCCAACCTGGGTTGCCAAATCTCAGAGTATTTCTGCCATCACCCTAATTAGTAGGACTGCAATCTTACTCTTTAAAATACAGTGGGAAAGCAGTTTTCTATTATTAGAAACCATAACTTTAAGAAGTGACCTGCACTTGGAGTAATAAAACTTTGCTGTCACCGTTAATCATTTGCAGTCAAATTAAGTAGAGACTAATTATGGCTTTTAGTCTTCTACCCAAGAGCTAGCAGGTTGTTTATCTTTTAGGTGCAGGGCCTCATTGGCTGATGATTCATGCATACAATTTTATGACAACAAAATAGCACATGAGAATTATTCAACTCTTAACCATGTGGTTGGTATGAGAAAGTACCTGCGGCCTGTCCTTTTCACACAATGTAATGGTCAAATCCCAGAATGGAATACAAAATTGGTAATGATGGAGAATATAAGAGAACTATCAAACACTGTGTAATCAGATGGATAAATTAAAAAGAAAAGTCATAATTTTCGTTGGTCTAATATTTCATCATAAAGAAAATAGAACCAAGATGGATTATGACCATCATCTCTTCATAGTAGCTACCACTAGCACACACCCCTCCTTTTCTGAGTGAAATTTGCAATCAATCCACATATTGCCTACACCATGGCAGCAGTTAGATGCCACCTGAGAATATGGAAATAAATTTACCTCCAATAGTCTCACAAGTAAAACCCACTTGTGGTATTGATTAACTCCCATAAATGTTGAAACCTAGCAAGGTTTCAAGTTGAAACCATGACCTAAGACTCAAGGGCTGCAATGATGCTAGTCAATGGAAATGCTTAAAATTTCAGCAGAAAGGGAACAATTGTCCCAAGGGTGAAGGACAGAAAGATTTGAAGGTTTTAGGTAGAATTTAGACAGAAGAGTATTTGACTGTAATAGCTTGGAGCTGTAGAATATCTTTCTCAGGATTGCCTTTCTGGCCACAAATCTGGAATATTCTTCCCGTTGTTCTGGATTACTTGGCATATGGAGGAAGTATGGTTTCTCCACTGGTGGCAACCTTGAGGATTCCCAGGCTACAGGGCTCTGTCCAGGTAAGGGCTCCTTCCTCTCCCTTACATCAGAGGAGGTAGCTCTGATGTGCATCATCACATGCGTGGCATAGTGTTGTGGCTACATTGAAGAAAAGGAAGAGGCGATCATCTGCCCTGTCATTCACCCTAATTAGCCAAAGTTTAGAGAACACAGGTGTATTAGTCTGTTTTCACGCTGCTGATAAAGACATACCCAAGACTGGGAAGAAAAAGAGGTTTAACTGGACTTACGGTTCCATATGGCTGAGGAGGTCTCATAATCATGCAGAGAGCGAAAGGAACTTCTTACATGGCAGCAGCAAGACAGAATGAGGAAGAAGCAAAAGCAGAAACACCTGATAAACCCATCAGATCTAGCGAGACTTATTCATTATCACAAGAATAGCATGGGAAAGGCTGGCCCCCTGATTTAATTACCTCTCCCTGGGTCCCTCCCACACCATGTGGGAATTCTAGGAGATAAAATTCAAGTCGAGATTTCGGTGGGGATGCAGCCAAACCACATCAACAGGGGATAGTTCCCTTGTGATATCTTATTAAACAAAACACAGTTCTGTGTAAGCAGATTAATATATTTATTTATTTATTTATTAAAAAGTGATTCAATGAATTAATGATTCCATTAAGAAAGAAAGATTTGGTGATTTAGAAATACAGGAAAATGAAATCAGTTTTTGAAAATATATATATATGTGATAAATTTGATGTTAACCTCCTAATGTAAGCAATATTCACAAACAAAAATAGAATCTAGCTGGGATGATTTGACTTCCATGAGTGGGAGAATACAGCTGAAAACGTGATATAAGGAGAGCATTGAAAGACTTCCAGAGCATATCCTTTTTTGCTGCCTTTGTTCTTCTTGCTGTCATATATAATAATAAAATATCTAAGAAAGATTTTTTATTTGTTATGTATTTCAGAACAATCTCTGTCCTGTAGGGAATTCTGCTTCTGTTTAGGTATCTGAATGACAGTTAACATTTATTGTTGCAAAAAAAATTTTTTTCTAGAATTTTAAATCAAGTTTCTTGGCTGCTTTCTCCTCATACTCCAAACCTCTCTGGCAAGGGGATCAGAGTTCTTGCCAGTGATTATTTCCCATCACTACCATCATTGTAGAAACAAATGATAATGCCAGCAATTCGAGGACTCTGACAAACATCCCAACAAATCTCAGCAGAGGGGATCTATGTTACTTAATCACACTGAAGCTCAAGGTTCCCTCTGGGGGGTGTGTGTGCGTGCGTGTGTGTGTGTGTGTGTGTGTGTGTGTTTAAATTATGAGGTTTGTGAGCCACAAACTGTGACAACCAAAAATATGTGAACAGGATTTCATATTGAGATGAAAGAAAATTCGTAACAAAGACAATCTGACACTTTAATGATCTATGCATGAACTGTGTAGTATTATACTTTATGTAAAAATAAGCTAGTCCTATCAATCATAATATGTCTTTTATGAATAGTTAAACTAAGCAATTCTGAGATAAACAAAAAGAAAGAAGTTAGGGGCAGGAGAGATGTGGATTACAGAGTTAGCCAAATTGGGAAAGGGGTTTGAGTGAACCCTCCTCTCATCCCTGCCAGAAGGAATTGCCTTTGCTTCACTTCCTTCTCCTCGCAGGGCCCACAACATGGAGGTGCTGGATAAACCAGCCCAGTGCCCACAGTGGCTGCCCAGTGCATGTATCTTATATATATATGAGCAAAACTGTTTATTAGGAGCTCCCAGAACACAGGCTATTGGTACCCCCATTATATTCTTCTGAAAGGAAAAAAAAAAAAAAAACACAAAACAGATGCCAGTTTTATGACTCATTAGGAGCTTAGCTAGCTGGTGATGCCTCTCTATAGTAAATGAATCAGTAGAAGAAAAGCCTGTCTGCGGGAGGATTTTAATCTCCTTAATTTATTTTATGTGTCTGCTAAATGGTGGTACTGGGAGCCATCTGAAGCAGCAAGGCACCATCATGGCTCAGGTTTCAGCACCAAGTCATAATATTTGTTAAGTCCATTGAAACTGGGACCCAGGTGGTCCTATCTCAGAGCCCAAGAACCATGATATTTATATAAGTTCACAGAACTTCTTCCTAAAAGTACTGACTTTTCTCCTGTTGACTTTTTTACATACATTCCAGCGAGTTTTTCCACCAATCTCTTTCTTTTTTTGCATTTTCTTGTTTTAACTTTTTTTAAATGTGCAAGTTTGTTATACAGGTAAACACGTGTCACAGGAATTTGCCGTACAGATTATTTAGTCATCCAGGTAATAAGCCTAGTACCCATTAGTTATTTTTCTTGATGCTCTCCCTCCTCCCAGCCTCCACTTTCTGGTAGACCTCAGTGTGTGTTGTTCCCCTCTATGTGTCCATGTGTTCTCATTTAGTTCCCACCTACAAGTGAGAACATACAGTATTTGCTTTTCTGTTCCTGCATTAATTCCCTGAGGATAATGGCCTCCATTCCATTCATGTTCCTGCAAAGAATATAATCTCATTCTTTTTTATGGCCGTATAGTATTCCAAGGTGTATGATGTGGTTTTGCTGTATCGCCACCCAAATCTGGAATTGTAGCTCTCATAATTCCAACATGTTATGGGAGGGAACTGGTGGGAGGTAACCAAATCATGGGAGCAGGTATTTTCTTTGCTGTTCCTGTGATAATAAGTCTTACACGATCTGACGTTTTATAAAGGGAAGTTCCCCTGCACACACTATCTTGCCTGCCACCATGTAAGACATGACTTTGCTTCTCATTTGCCTTTTGCCATGATTGTGAGGCCTCTCCAACCATGTGAAACTGTGAGTCCATTAAATCTCTTTGCTTTATAAATTATCCAGTCTCAGGTGTGTCTTTATTAGCAACATGAGAGCAGACTAATACCGTGTATAAGTACTACATTTTCCTTATCCAGTCTACCATTGATGGGCATGTAGGTTGATTCCATGTCTTTGCTATTGAGACTAGTGCTACAATGAACATAGGCATGCATCTATCTTTATAATAGAATGATTTATATTCCTTTGGGTATATAACCAGTAACGGGATTCCTGGGTCAAATAGTAGTTCTGTTTTTAGTTATTTGATGAATTGCCACACTGTTTTCCACAATGGCTGAACTAATTTACATTATCACTAACAGAGTATAAGTATTCCTTTTCCTCTACAACCTTGCCAACAACTGTTATTTTTTGACTTTTTAATAACAGCCATTCTGAC
>NW_012101244.1:163064-164822 GCF_000951045.1 Mandrillus leucophaeus
TTCCTTCCCTGTTTAGCTTGCTACTGTCCCCCTCCTTGTCTCCTGATGTTGCATCAGGAAAGCCTAAATTTAAACCCTGGGGAAAGAGTCCTTCATGGATTAGGAGGGCCAAGGAGAGACTGAGTAAGGAAGGTCCTTGGTTGTCATAGGTAAGAAAGTCCAAGAGTAATCATATATTATTTCTTGCCCCCTAACATATTTTGCAATTATGTTGTTTTACTAACACCAGCACTATTGAAATATAATTTTCCTGGGGATCAGGAAAGGGAAAGAAGAGGTAATTTTAGAAACATGTACAATATACTGCGAAGTAATGGACTCATATGGCCATACACCCTCATGGATTCACAATTCAAAAAATACAAAAATGAATACTACAAAAAAACTCCTCTGTCTGTCTCCAGCCACTCTCTTCCCCTGTCTGGAGGCAACCGATATTATCAGCTTCCAGTATTTCCCTGTAGAGATATGCTATGTAGGTACATGTGAACATATGCTCTCTCCCCCCTTTCCACCTAATGGTAGCATTCTTCACATGCTGTTCTGCACCTTGCTCTTTTCTCCCAGTGACTAAACTTGCAGATGATCTCCTATTTGTACCAGGAGAGGTATTTCCTATTTTTGTGGGTAAATAGGATTCAAATGTGCATATTGGTATAAGAGAGGCAAAGTAAATGGTGCTGATGCTTTTCCCACCTGTGTTTTGCATTAACTGAGAGATTAGATTAAGTGCAAAGAAGATGAAAATAAAAATCTTTGTATTACTGTTAAAGCCTATACTGGAGAATGCAGCCCAGGTGCACAACGCAATGATTTCCTAACACTAAGCCCTCAAATTGGGCATATTTACAAACCCAGATATAGAGCTCAAATAGCCACAGACCTCCCTCCACGATACCCTCCCTAAAGGGCTCATGACCCAGTGGAGCAGATCTAAATGCACTACAGGCAGATTCCAAGCGAAAGTTGGATGAGGGGGCTCAGTTGTACTGGACCTAGTTTCTCACTAAACTCATGAACTAGGCAACTCAGTTTAGTAAACAGTGGGCAAGAATATAAGAATGTTTAGGAAAAACCCTTCCTGATGGCAACAAAAGAGAGTGGCAATTGCATCCCCCATAACCTCAACATTATAAATGTACCATAATTTGGTTAGATCGTCACTTATTGACAGACATTTAAGGTGCTTCCAATCTTTTACTATTGCAAAAATGTCACAAACATGAATATTCAAAAATGAATAACTTTGTACATACAAAATTTCATGAATATGAAATGATAAAATCCTGGGGGTGAAATTGCTGGGTGAAAGAGTATGTGCATTTAAAATCTTGCTTGATATTGCCAAATTGCCCTATACGGAAGTTACATCAGTCTCCTAAGAAATTTGTGAAAAGGCCAATTTCTCCACACACTTTTCAACGTGATGTATTAATAAGGTATTAACAAGACCTTTCATCATTGCCAGTCGAATACACAGAATCTGGTATCATTATGATCTCATAATTTGTTTTCTGTTATTATGAGTAAGGTTAAATATTTTTCTTAAATTTAAGATAAGTATTTTCATTTTTAAAAAATGTGAAATGCCCTTTCATACCTACTGTCCTTTTTTCTATTGAATTGCTGTGGAGAATTTTTATATTAATTTCTAGATATTTTTATATTTTAGAAACATTTTAATTATCATATAAATACCAAATCTTTTTTTCTGATTGGTTGTATTCTTTTCATATTGCTTATGTTGGTTTTGCCATG
>NW_012101244.1:165932-167478 GCF_000951045.1 Mandrillus leucophaeus
AACGAAAACTCCTTTGGTAATCACAACCTTGCTTCCTGTTTAGATTTGTTTTCTCTCCTTTGTGTAAATGAAAAATAGTTGATCATAATCTGTGGCTTCATATTCTGGAAAATAATTACTAAGTGTATCTCAGTCTTTTCTTACGAAAATAACAGTTTTTTTGATGTTCCCTTCAAATGTTTGTTGGAGACTATTCTGCTAGGGAAGAATGAGGGAAGTAGAACAAATTATCATAATGAGACACAAGGTGAGTTAATCACAGCAAAACAAAAATTATTCATCATTAGTGTTTGATGAGTGTACTTTGTAATGAATTCAATGTTCAGAATTTTAAATTACTCCTCGACAGTGATTCTTGACAAAATATAGCATTTGTGGATAATACCAGTAGATGTTGCATTAATTATGTGACATAATTTGGTGAACTAAAGATTCAAAAGCTTTGAGATATATATTAATGCTGAAAGGCAGAATGAATATTTTGCTATTTTGATGCTTAATATGTTTTCTGTTAAAAGAAATTCAGTGTTAATGGAGGAATGACTGAGGTAGAATTACAAAATCATAGAATTTCAACACTGGAATAAACTTAATACATCATCCTGTTCTACCTGCTTAGCTTTACCCATCAGGGAGTCAAAACTCAGATTCAAAGAGGAATTTGCTCAGGTCATCCAGTGTGTTAATGGTCATGTTTAAAGTAGTATCTAGTCCTGAGTCCTAGTCTAGTGCTTATTTCATATCATGTTGTGTACTTTTTAAAGTAAATGCTTATTTGAATGACAGTGGCATAGTATATATTTTGCACTAATTTTTCGTCATCACTCCTTTACTTATGAAAACAGGTTTCAATAGCATTTTCTGACACACAGTGTGGATGTGGAAAGACCATATCATGCAGTTCTTAAAAAACATTTTATTATTTATTTATTTATTTATTTATTTATTATACTTTAAGTTCTAGGGTACATGTGCACACTGTGCAGGTTTGTTACATGTGCCATGTTGGTGTACTGCACGCATTAACTAGTCATTTACATTAAGCATTTCTACTAATGCCATCCCTCCCCTCCTCCCCCACCCCACAACAGGCCCCAGTGTGTGATGTTCCCCACCCTGTGTCCAAGTGTTCTCATTGTTCAATTCCCACCTATGAGTGAGAACATGCAGCGTTTGGTTTTCTGTCTTTGCGATAGTTTGCTGAGAATGATGGTTTCCAGCTTCATCCATATCCCTACAAAGGACATGAACTCATCCTTTTTTATGGCTGCATAGTATTCCATGGTATATATGTGCCACATTTTCTTAATCCAGTCTATCACTGATGGGCATTTGGGTTGATTCCAAGTCTTTGCTCTTGTGAATAGTGCCACAATAGACATACGTGTTCCTGTGTCTTTATAGTAGAATGATTTATAATCCTTTGGGTATATGCCCAGTAATGGGATCACTGGGTCAAATGGTATTTCTAGTTCTAGATCCTTGAGGAATTGCCACACTGTCTTGCACAATGGTTGAACTAGTTTGCAGTCCCACCAACAGTGCA
>NW_012101244.1:168063-170792 GCF_000951045.1 Mandrillus leucophaeus
GGAATTGCCTTTGCTTCACTTCCTTCTCCTCGCAGGGCCCACAACATGGAGGTGCTGGATAAACCAGCCCAGTGCCCACAGTGGCTGCCCAGTGCATGTATCTTATATATATATGAGCAAAACTGTTTATTAGGAGCTCCCAGAACACAGGCTATTGGTACCCCCATTATATTCTTCTGAAAGGAAAAAAAAAAAAAAAACACAAAACAGATGCCAGTTTTATGACTCATTAGGAGCTTAGCTAGCTGGTGATGCCTCTCTATAGTAAATGAATCAGTAGAAGAAAAGCCTGTCTGCGGGAGGATTTTAATCTCCTTAATTTATTTTATGTGTCTGCTAAATGGTGGTACTGGGAGCCATCTGAAGCAGCAAGGCACCATCATGGCTCAGGTTTCAGCACCAAGTCATAATATTTGTTAAGTCCATTGAAACTGGGACCCAGGTGGTCCTATCTCAGAGCCCAAGAACCATGATATTTATATAAGTTCACAGAACTTCTTCCTAAAAGTCCTGACTTTTCTCCTGTTGACTTTTTTACATACATTCCAGCGAGTTTTTCCACCAATCTCTTTCTTTTTTTGCATTTTCTTGTTTTAACTTTTTTTAAATGTGCAAGTTTGTTATACAGGTAAACACGTGTCACAGGAATTTGCTGTACAGATTATTTAGTCATCCAGGTAATAAGCCTAATACCCATTAGTTATTTTTCTTGATGCTCTCCCTCCTCCCAGCCTCCACTTTCTGGTAGACCTCAGTGTGTGTTGTTCCCCTCTATATGTCCATGTGTTCTCATTTAGTTCCCACCTACAAGTGAGAACATACAGTATTTGCTTTTCTGTTCCTGCATTAATTCCCTGAGGATAATGGCCTCCATTCCATTCATGTTCCTGCAAAGAATATAATCTCATTCTTTTTTATGGCCGTATAGTATTCCAAGGTGTATGATGTGGTTTTGCTGTATCGCCACCCAAATCTGGAATTGTAGCTCTCATAATTCCAACATGTTATGGGAGGGAACTGGTGGGAGGTAACCAAATCATGGGAGCAGGTATTTTCTTTGCTGTTCCTGTGATAATAAGTCTTACACGATCTGACGTTTTATAAAGGGAAGTTCCCCTGCACACACTATCTTGCCTGCCACCATGTAAGACATGACTTTGCTTCTCATTTGCCTTTTGCCATGATTGTGAGGCCTCTCCAACCATGTGGAACTGTGAGTCCATTAAATCTCTTTGCTTTATAAATTATCCAGTCTCAGGTGTGTCTTTATTAGCAACATGAGAGCAGACTAATACCGTGTATAAGTACTACATTTTCCTTATCCAGTCTACCATTGATGGGCATGTAGGTTGATTCCATGTCTTTGCTATTGAGACTAGTGCTACAATGAACATAGGCATGCATCTATCTTTATAATAGAATGATTTATATTCCTTTGGGTATATAACCAGTAACGGGATTCCTGGGTCAAATAGTAGTTCTGTTTTTAGTTATTTGATGAATTGCCACACTGTTTTCCACAATGGCTGAACTAATTTACATTATCACTAACAGAGTATAAGTATTCCTTTTCCTCTACAACCTTGCCAACAACTGTTATTTTTTGACTTTTTAATAACAGCCATTCTGACCAGTGTGAGATGGTATCTTATTGTGGTTTTGATTTGCATTTCTCTAATGATCTGTGATATTGAGCTTTTTCAATATGCTTGTGGTCACATCTTTGTCTTCTTTTGAAAGGTGTCTGTTCATGTCCTTTGCCCACTTTTTAATGGGATTGTTTGTTTTGGCTTGTAAATTTAAGTTCCTTGTAGATTGCAGATATTTGACCTTTGTTGAATGCATAGTTTACAAACTTTTTCTCTCATTCTGTAGGTTATGTGGTTACTCTGTTGCTATAGTTTCTTTCATTTTGAAGAAACCCTTAAGTTTAATTAGATCCCATTTGTCAATTTTTGCTTTTGTTGCAATTGCTTTTGGTGTCTTCATTATGAAATCTTTGCCCATACCTATGTCCAGAATGCTTCCAGGATTTTTATAATTTTGAATTTTACATTCAAGTCTTTAGTTCATCTTGAGTTGGTTTTTGTATATGATGTAAGGAATGGGTCCAATTTACATTTTCTGCATATGGCTAGCCTGTTATTCCAGCATCATTTATTGAATAATGAGTCCTTTCCTAATTGCTTATTTTTTGTCAGTTTTGTCAAAGGTCAAATGGCTGTAGGTGTGTGGCCTTATTTCTGGTCTCTTTGTTTTGTTCCATTGGTCTATGTGTCTGGTTTTGTACCAGTACCATGCTGTTTCAGTTACTGTAGCTCTGTAGCATAGTTTGAAGTCTTGTAGCATGATGCCTCCAGCTTTGTTCTTTTTGCTAAGATTGCCTTGGTTATTTGGGCTTTTTTTTTTGGTTCCATATGAATTTTAATATAGTTTTTTCTAGTTCTGTGAAGAACATTGATGGTAGTTTAATAGAAATAGTATTAAATCTATAAATTGCTTTGGGCAGTGTGGTCATTTTAATGATATTGATTCTTCCTATCCATGAGCACGGAATGTTTTTTCCATGTTTGTCTCCTCTGTGATTTCTTTGAGCAGTGTTTTGTAGTCCTTGTAGAGACCTTTCACCTTGCTGGTTAGTTGTATTCTTAGGTATTATATTTTATTTGTGTTGCAATTGTGAATGGGAGTTCACTCCTGATTTGGCTCTTGGCTTGACTGTTGTTGGT
>NW_012101244.1:175485-179881 GCF_000951045.1 Mandrillus leucophaeus
ACAAATTTCATTTTTACACTATTTTACATAGAGTAGACAATCCATAAACATCTCTTGACTGATGCAACCAACTTTCCCCACAGTATGCCAATCACAGTAGTAACCCAGACACATGTTCAGTCTGGCTTTTCTATAAATAACCAGACGCCCTATTTGGGAAATGTGCTGTATAAATAGCAAACCTTTTCTAAAAGGGTACTGGGAATCTTGATTCCTGAAACAGGTCATTGAAACTCATCCCTCAAGCCAAGTGGGGATTAACTTTTGACACTGGTTCCAGGTTATTATTCCAGAAAGGAGCTTTTGCTGAGAGCAGGGATGAGGTGATCAGTGGGAAGCAATTTTGTGCACTGAAGCAATAGAGACAAATTGGGTGCTTCTCCTCCCAGGGTTTCAGCATAGCCTCATCATTCTACTTGTTTGAAGACTTCATTTGGTCTTTGCAGGCTTGATATGTGAGTGGAAGATATCAAAGAAAATAATATATATATATTTGGCAAATAGGGTGGGAATCATCTGGTAGATTGGAGTGGCAAGTGTTGGTACTAATTAACGACTTGTTCAGAGCAGTTATCTCGTACCTGCTCCTGTCCCTTCTCAGAAAGATACTTAGACTTTCTTTAAAGCAATTTTCGTGATCTCACCAGAAGGAATCAGCAGAGGAGGGTTATTTCTGCTGTCTCCCAGTCCACAAACCACTGTCCTGGATGCCCAATGACTTCAGTAGTTTGGGTATGAAGGTTGTATGCTCTGTGGTGCTCCAAACTGGAAATGGCTTATCAGAAATATGTTCATCTCTATCATCTGCCTCAAAGGCAGGCTTGTGAGCTGGGGACCTGAGAGTCAGGAAGGGGCTGGCTTCCCCTCACCCTCATTCAAATTATGTTTGGTTTGAGAAACTTGCCTTCTGTTGAGTACATATGTACTCAAAAAAATGTCGTAATGCAAGGCCACTATAACACTGCAACATAGAAAAAAAATAGGTATAATTTATATTCCATTACAGAGGATTTGATTTGAGTCTGTGATTACAAAGTACCTGGCTCTATGACCTGTCTGCCCTTGTCTTGATGGTCCTGTTACTGTAAAAAGGACCCTGAGAGTCCTGTTTCTGCATTTCATGGTCGGACTGTGATTGCTAAAGACACAGAAGGTATATTTTTGTCCCCAGAATGCAAATAACAGACTTATCCTTTCACCCTTATTTTTATTTCCCTTTTATTTTTTTAGCATATGCACACACAGATAAGAAGGCAATATATAATTTTACTGTTCTTGCCTAGAATATAAAACAATAGATATAAGTTTTCTTACTTTAATATAATTAATTTGTATAACATTTTATGCCTATAGATTCAAATTATATTTTTACAAATATTGTACATACATCTTTTCCAGAAAACTTGATTCTATGATATGGAATAATGATTTTTATGAATGTGTATAATCTGGAATTTGTAAGGTATCCAAGTCAGTATCTTTGAGAATCCAGGCAGCTTCTCATCTGTAAGAAGAAATTTCATTTTTCTCTATGTCCTTCCCTTTATCTACCCTAATGGGAGGAACTCAAGCTGTTCAGGTAGGTAATATTTTTGTGTTTGAATCATAAGATTTTGTGTAGCATGTAAAAAAAGGATTAACCTCCATTAACTTCACCTGAATGCCCCTTGGAGACTTGCTTTGAGATTGATCTATTTATAAAATGCAAGGAAAGGGAGAAAATAAAAGAGAATTTTCTTCTGAAAAGAGAGAAAAGACTCAAACTGCAGCTTTGATAATTAATGTTATATAAATAATTTTTTAAAAAATTCCCAATGTACAGGCTGGCATGGGTATAGTGGCTAGAGGAACACTCCTTTCATCAATGAGCAGCAAGATCAATCTACCTTCCCCAAGTCTGGGTGGCTTAGGTAGCTGATTAAAAGCTAGCATCAGTAAATGCCCCAAATGGTTTTTCCAAGAAATGGGTAAAGTCCATCTTTTTGAGTGCAAACACTCCTTATTACAGGATGCCTCTGAATGGCCGGAAATGTGCAAATGATCTTTTAAGAAAGTGGTTGTTGTGTGATAAGTGGAAAGGTATTGCCAGAAGTTTAATTGAGTAAAGAATGGCTGGAACATCCAGCTTCAGATAGTCTACCTGACTGCAGGATGAAATTATGCACAGCCCAGTAGGAAAGATGACCTTCCTCTTCCACGATGCCATACACCAGTGTTTAAAACCCAGCGGGCTGTTGCAGGTATACATTGTGTGAGGTATTATTGGTAAATGTATTCTGCCCAGTGTGCACACCCTTGCAAATGCCTCATGATCATACACAAATAGATACAACCCATGTTGCAGCTGTAGCAGAAATATATTTAGATATATCATCCGAACACTGTGGGTTTTAGTTTTATAAACTAAATACTCATGCTTCTTCCTATGTACCCTTTCTCAATCAAGAAGATGAAACACAAATGGAAAAGGTCTCTCTCCTGAGGCAAATAAGGAGCCTAGACATGAGGCAAGAAGCAACAGAACTTTCCTTCCTTCCTGAGTGCTCATTATTTATCTCCCAACAACCCTCGTCTTCAATCTTCCTTACTGACTCCTGGGTCATCACCTGCACTGATAGATGCAGGTGACATCTAGTTTTAAATTTCTGCTTTCAACTTCAGTGTCTTTATTGGCATGACAAGGTGTACGAGTGTTGCAAAAATTAATACATCATGACTATGTCATAGTACAAGTAGTGTTGGTGTCTGTTTCATATGATTTATTATTTTTGTGACCGTGACAATATTGACTTCTTGTAAGGCTGTCCTAGTCTTTATTCTTTTAGTAAAGAATTGTGCAGATCTACAGTTATCACTTACTAACCTAAGTCAATGTACTAGTTTTGATAGTTGGTGGGAAAAGTAATCTCAAACTTTTGTGTGGTCAGGGCAGATGAGGAGACCTGATTCCAGAAGCCAACAGTGCTGTGGCCAAGAACACCGTCCTCCAGCATTCAAGTCCAGGCTCCACTGCTTCTTAGTAGGCAAGTTGCTTAACCTCTCTGAATCTCTGTTTTCCTGTCTGTGTACCTTTCATATCTTATTTTTATTTTTTTAATCCTTTTTTGAGGCAGAATTTCACTCTGTCACCCAGGCTGCAGCCCAGTGACACGATGTTGGCTCACTGCAACCTCTGCTGCCCAGGTTCAAGCAATTGTCCTGCCTCAGCCTCCCAAGTAGCTGGGATTACAGGCATGAGCCACCACATCCGGTTAATTTATTTTGTATTTTTAGTAGAGACAGAGTTTCACCATGTTGACCAGGCTGGTCTTGAACTCCTGACCTCGAGTGATCTGTCCACCTCAGCTTCCCAAAGTGCTGGGATTATAGGTGTGAGCCACTCCTTCCAGCCCCATACATTTAAAATGTTATAAAGTGAGCATATTTTACTTATTCAGAAAGAAATAGAAATATTTTTTAAAACAAATAAACCAAACAGGTGTGATATGCAGGATGCACCAGAAAAGGAAACCTGGAGGAGTTGTTTGGATGATACCGTAGTAATCAGGTCTGAGATGAAGAGATCCTGCCCTGGGGATTGATTGATAGTAGACAGGATGGATCAGCAAACACAGCCCTGGCTTTGAGGACTGAACAAGGGCAGGAATGCGATTGGGCCATGCTGTGGCAGCTGGCAGGGAACCCTTTCAGGAAGAGGGTCCTCCCATCAGGGCTTTTTCCTCCCAGACTCTTTGGCTCTCACTATTTTTTTCCTACCCCCATTTCCTCCTCCTTTCTTTCTGCCTTCATTGCTGTCTCAGTGAATTCCAAATCGGAACTCCTCCCCTATCTTCCTGATTTTTAGTTTCCACTCATTAGAGACTTTTTAATTTCTGTATAAGATTTCCAATATATTTTAAGGATTTGTCTACCATAATTCCTCTCTTCTATTTTAGTGGAGCCCAGCCCTCTGTCAGTTCTAGCTTCAGGAATGTGGCAGATTATTTACATAGAATGTGGTAATAACACCTCTCATCCCTGCCTGTATTCCCCTATGACTTGCTGCTTCTCCCATCGAGAGTTGGAACTTATTTCCCCACCCGTTGAGTCTGGACTGGTCTTGTGACTGGCTTTGGCCAACAGAATGTGGCAGAAGTGACACTGTAAGAATTTGGAAGCTTCTGCTCTCACCCTCTTGGAATGCTGCTTTGAGAAAAGCATGTCAAGGTACACTGTATGGCCATGTGGTGGGGAAGCCAGCTTCCGTGACTGCATCCTATGAAAATGACCAGAGATGTGAGAGGGGCCATAGTTGAACTTCCAGGTGACTACAACGGCATGAATTACTAGGCAATTGTTAAACCACAGAAGTACAAGAAAATCAACTGCAGTTATGTTAAGCAACTAAGTTCTGGAT
>NW_012101244.1:180248-188065 GCF_000951045.1 Mandrillus leucophaeus
TCATTTGGGTGAACAATAAGTGGTGGAGATTGCTGCACAAAGAGCGCATGGAGTGTCCAAAGGGGTCAATTGCTGCTCTGCTCTATTGATTTTTTGGAATGAAAGTCCAATGTAGTCAGGATCTCCAATTTTTCAAGAGAAGTTAAAATGAGATGAATTCATGGAAATTCTAAATGCTACCTGATAATTCTGGAATGTAAAACCCTGAGAATGCCTCACAATCATGCCTGAAGGATATTTGTTTGTGATGTCTGATATAGTCAGAAATGGTATTCACTATATATAAGAGCTGGTAGATTCACGATGTGTAGCGACTGGTATGCCAACTATAGCCATAGTGCTGGGCCCTGCTTGACCAGGGCTTAAACTTTAGTTGCTGGATAATGAGGAGCTATGGAAGATACGGGGACAGGGGCTGGGGAGCTGCGGCCATGGAGTGGCACTCAGGTGAGTCTGAGAGACAATGATTATTTCCCAACCAGTGCGGAATCATTTCAATATCTTAACAAGTGGTAGGGTCTACTTGTATGTACCAGATGCTTATGAGCCCTGTAGCAAAGAGAGTGAGTTCACAGTATCCAATAGATTAAAAAAAAAAAAAAAAAAGACTAAGACTATTTTCATTTCCACTATTGAAAGCAAAAAGATTAATGTAAAATTCTGCTGTTGACTATTATAGCTGTTCTTGCTATTGTTCCCAAATGGCTCCTCTATTGCCCAGCAATTGTCTCCACGGCAACTACTTATGTTTCTGTAAATCTCAGATTGAAATGAAATGGGGAGGAAGCAAGAGTAAAGGCAAAATCTTTATAAGCCAAGCTTTTATTTTAAACACGGAAAATGTTTCTAATTAAAGTGCAAATCCTTTGCTTCTCAATTTATAGCCATACCTTGAGTGTCTGAGTACTGATTATAACCTAGACAAATGAAATGTCAGCTCAATCAATCAAATATTTATTAAACATCCACTGTGTGTCCAACTCTCTTTGCTTGGTGAATCAGGAATACTACAGAAAAACCAAGCTCTAAAAGACATCACAATTTGTTGGGAAAACAAAAGAGAAAGAAATACCTGAATCAAAGTACAAAAAGAGAGTGGATTGGTCTGAGTGGATGTTCATGTTGAAGAATGATGACAGGTGAGCTGAGGAAAGCAGAAAAAATTTGGATTGTGAGCTGACAAAGCTTACCTTCTGGACCTAAGTACTCTGAGGTTTAACTTAAACCAGTCTCTTCTCTTTCCATAAGACATTGCCACAGCTATTCTCATCATGTCCCATAGTGATTGTTAGAAGCCCACATTTCCCAGATAATTCTCCATCATCCCAGTACAGGTTGAACATCCCGAATTCAAAAATCTGAAATCTGAAACACTCACAAATTTGAAACCTTTTGAGAACTGACATGATGCTCAAAGGAAATGCTCATTGGAGCACTCCAAATTTCAGATTTTCAGATTAGAGGTGCTGAACTGGTAAGCATAATGCAAATATTCTAAAATCAAAAAAGCAAAAAAACCCAAGTCGAAGCACTTCTGATCCCAAGCATTTCAGATAAGGGATACTCAACCTGTATATATATTGTTGAGCATATCACCTAACTTGACTTGATCTATCTCCCTCCCATACCATTTTCCCACACCCTTGGATTGTGCTCTCTGTAGAACATAGTAAGTCAATGATAACTGCCTCTAACACACCTCAACCTCTCTTCTGAACATTACCTTCATTCATCATCTAGCTATAACTAAATTTGGCTGCCCCCCAGAGACATTGCTTTGCTTGAAATACTACCAAATAAAGCCTCTTGCAACTACCTTCACCTCTGAACCCATGTATCAGGTTCAGCAGGTGAATTTATGACCCCTTTGCTCTCAGTTTACTTTTTAAAATCTTTTATCTTCCTTATGTATTAGAACAAAACAAAACAAAAAGAAGAAAGAAAGAAACCAGGCCTTTTGAAAATCAGACTGCCATATTGCCCCTCCTCGTTGCTATCAGTGGAGATTTCCAGGATATAGTCATTATACATTGACACTGGACCACTGTTGTCTTCTCCATTGTTATTTTTGCTATAACTCTGGGCAATTTCAAATTCTAGGTAGATAATTTATTTAACACATTGACCCATTAGTTTTGTGGCCTCTTCGACAGCAATGATCTTTTACTCCATATGAAACTATGTACTCCATGGATACATTACCACTTTCGTTACTTCCTTAAATTTTGCATTTCTGAAACTCAATTTCAGGTATCCAACTTCTAACTTCCATCTCTTGCTGGTACCCCCACTACTGACATGTGCACAAAGCCTGAGAGTGACCGATTCTAACCCCTAGCTTCATTATAATACTAAAAATCACATCCAGGGATAGAGATTTAACATGCCAATTAGGCATGCAACACACAAAGAAGCATGTTATCCAAGTGCACAGGCGCTGATATTTCCTGTCTCTGCATGCTAAAACATCTCTCCTTTCCTGCTATAGCCCCTCTAATACTGTCCTTCCAGCTCCCTTTGGGAAGCCAACCAGATAATTTTTCCTCTTACGCTGACTCCCTTGTGCTCAATCATAAGCCCCAATAAAATCTTGTCTGGGACACTTTTTGGCTTCATGTCAGTTCAATATCTATGGCTTGAGAGCCTAACAGACCATGATCGATAACATTTTTAGCTTCCTTTTTCTACTATTGCTAGCCCAACAAACTTTCAAACATTTTGGGACATACAGCCTCTCAACTCTATCAAATTTCCTTCCCTTTACTCCCCTCTTTGTTACCTCTCCTCACCCATAAAAAATGTTTAGAGTAATAATATTTCAAACATAAAAGATGAAAAAAGATTAATGTGCTGAAAATCCACTTTTCCATTATCTGAAATAAAATATGAAACTCCTTTTTGATCTCATTTCTACCTCCATTGCCTCCAAAGTAACCACGATACTGAATATTTTTTTCATTTTTAAATTATCTTTTTAAAATCATTTTCAAGTATACATTTCTACTTTTAATACATATGTATGCTTCCCTAAAGATATATAAGATTGTTTAGCATGTTTTTAGATTTTATAAGAATTGTTTTATACTGTATATATTCTACAAAATGTCTTTTTTGATCTAAGTTATGTTTATGAAATTTACTCCTGTTAGTATGTGGACCTATTTCCAACCATTTCACCATTCTCATTTGTTGTACATTATTCCATGGAATAAATACGCCACATTTGATTCATTCATTCTTCTATTAACGGACCTTAGGTTGTTGTTATTGTGGAGGTTGTTTTTTTCTATTACGAACAATTTTGATCGTATGAATTCTCTCCTTTATTATCGTGTCATACTATTTAATCTAATGTTTGCCTGTTGAGGAAAGAAAAATACCTCACAGCAGTCTGAGCTTTGTGAGGTATGCAAAATGTATCAGTCCCAGAGAAACATCAGTATGGGACTTCAATCATTCCCTCCCTGACACACCCCTTCCTGGGGCCAGTCATTTAACGGCATTTTGTTCCTCACTAGCCGCCTCCTGCATTGGATTTAAGTCCTAGAATTTGTGATACAAAGAACAATGTATATCCAATTGATAGCTTATGATATTTTAATGCAAATTCTTGGTAAAAAACTTACAAACTGCCCTTTCTTTTCCTTTATAAATCCACTTACAACTGATGCTAATCAGAGTGTATATTCAGGGAAATTTAGATCTGTGTTCTTGGTTTGCAATCCTCAAGCTTGGGTCAAATCAACTTTCTATTTATATTAAGTTTGCCTCAGGTGTTTTTTTGTAGGTCAATACTATTGGACACTCAGAATAAACCCAATTAAGCTATATTGAATTTATTTTTAAAAATATTGTATATTTAGTTTGATAAAATCTTTTCATCTATGTTCATAAATGTGATGACATGTTAATTTCTTTCCTGTGTGTGTTCTCTTTAGGGAAGCTTGTATTAGAAAATCAGACTCACCAACTTCATATGAGTTACAGATTGTTCCCTCTCTTTCTATTCCCTGGAAGGGTTTGAATAGATTAAAATTATATATAACTTGAATGTTCAGCAGGTATCATCAATAAAAGGCTTAGCATTGTGTGTTTTTATGGGTAGATTTTAAATTGCTTATTCAAAATCTTTAATGATTGTAAGCGTTTTTTAATTTTTCATTTTTTTTTGAAATTAGCTTTAGTAAGTTACAGTTTTCTAGAAAATAATTTACTTCCTCTTAGTTTTCACAACCATTATCCTGAACTTCTTTTAGCATTCTTTATTTTCTTTCCGGTTTCTCTCTCATCTGTAGTTACAGACCTCCTCATTTCAGATACGTTATTTCTTGCTTTTCCTTTTTCAGCCATGTCAAAGATTTAGTAAATTTCAACCTTTTCAGAAAAATTGCTTTGGTTTTTGTTGGTCCATTCCATGTATATTTGTTTTCAAATTCATTTATTTTACTTTATTGCTTTGTTCATTCTATTTTCTTAGTGATCAGTCAGCTTTTCTTCCTTGTAATAGCTTATAAATTTTCAGTCTGCTAAATATTGTATCTATTATTTTAAAAAGTTGCTAGATTGCATTTTTGTTTCTGAGGAGTTCTAAGTATTTTTACATTTCTCTTATGATTTTTTTTGACCCATGAATTATTTAGAAGAATGTTTTTAATTTCCAGATAGATACTTTGTTTCAGTAATTTTGTAGCAGATGTCTACCTTAGTTGTTTTGTGATTAAAGTTAATGGATTCTGTGATATTAATTTTATAAAGTCTGTTTTATGGTATACTCCATAATCTTTTTTTTTCTAAAATATCTTTCCACTTTGGAGTCAGAAGCACCACATTTTCCTGTTTCTCTTTCTATCCCAGTAGATTTCCCTTTTCAGTCTGTTTTTGCAAACACTTCTTTTTCTGTCAAACTTCTAAATTTTTGGCTGTCATAGGGGCTGGTTCTTAACCCTCCCTTCCATCCCATCTTAAGTGATTACACTTGTGCTATTTCTTTATCTGCCATCTATATACCACACGTGAACTCATGTATGTAGTTCCTGTTCTCTTCTTTTAAGTTCAAATGCACATATTCAGTTCAATAATTCCCCCTGGATATTGAGGTACAGTGGAAAATGCCTCCTCCCACTCTCACCTCCTAGAAAAGGATATCCAAGAATCTGTGGACATTGCTTTATCTGGAAAAAAGAGTCTGCAAAAATGACTAAATTAATGATCTTGATAAAAAGAAATTATCCTGGATTATCCAGGTGGATCCTAAATACAATCATATATGTCCCGGTAAGAGAGAGGCTGACAAAATTTCTCATAGACAGAAGAGAAGAAGGGAATGTGACGATGGAGCCAAAGAGAACTAACAGCCACCAGAAGACAGAATTGGCAAGAAATGAATTCTGCTGGAGCTTCCAAAGGAAGTCAGTCTCTGCTAACACCTTGCATTTGGCCCAGTGAAATCGATGTTGTATTTCTGGCCTCCAGGACCATGAGAGAATAAAGTTGTGTTGTTTTAAGCCATCAAGTTTGTGGGAATTTGTTACTGCAGCCCTAGGAAACTAATGTATATGTCCAATGAGCATCTTAGTTTCCTGCTTTAAAGCAGAGCTCTGGATTTCCTCCCCAATCCTGTTCTCTTCTTAGTTGCCATTTCCATTTCCAAGAAATAAGCTAGAAGTGACCCTTACTATTTCTTTTTCCCTCTCTCTACTCATCCAATTCAATAGCATATCTAGTTGACATTACCTTCAAAATCTAATCTAAATGTTTTCCTATCTTCTCTGCTACCTCCAGTCCAAGCCACTATTATCTCTTGCCTGGATTACTATGATAGTCTTCTCTAAGAATGCTGTACTTCTAACTTTGCAACCAAACAGTCCATTCTCCACATATGTACCAAAGTTATCTGTCAAAAATGTAAATGAGAATAAGATATCCCTTACTTCAAACACCCCAATGAATTTCTTTGGCATTAACCTAGAATCCAAACTAGTTATGAGAACTTGTATGATTTGCCCCTGACTGTCTCCTCTAAGTCTTCCCCGTCCCGCATTCTGTTCTGTCCTTCTACAGTAAGCTTGCTCTAGGTCTCAGCCTTTGTACTTGTTCCTGCCTCTCCCTGGAACTCTCTGTCACAGTATTTTTCATGAGAAGATACCAATCTCCTCATTATTCTGACCAAGTATCACCTCCTCAGAGAATCAGTCCCTCTGTATGTGTATTTCTGTATCTTTATATTTTTCTAGCTCTATCTTTGTCTCTACCACTATCTTATTTCTCTTTCAACCTATCCATCTATCATCTATCTATATCTATCTATCTATCTATCTATCTATCTACCTATCTATCTATCTATCTATCTATCTATCTATCTATATCTATCTATATATAATCTATATCTATCATCTATCTCTATTTAGCTATCTATCATCTATCTGTATATATGTCTATTATCTATCTATCCATCTCTATCTATCTATCTATCTATCTATCTATCTATCTATCTATCTATCTATCTATCTACCTATCTATCTATCCATCTAACTATCTATCCATTCCTCCATCCATCTGCAGGGTTGGGGGTGGGAATAAACAGTTTAGGCTTCTATTTGACCATCTTGTTCCACCCTCCTATCCATCAATCTATCTTTCTATCTATCATATATCTTTCTTTCTGTCAATCATATCTGGATCTATAGCTATGCTAGCCAGTAAACTTTCTAGGACAATAAAAGTGCTTCCTGTGCTATACTATATGGTGGCAGGAACTATATGTGGTGATTACAGTTGAAATATTTAGTATGATTAAAAATTGAAATTTTAAAATTTAATTTTAATCCATAACTTAAACAGATTAATTTTCTGTAACTCTACAACTTGGAAAATAATATCTTTTTACAGGGTCACCAAACTCTAGCCATAGGCCAAGTCCAGCTTGCTTCTTGTTTTTGTAAATAAAGTTTTATTAGGACACAGGTATGCTCATTTGTTTCTATATTGTGTACAACTGTGTCTATGCTACACAGGCTCGGTAGTTGTGATAGAGAATTTATGGATTGCAAAGCTTGAAGTAATCGTCATCTGGCCCTTTACAGAAAAAGTTTGCTGACCATTGTTATACATGTTTGAAATAGTTATACATGTTTAAAAAATAGTTGATGCACTATGTCTAAGTCCTTGGTTAGTAATCAAACCCAATTTATAAAATTGTACTGTGGCTGGGTGCGGTGGCTCATGCCTGCAATCCTAGCACTTTGGGAGGCTGAGGCAGGTGGATCATCTGAGGTCAGGAGTTCGAGACCAGCCTGACCAACAAGGAGAAACCCCATCTCTACTAAAAATACAAAATTAGCTGGGCATGGCTGCACATGTCATCTTATGGCAACTTTTCATATAGTAATTAATTTTTTGTGGTTATTAATTGTCCTATGAATCTTCTAGAATTTTTAAGAAATATATATTATTTTTCAAATAATTTGAAAAACAGCACATACTTACTTTCAATTTTTAAGCAACATTAGTATTGTTTTAAATTCATTACCACTTTCCCATTTAGAGGCAATTATTACTTTATGTTGATACACATTCCTTCAGACCTTTTTTTTTAAAATTTTTTTTTAAATTTTTTATTATACTTTAAGTTCTAGGGTTTAAAGTCTGTTTTATCTGAGACTAGTATTGCAACCCCTGCTTATTTTTTGTTCTCCATTTTATTGGTAGATCTTCCTCCATCCCTTTATTTTGAGCCTATGTATGTCTCTGCATGTGAGATGGGTCTCCTGAATATAGCAAACTGATGGGTCTTGACTCTTTATCCAGTTTGCCAGTCT
>NW_012101244.1:191964-192669 GCF_000951045.1 Mandrillus leucophaeus
GAGACAGAAAGTTAACAAGGATATCCAGGAATTGAACTCATCTCTGCAGCAAGCAGACTTAATAGACATCTACACAACTCTCCACCCCAAATCAACAGAATAGACATTCTTCTCAGCACCACATCACACTTATTCCAAAATTGACCACATAATTGGAAGCAAAGCACTCCACAGCAAATGCAAAAGAACAGAAATTATAACAAACTGTCTCTCAGACCACAGTGCAATCAAACTAGAACTCAGGACTAAGAAAATCAATCAAAACCGCTCAACTACATGGAAACTGAACAACCTGCTCCTGAATGACTACTGGGTACATAACAAAATGAAGGCAGAAATAAAAATGTTCTTTGAAATCAATGAGAACAAAGATACAACATACCAGAATCTCTGGGACACATTTAAAGCAGTGTGTAGAGGGAAATTTATAGCACTAAATGCCCACAAGAGAAAGCTAGAAAGATCAAAAATTGACACTCTAACATCACAATTAAAAGAACTAGAGAAGCAAGAGAAAATACGTTCAAAACCTAGCAGAAGGCAAGAAATAACTAAGATCACAGCAGAACTGAAGGAGATAGAGACACAAAAACCCCTCCAAAAAATCAACAAATCCAGGAGTTGGTTTTTTGAAAAGATCAACAAAATTGATAGACCACTAGCAAGACTAATAAAGAAGAAAAGAGAGAAGAATCAAATAGACGC
>NW_012101244.1:193649-194231 GCF_000951045.1 Mandrillus leucophaeus
GTTTATTGCAGCACTATTCACAATAGCAAAGACTTGAAATCAACCCAAATGTCCATCAGTGACAGACCGGATTAAGAAAATGTGGCACATATGCACCATGGAATATTATGCAGTCATAAAAAAGGATGAGTTTGTGTCCTTTGTAGGGACATGGATGCAGCTGGAAACCATCATTCTGAGCTAAATATCGCAAGAACAGAAAACCAAACATCACGTGTTCTCACTCACAGGTGGGAACTGAATAATGAGATCACTTAGACTCAGGAAGGGGAACATCACACACCGGGACATATCACGGGGAGGGGGGATGGGGGAGGGATTGCATTGGGAGTTATACTTTATATAAATGACGAGTTGATGGGTGCTGACTAGTTGATGGGTGCAGCACACCAACATGGCAAGGTTATACATATGTAACAAACCTGCACGTTATGCACATGTTTGCACATGTACCCAAGAACTTAAAGTATATTAAAAAAAAAAAAAGGTTCTAGGGTACATGTGCACAATGTGCAGATTTGTTACATATGTATACATGTGCCATGTTGGTGTGCTGCACCCATTAACTCATCATTTACATTA
>NW_012101244.1:200636-201453 GCF_000951045.1 Mandrillus leucophaeus
TTGTCTTTGGTTCTGTTTATATGCTGGATTACGTTTATTGATTTGCGTATGTTGAACCAGCCTTGCATCCCAGGGATGAAGCCCACTTGATCATGTAGGATAAGCCTTTTGATGTGCTGCTGGATTCGGTTTGCCAGTATTTTTTACTGAGGATTTTTGCATCAATGATCATCAGGGATATGGGTCTAAAATTCTCTTTTTTTGTTGTATCTTTGTCAGGCTTTGGTATCGGCTGTGAATCTGTCTGGTCCTGGACTTTTTTTGGTTGGTAGGCTATTAATTATTGCCTCAATTTCAGAGCTTGTTATTGGTCTATTCAGGGATTCAACTTCTTCCTGGTTTAGTCTTGGGAGAGTGTAAGTGTCCAGAAAATTATCCATTTCTTCTAGATTTTCTAGTTTATTTGCATAGAGGTGTTTATAGTATTCTCTGATGGTAGTTTGTATTTCTGTGGGGTCGGTGGTGATATCCCCTTTCTCATTTTTTATTGCATTTATTTGATTCTTCTCTCTTTTCTTCTTTATTAGTCTTGCTAGCAGTCAATCAATTTTGTTGATCTTTTCAAAAAAACCAACTCCTGGATTCACTGATTTTTTGGAGGGTTTCTTGTGTCTCTATCTTCTTCAGTTCTGCTCTGATCTTAGTTATTTCTTGCCTTCTGCTAGGTTTTGAATGCGTTTGCTCTTGCTTCTCTAGTTCTTTTAATTGTGATGCTAGGGTGTCAATTTTAGATCTTTCCTCCTTTCTTTTGTGGGCATTTAGTGCTATAAATTTCCCTCTACACACTGCTTTAAATGTGTCCCAGAGATTCTGGTAT
>NW_012101244.1:201797-202184 GCF_000951045.1 Mandrillus leucophaeus
TTGATCTGTCTAATGTTGACAGTGGAGTGTTAAAATCTCCCATTATTATTGTATGGGAGTCTAAGTCTCTTTGTAAGTCTCTAAGGACTTGCTTCATGAATCTGGGTGCTCCTATATTGGGTGCATATATATTTAGGATAGTCATCTCTTCCTGATGAATTGATCCCTTTACCATTATGTAATGATCTTCTTTGTCTCTTTTGGTCTTTTAGGGTTTAAAGTCTGTTTTATGACAGACTAGGATTGCAACCCCTGCTTTTTTTCATTTTCTATTTGCTTGGTAGATCTTCCTCCATCCCTTTATTTTGAGCCTATGTGTGTCTTTACATGTGAGATGGGTCTCCTGAATACAGCAAACTGATGGGTCTTGACTCTTTATCCAATTTG
>NW_012101244.1:207914-209604 GCF_000951045.1 Mandrillus leucophaeus
TCACTTATGAAACTTAGTTTGGCTGGATATGAAATTCTGGGTTTAAAATTCTTTTCTTTAAGAATGTTGAATATTGGCCCCCACTCTTCTGGCTTGAAGAGTTTCTGCCGAGAGATCTGCTGTTAGTCTGATGGGCTTCCGTTTGTGTGTAACTTGATCTTCTCTCTGGCTGCCCTTAACATTTTTTCCTGCTTTTCAACTTTGGTGAATCTGGCAATTATGTGTCTTGGAGTTGCTCTTCTCAAGGAGTATCTGTGTGGCATTCTCTGTATTTCCTGGATTTGAATGTTGGCCTGCCCCACTAGGTTGGGGAAGTTTTCCTGGATGACATCCTGCAAAGTGTTTTCCAACTTGGTTCCATTTTGCCCATCAATTTCAGGTACACCAATCAAACGTAGATTTGGTCCTTTCACATAAACCCATATTTCTTGGAGGCTTTGTTCATTTCTTTATACTCTTTTTTTTTTCTACACTTCTCTTCTCGCTTCATTTCAATCATTTGATCTTCAGTCGCTAATACTCTTTCTTCCAGATGATTGAGTCAGTTACTGAAACTTGTGCATTGGTCACATAGTTCTCGTGTTATGGTTTTCATCTCTATCAGTTCTTTTAAGGACTTCTCTATGTTGGTTATTCTAGTTAGCAATTCATCAAATCTTTTTTCAAGGTTTTTAGTTTCTTTGTGCTGGGTACGTAGTTCCTCCTTTAGCTCTGAGAAGTTTGATCGACTGAAGCCTTCTTCTGTCAACTCGTCAAAGTAATTCTCCGTCCACCTTTGTTCAGTTGCTGGCAATGAGCTGCGTTCCTTTGGAGGGGGAGATGCGCTCTGATTTTTTGAATTTCCAACCTTTCTGCACTGCTTTTTCCCCATCTTTGTGGTTTTATCTGCCTTTGGTCTTTGATGATGGTGATGTACTGATGGGATTTTGGCGTGGGTGTCCTTTCGGTTTGTTAGTTTTCCTTCTAACAATAAAGACCCTCAGCTGTAGGTCTGTTGGAGTTTGCTTGAGGTCCACTCCAGATCTTGTTTGCCTGGATATCAGCAGCAGAGGCTGCAGAAGATAGAATATTGTTGAACAGAGAGTTTTGCTGTCTGATTCTTGCTCTGGAAGCTTCGTCAGAAGGGTGTACCCCACCGTGTGAGGTGTGAGGTTTCGGTCTGCACCTAGTGGGGGATATCTCCCAGTTAGGCTACTCAGGAGTCAGGGACCCACTTGAGCAGGCAGTCTGTCCCTTCTCATATCTCAACCTCCGTGCTGGGAGATCCACTGCTCTCTTCAAAGCTGTCAGACAGGGGCGTTTACCTCTGCCGAGGTTTCTGCTGCTTTTTGTTTAGCTGTGACCTGTCACCAGAGGAGTAGTCTACAGAGGCAGACAGGCCTCCTTGAGCTGTGGTGGGCTCCACTCAGTTTGAGCTTCCCAGTGGCTTTGTTTACCTACTTAAGCCTAGGCAATGTTGGGCACCTCTCCCCCAGCCTCGCTACTGCCTTGCAGTTAGATCTCAGACTGCTGTGGTAGCAATGAGGGAGGCTCTGTGGGTGTGGGACCCTCTGGGCCAGGTGTGGGATATAATCTCCTGGTGTGCCGTTTGCTAAGACCCTTGGTAAAGCGCAGTATTAGGGTGGGAGTTACCTAATTTTTCCAGGTGTTGTGTGTCTCAGTTTCTCTTGGCTAGGAAAAGGGATTCCCT
>NW_012101244.1:213109-217344 GCF_000951045.1 Mandrillus leucophaeus
ACCAGCTACTGAATCTTTCTGAGTATCAGTTAGCTTAGCTCTGAAATGAATATACTAATAATTATTCTTTCTAGCTCACAGAGGTATTGTTATAATCAAATGATATATGATGAAAGGTATAAATACAGTATTGTAACAATATATATTTATAACAATATTGTCACAATTCCATCTTTTTTTTCCACCCACATACATTTACAATTCTAGAAGGGCTACTGGTTTGTCAATATAGTCCCATGGGACTGCAATGACCAGTGGACAGCAGGTTGTTGAGCATGGTACAGTTGCCTATGAACAGCTCTTCCTATTGACCGATGCCAAGCTGACATTCACTGAGGCAACATGGCTCAACAGAGCAGCAAGAATGCAGCTCCCTCATGTGAATAATGGAAAACGTATATGGAGAGGATGGGTGTTTTTCTAGGGATGTGAGGAACAACATTTGGAAAAACTGAGGAAAATGGACTTTTACCACTTGGCTTAAATTTATATTGTGATAATCCAGAACTGAATTCCCTTAACTGTTTAAACACCTCTTTGGTGACAGACAGTGGCAGAAAGGGCACAGAACATAGTACTTTCCAGAAAATTGGCCTCCTTATTGTTATCCTCAATGCCTGTGCCCAAGCAATGGGCTTTGCAGCAAAGTAAGGCAGCTTGATTCAATCAGTAATGCTATTAGTGATTAGTTTAGGTTTAAACAGGTTTAGGAGACCGAAATTTGATTTCTCCTGTTCAGGATATAATTTCTCCCTGTCAAGTTATAGTTTCATGTGGATTTTGCAAACTGCTAGTAGAATCTGGGATCCCTTTAAAATAGTTAAATGTTCTACTTATTTTATTCATTTATTGGCATATTGGCTATGTACATATTGCCAGTATACTGGATCAGACCCTGAGACAGGTACTGAAAACACACAGCAACTTTCATGAGTTTACACTATGGGGTCCATAGTATTTTTGTTCTGTCTATTCCCAAAAGGATTTTGAGTAGTATATATGAATAAAGCCAAAGTAAAAAGAAAGAAAAAGAAACAAAGAGAGAAAGGAAAGAATTAAAAATAAAAATGACAAACCATACAAGAAAAGCACATGTATAGATTTTTACCTGCCCCCTTCAATGAGCTATTGCAATCACTATTCTTTGGAAAGTGATATGACTTGATTTATCTTGGCTCACTAAATAACAAGAGGTTTACTTATGTTTACATGTCAAATATTCCAATAAACTTTTCCTCACCACTGCCTTACAAATTTTTCTGGAAAGGCAAGGGTTTCTCTGAAACTAAACATAGGTGAGTCATTGTAATCCTTGCTTTATTACAGAAACATTGTTCAAATAGGCAAATGCGGTATTGAACTTTTTAAGAGGCAGGTGGTATATATGACTCTAACCCAGTCAAGAGGTTTTTGTTTGTTTTTTGCGGAGGCCTGAAATAATTATGGCTCAGCTCTTTTTAGGGTCACCTTCTTTCATACAGGGATAAACTTGGACAAACTCATAAATAGATCCTGTATCCTTTGGACAGATTATCTTAAAAAATAATATTCACTTAGCAAATATATACAGTATTCTTGTAACTTAATCAAACCCTTTAATGGTCTCAGCATGCAGTATGTTTAAAAATCCTAGATGAGTGCTTTTGGATTCATAGGCTGAGTATGAGTTGATGAGTGCTCACAAAAACAAAAACAAAAACAAAAATCAAATATGGGGAAAAATTAACAGGTATATTAGAATTTGAAGGCAATAAAACCCTCTCATTTAAAGGATATCTTAAAATAAAATTTTTATCTACTCTGAGAATGTCACTGCTCTAGACATTAATCAAATAAATAGTTTGACAAGTCCTGGAAGTCACCAATTAAGATGAATACGAAATTATTTAGGTGGCAAGAAGTCTTTTCACGGGTACTTTCACACTTTCATGATGTTAGAAAATTGATGACATATTTTAAAGCAACTACACAAACTACACTTACTGAATGTTGACTGATGAAATATCCAGAATTCATATTCTATAGACCATATAATTAATAATGGTAGGTAATGTTTACTGTAGATTCACTAAGTGACAGAGATATTGCTAAGGGGTCTATACAGATAATCTACTCTCTGTTGTTGTAGAAAATGTTGTCTCTTACTTTCCATTCCAGGAGCTTGTGTTCCAGAGATATGATTTTTCACCACTGTGCTTATAAGATGAATAAATGATAAATGATTAATAATAAAAGAATGTAGTCTTTCATTCCCAAAATATTAATTATTTACTATTATGTCAGGCACTGTAATAGATGCTAATCATTAAAGAGCCTCTGCTATCATGCAATATAAACTTAAACACTTTCATCTAGAATATTCGGCACACCCACCCTTAACATCAGCAGCGCCTAGGGCAGGAGTACAAATGGAAATCTACAAGCTGTTGTCTGAATGTTTAAATGTTATATGTCAAGCTCACAATCTGTTAAGTAAAATATGTTCTGTTCTCCTAGTTTGACAAATATACTTTCATAATGCCCTAGGACAGAATCTTATTTAGAATGCTTGAAATCCTGTGCTGGAGCACAGAGGTGAGGAAAAATCATGTCCCAGCACCCAGCTCCTAGCTAGGTTAACCTTTTCTTTTAACCCTTGGCTCTGTCCCACACCAAGAGGTGCCTGACATGCTTGCAAGCCCTGACTCTGCCATCATGCCTACACACAGCCCCCCTTTGGTTATCTGCTAGGCACAAAGGTGATCCCATGAGTGGGTTTCCCATACTCAGAGGAACAGACCCTGGAACAGACTCACAGGGCCCTGGAAAGAGGCTCAGGACACTTCGGGGAGAATTTTCAATTCCTGGGTATCCAAGCACAATTTTGAAGGAAGAGGGTCTGGGCTTCCGGTGACCATGTGGTGTTAGTTCCACAAATTCCTACTCTAGGTGAGCCAGGAGAGGGGCTCACAGTAATGTGGGTGTCAGGTGGAGGCAAGGGTGGGGTGCCTATTACCTAATTCTAAGAATGATAAGGCTGTGTGTAAATAGAAGCTAACCATCCGTATTAGTTTATTTTCATACTGCTATGAAGAAATACCTGAGACTGGGTAATTTATACAGAAAAATGGGTTTAATGGAGTCACAGTTCCACATGGCTGGGGGTGCCTCACGATCATGGCGAAAGGTGAAGGAGGAGCAAAGGCACGTCTTACATGTTGGCAGGCAAGAGAGCTTTTGCACGGGAACTGCCCTTTATAAAACCATCAGATCTCGTGAGACTTATTCACTATCATGAGAATTGAATGGGAAAAACCCAACCCCATGATCTAACTACCTCCCACCAGGTCCCTCTCATGACACGTGGGGATTATGGGAGCTGCAATTCAAGATGAGATCTGAATGGGGACACAGCCAAACCCTATCACCCCTCCAGTAATTTCCTTAGCATACTGTGTGGGCTACCTACCTGTAGCTCACCCCTTAGCTTTACCCATAATGACCTCTTGCAAGAACACCAAAAAACACTGGAACTTTCTGGAGTGTGCAAAAAGGACCCCATTCACCATCCATCTTTCTATTAACTCCTGCTCAAATGCTAGGCTTCCATTCTGCACAACCCAGTCCCAAAAGCCTAATAAGAAAAGGTCCACCATTCAAACACCAGGAGAGTTACACTTTTGTTTCCCTCATTGCTAACATTCGCTCTCCATGTGTCACTGTCTCCTCCTTTTATTTATAAATGTTCCCAATATTAATTTATAAATATTCACTTATAAATATTCTTAATACTAAAAGACATGTGTTCTTATATTTTCTAAGATAACTTCCTAATATTCTAAAAGAAGATATCTCTTAGCTACTGTGTCAAGAGACTGATATTTAAGACATTCTCAATCAAATTTTAGTTCTTAAAATATTTTGGAAAATAGAGTCTCCCAAAGCCAAATGTGGTTGTTTTGCCATTCCTCTGCACTCACTTTAATTCTTTTTGTATCATAACAAATTTTGCAAACTAACTTGGAATGATAACATTCCCTGAACATGGTTTGATCATCATTAATAATAATTTTTATTTGGTGACTTTCTGTGAGAATATAAAATGGAATAATATATACTATAAAGTAGAAAAATATATATGGAAACTTACATTATCTCTGTTAATCAGCACTATTAAAGGATTACTGTTACTATTTTTAATATTATTTTAATTCTTCAGTGAGAAATAAGAGGAAGCTCTAGTCAGATAAAAAAAA
>NW_012101244.1:218224-220963 GCF_000951045.1 Mandrillus leucophaeus
CTCTCCCCCAGCCTCGCTACTGCCTTGCAGTTAGATCTCAGACTGCTGTGGTAGCAATGAGGGAGGCTCTGTGGGTGTGGGACCCTCTGGGCCAGGTGTGGGATATAATCTCCTGGTGTGCCGTTTGCTAAGACCCTTGGTAAAGCGCAGTATTAGGGTGGGAGTTACCTAATTTTTCCAGGTGTTGTGTGTCTCAGTTTCTCTTGGCTAGGAAAAGGGATTCCCTTCCCCCTTGCACTTCCCAGATGAGGTGATGCCTCACCCTGCTTCAGCTCTCACTGATTGGGCTGCACCAGCTGACCAGCACTGATTGTCCGGCACTCCCCACTGAGATGAACCTGGTACCTCAGTTGAAAATGCAGAAATCACCCAACTTCTGTGTCATTCGTGCTGGGAGCTGGAGGCTGGAGCTGTTCCTATTGGGCCATCTTGGGCACACCTCCCAGACATTTTATTTTTACATTTAACTTTATACTGCTTCTTTTTGTGTATGTTTTCATGGAACAATTTTGTGGTCATTCTCTGGATGAAAGTGGTGACTTCCTGTACAGATAATTTAATCCCTATTTTCGAGGAGTTTAACAAACTGTGACACACTTCACCTGAAACACAGGCACTCAGTATGATCTCATCATTGTTTTGTCTCCTTCTAGAGATCCACATCAAAAATATATGAGAATAATAGGTGATTGTATCTGCAGTGCCTGCGAGTTCAATTGAAAATAGACCCTTTGGTGTTTCTGTATTTTATTTGATCCTGAAATCACAATGACCACACTCTTGTACTTATTATTGATGGAATAAAAAACATGCAAAATAAAACATTGTATTTTATATTTGGCAGTAACTTTTGTAAGAGGAAGCTATCCACCAAGAAACTGTATCATGTATGAGTTTTCTACCAGAGAAATGTTAGTCTGCCATTTATTTCAGAGACGTTTGAACCTAGTGTTAAAAGTAAAGGATATGGGATAGGTTCAAATTCTCCCTCTGCTAGTCACTAGTGGTGTGACCTCAGGCACTTTCTAACCAGTGTGTTCCTCAGTTTCTTCATCTATTAAATGGCACAATTATAGAACTAAGCTCCTAGGGTTATTATGAAGACTCAGTGATTTAAAATGAAGCAGCAAATAAGTTTAGCTTAGCTATTCATTGCTAAAATGAGATCACAGTTTTGGAGGTAGATAAAAAAATAATTTTACTTTTCTTCCTGGTTTCCATTGAAACGGAGGCATTTTATTTTATTTTATTTTATTTTATTTTATTTCATTTTATTTTATTGATGAAAGGACTCATCCCGTCTATGGTAGCACTTGTTCATATGATACATGTAATGCATCCAATATAAAGTAAGCTTTCAAATTCCAACACTATGCAATTGGGAGAAGCCTTGGATGATATTTATACTATTTTCCTAAGGATTTTAATTAAATTGGCTCTTCTTTTTCATCCTTGCAGAATCTTCAGAAAAAAAAAATCTCCTTTTAGGAATCTAAGCACCTCTCTCTCCTTTCTCCCTATGGCTAATTTTCATTTTAATTGTGTCCTATAGGACACAGCTAGAGAGACAGCATGGCACAGGGCCACATTTCTGCCTTACTAACAAAGTGAGCAATGAAGCTTGGACCAGCTACTGAATCTTTCTGAGTATCAGTTAGCTTAGCTCTGAAATGAATATACTAATAATTATTCTTTCTAGCTCACAGAGGTATTGTTATAATCAAATGATATATGATGAAAGGTATAAATACAGTATTGTACCAATATATATTTATAGCAATATTGTCACAATTCCATCTTTTTTTTCCACCCACATACATTTACAATTCTAGAAGGGCTACTGGTTTGTCAATATAGTCCCATGGGACTGCAATGACCAGTGGACAGCAGGTTGTTGAGCATGGTACAGTTGCCTATGAACAGCTCTTCCTATTGACCGATGCCAAGCTGACATTCACTGAGGCAACATGGCTCAACAGAGCAGCAAGAATGCAGCTCCCTCATGTGAATAATGGAAAACGTATATGGAGAGGATGGGTGTTTTTCTAGGGATGTGAGGAACAACATTTGGAAAAACTGAGGAAAATGGACTTTTACCACTTGGCTTAAATTTATATTGTGATAATCCAGAACTGAATTCCCTTAACTGTTTAAACACCTCTTTGGTGACAGACAGTGGCAGAAAGGGCACAGAACATAGTACTTTCCAGAAAATTGGCCTCCTTATTGTTATCCTCAATGCCTGTGCCCAAGCAATGGGCTTTGCAGCAAAGTAAGGCAGCTTGATTCAATCAGTAATGCTATTAGTGATTAGTTTAGGTTTAAACAGGTTTAGGAGACCGAAATTTGATTTCTCCTGTTCAGGATATAATTTCTCCCTGTCAAGTTATAGTTTCATGTGGATTTTGCAAACTGCTAGTAGAATCTGGGATCCCTTTAAAATAGTTAAATGTTCTACTTATTTTATTCATTTATTGGCATATTGGCTATGTACATATTGCCAGTATACTGGATCAGACCCTGAGACAGGTACTGAAAACACACAGCAACTTTCATGAGTTTACACTATGGGGTCCATAGTATTTTTGTTCTGTCTATTCCCAAAAGGATTTTGAGTAGTATATATGAATAAAGCCAAAGTAAAAAGAAAGAAAAAGAAACAAAGAGAGAAAGGAAAGAATTAAAAATAAAAATGACAAACCATACAAGAAAAGCACATGTATAGATTTTTACCTGCCC
>NW_012101244.1:221498-238384 GCF_000951045.1 Mandrillus leucophaeus
TCTTTTTGGATCATGAATTAGCAAGCCTCCAAAATAAAGAGACAGGTTAATTAAATTATGCAAGGAAAATGGGTTTCCCTTTTTGTTGTTTTTTTGTTTTGTTTTGTTTTGTTTGTTTTTTTGTTTGTTTTTTGAGACAGAGTTTTGCTCTTGTTGTCCAGGCTGCAGTACGATGGTGCGATCTCGGCATACGGCAACCTCTGCCTCTCGGTTTCAAGTGATTCTCCTCCCTCAGCCTCCCAAGTAGCTAGGATTACAGGCACCCACCACCATGCCCAGCTAATGTTTTGTATTTTTAGTAGAGATGGCGTTTCACTATGTTGGCCAGGCTGGTCTTGAACTCCTAACCTCAGGTGATCCACCCACCTCGGCCTCCCAAATTGCTGGGATTACAGGCGTGAGCCACCGCATTCAGCCTGGAAAATGGTTTTCAATTCTACATCCCAACAGAGAGTAGAGGGACATTGAAAATTTATGATTACATCAAGTCTACTAGGTGTTCTTCTCTGCATTTTCTATCATTGCCTCAAAACAACTCTAGGTCTAATGACAGAACAAT
Organism: Mandrillus leucophaeus; assembly: GCF_000951045.1. Classification (NCBI taxonomy): domain Eukaryota; kingdom Metazoa; phylum Chordata; class Mammalia; order Primates; family Cercopithecidae; genus Mandrillus; species Mandrillus leucophaeus. Next base: position 222,058 of record NW_012101244.1, read on the forward strand.
CACTCTAAACTTTTAATGATATGAATATCATCAAATTTGACCTGGTAAAGTCATATAAACTCCATCAATAAAAATTTTACTAGCAAAACTTTCCCAATGAAAATGTTAAGGTCAGGGAATATTTTCATAGGAGTTTATCTCATTAGAGATGTCATTTTCTTAATTTGCACCACACATATTATGGGCAATCATGGCAGGTGAGTAATTACATATTCACACACACTTGAGAAACTTTCTTTGGAAATAAACTATACTTATAAATAGTGATTTCTTACCATTTTCCTCTATTAATTTGATTGTTGTTAAGAATATTATTGTCTCTGTGAGAAGAACTGAGTAGTTTGGTCCTAACAGTAGATATAATAAATAAATCATGCATCCCTCATAGATTTTAGTATGCATTTTAGATTCCTGAGAACATTATTTGAAAACAAAAATAAAATTCAGGAAACAAGAATGCAATTGTTCAAATACAGTGGTCATGAAAATAAGCACTGGTTCATGAGTCTGAGCCCCTAAGGAAACCTCTTTATTCCTAATGAGAATCCATGTGCCTCAGGTAGATTTAATGCACTTTGCCTTTTTCTTTCTTTTTCATTTTTCATTAGCAAAGGATTTATATTTATAGATAATTAGGTGATGTCAGCCATAAGAAACTTTGTGAAGTTTTCTTTTCTGATTTCCAAAATGTTTCCTGTCCACGGTAGTTTCTCTTCCCTAAGAAAGTCTCTCTCTTTGTTTCTCCTTGCCCCAAGCACCCACATGCTAGCCCAGTGCCTTTTGTTACTGGGGAAAGCAGTTAATCTTCCAGGCGTATTTGCAGACTCTGAAAAGACCTTGGGCAGGAAATGTGTTACATGACAGAAAGCATTAATAAATGTAGAAGGGCAGCCCTCCTGGATAAGCAAGCAGCAGGACATTTCTGGGGAAATAATGGCTATCAGGATGCTGGTTGAAGAAGTTACAGGGGAGGCAGCAGTCAGGGTTTCATGATGAAATCTGAAGCACCAGCCTGGGTCTGCTTTTACCTTGATGGACTCATTGATTCACACAACTCCTGCATGCTAAAGCAAGGCTTGTGGTATGGGGAAATTACAAACTCTTTCCTTGTATGCATATTATCATTTAAAACAAAATTGTTTTAAAAAACATATTTCTTATTACTTGAATACTGTGAAATGCTTAATCATTAGCTGAATTTAGGGATTTGATTATTTTTTCCCCCTCTCCCCAAAGGCTGTTGGACATGATAGAATAAAAGAAATGATGATTGGAAATTTAATTATGGTTCCAGTTTAAAGTTAATATCTTGGGAAGTTGTGGTACTGAAGGGAAGAACAGGATTAAGCTCATTGGAGTGACATAAAATGCCCATTGTGACCTCGTCCTGGTTCATTTCTAACCCTATTTCTTGCCGTACTAATGTACAAATCATTTTCCAGCCACACTAAATCCCTTGAAGTTTTATAATACATGATTCTTTCTCTTACCTTTGCACAGTTTCCACTGATTCCCATGGTGTTCTTCACTTGAAGAATCTGATCTTTGTAACAGAGTTTAAGTATAATGGACTTTGGAATGATTTCCCTGATCTTACTCTTATGAGTGTTAAGTATGTGTATGTATGAGTATATACAGTTCACATATATATGAAAAATCTTTACAGATACTTTTAGCTCATATTTCTGTCAAGAAAAGAAGTCAAATAAATTCTGTTTATATGGGAAATTGGTTTACCTATCTGCTGCTAATTTTTAAAATTTCTGAAATAAAGTTTTCATAACTATTCAAATAGTTCAAATTGGTCTACTAGGCTGCCAGACACAAGTTGACATTTGCATTCCTATGCACATGAAAAAAAAAAATCAGTTAACTGATCAATTTTGAGTGATTCTAACCATTTGTCTTTGGATAAGGTCCAAATAGTCACCCATGACCCAAGGAATGCAACACATACAGAACATTCAGTTATTAGGCTAACTAGGGAGAAGAGTCATCTCAATTATGAAAGTCAGACTTATCTAATATTTCAAATAAAATGGTTATTTTTTTTACCTTAGGACATATAAATTAATTTAAATTGTGCTCACTGGAGATTGAATGCCCCAGACCCCATTTTTTAAATGTGTGAGAGTAACTAGCTGATGCATCAAATATTTGTATGTATATTGATGGACATGTCTGAATCCTGACAGTATTTATAAAGTTTACTTTCAATCTTGTGACAAACCAGACTGCTTTCCGTTTTATGCACCTATCTAAAGCTTAGCCAGCTACATGCAATGTTGCTCCTGTTTTTCCCAACTGGAGTTTATTTTCCCCATCCCATATAATTCCTTGCCATCCAGCTTGAAGTCTCCATAGCCCTATGTCAATATTTTAGTTGTGTGGCATTCAAACAACTTTTCTATTTGGAAATAATCCCTCTTGATATAAATCTTGATGAGAAACAATGTCCTGCTTTCCATTAGGACATCAACAAAGTCAGTCAATGGTTTTATTCTGTATCCAGAAACAGCTGGCCCTAGCAAAATGAGAGAAAGAATGATTGCCATTTTTCTTATGATGCCAGCTTGGAGACAACGTCATGAGAGATGGTGGTGCAGAACTGCTGGATGAGTTAGATGCTCTGAACCAGCAAAGTATGAAGTAGTTAGTTTCATGTCAGAATAAATGTGTTCAGAAAACAATGATCCACTCACAAAATGTGTGTGTCTTATTCTTGCAACTTTGGATTTCTGGAGTTTTGGAGTGTTAATATTCAATGAAGAATTGTTTCTCCCAGTGGATATAACAATTATTCCTTAGATTTGGAATGAAATGGTTTTACAGGCGGGTCTCCCCAGGAAGCAGAATATGAGATGGGGCTTAGCATACAGGTTTATCAGGGAGTGTTCTGGAAAGCCACACCTGTGGAAGGGAAGGAATAGGAAGCAGGACCTGGCAGAGGGGAAAGTCACATTGTGTTGTAGCTTCAAAAGAAGCCTCAGCTGGCCCTATAAGTAGCTAAGCTCTGTTGATCCTTCAACATTGTCCTAAACTGGGTAAGGAGAGGGTCGGTCCTTTATACCTATGAAGCAATCAGTTACTGGATGTGGACCACCCTGGAAGGGGGTGTGAATTCCAGTGAAATGGCTCTCTTTAATGGAGGCAATCCCCAAAGCAGCTAGATTTTTGGGTTTTTTATTCCAGAAGGGAGATTGGGACAGTGCATCAAAGTGTCCAACACAAACGGCTGATAGTCATTACGAAACTCATGCAATGAAAAAAAAAAAAAAAGAAAGAGTGAATGATAAAATTTTAATCTTAAATAAAATAAGAATTAAACTTATTAGGTAGCCAAGGATGACTGTTTCACCAAGGGGAATGGAAGGAGGATTTATGGAACTGAGAAAGCCCCTGGGGTACTAGTCCTACCATGTCCAGTGGAAAAAACTAACAGAAGACTACTAGTTATACAAAAATGGACCAACAAAGACCAAGATCCTTCCATAATAAAACGTGGAATCATCCAGTGGGCTTCTTAAAATTCAGATGGCTGAGCCCTATGTGTAAAGGTTGCAATGCATTAGGGACAGGTTGTGGTTGGAGAATTTCCATTTCTAACCAGTTCCCAGATGATGATAATGCTGTTGGCCTAGGGAGACCTAGTGGCACAGAGTGGCTCTATGTTAGAAACTGTGGAAGTGAGGTTGGGACAGGTCTAGAGATGGAAGGGATTCTAGTACTGTAATTGGGTGGCTGCAATTTTTGACAATACAAGTAATAGTCACATTAGACAAGAGCTTTTTATTTTGAAATATTAGTATGGGGATAAAGATGTAAATGTAGCTAGGGAGCAACCATAGTAACATATTTTGGAATATTTGACATTCTTCCTACCCAAACTTCAATCCTCTTTCCTGTTTCAAGGGAATTCCCTTGTGCGAGTCTTAGCAGAATAGGGAGTTTCTTTTCTCGTTGTTGAAACCAAAGGAAACCAGCCAGGCTTACTTTCTCCCTCCCCGTTGAGACCTGGAAAATGAACTGTCTTTTAGCTTGACTGATTGGATATACCTGCCTGAGACTTTGAAGTTTGTGGGAGTGTCCAAAGTGCACAGGACTGTCAGAATTTGTTTGATTGATGTGAGACAGTCTATGAGTGACTCTGCCAGGCTGAGATTCATTCATTCATGGAGGCAGTGTCCCCAGAAGCAATTGTGGCTTAGAGAAATGATGACCTGGTGGCATCTTGGTCACATTTTTGCTGCTGCACAGTCTTAGGAACCGTCTTGTTTCCTGTCTGTTTTCCGAGATTTGCCATCCATTTTTTCCACCACTTCTGACAGCCCCTCTGAGTTCCCTCAATAATTCCCTATTTCAATTAAGCAAGCTTGAGTTGGACTCTGAAGTTTGCAGCCAAGAGACTTGACCAACACACTCTCCTTTGTCCAGAGAGATGTTAACATAGAGCTAACCAGTCATGCTTCCAATTCTCATAGAGATTAATTCCAACTGGATTAATGTTGAAGCGGTATTTCTGAATGAGTTTGTAGAATTGTGTTAAACGTCTTTCATTTTGTTGTATTTTGTTTCTCCTCTTAGTTCGTGAGCCCCTTGCACATCAAAACTGTCATTTCATCTTTTATTCTCTACAATCAACTAGCAAAACATTTGAATATGCATTATTTTGGAAGAAGGAGGGGTATCTGCTTGCCTCTGCATAATGTCACCTCCTTAAAGAGTCTTTTCCTCACCATCTCTAGCCAGCCCAACACTAGTCAACTGTCTTTCATTATCCAAGTGTTTCTTTCTTTTAAACTTTTATCACTCTATTAAATTGTATTGTTTATATGTTTGTTAATTTATTTATCTCTATCCTCTCTTAAATGCATGCTCAATGAGAGTAGCAACTTTCACTGTAGATCAATCAGCCTGGACAAAAGATTTAAACAGCTCCCTGCTTTCAACAAAATTCTATCCCCACAAAGTATTTTGAGTTTGGCTACTGACCAAACAGGGAGAGTCATAGGAAATAATCACATTTTTTTTCAAAGCACAGCCATTTACCATGTCAATGGCTAAAGTCTCTCCCTCTTTTTTCTCCCTTTCCTCTTTTCTTCTTCCCAAGGAGGGTAACAAAGTCTTCTCTTTGTCTAATGCACAGTATATAGAAATCATCCTTTAAAGCCTGAGCAGACTGCAGGATCCCATTCTTTCCCTTTATTTGTCTATCAAAGTGTTTCTTTCAAAATCGCTCTGCCTAGAAAAAAAGGGAAAACAATTTCTTTAGCTTGATACATCACTGTCTAAATTCTGTCTTTACCTAGATTACTTTTGTCACAAATTCAAAATTAGTGTTCATACCAAAGTGAACATTGAGGGAAAGACATTAGGTTGGTGCAAAACGATGGTGGTTTTGCCTTTATTTGAATGGCAGAAACTGCAATTACTTTTGCACCAACCTAAATATTTTTAAGTTCTTAATGACTCCCCATATAGATATTTCACTGAGTACTTGAATCTGATTCTGGCTGTATTATTGACCAGTAAACAAATCACCAGGAGTTTTTGACTTGCATTTTCTTGTTTATGAAACTAAATAGAGTGTATCAATGGTTCTTGCATCAAAATAGGCAAATACACAGATGGAAGGTGATAGGTGGCTTTTATCCTTAATAAAAGGTGACTCATAGTTTAAAACTGTATTAGGTTTAGCTGTTTGCAAATGAAAGAACTCATCATTGGATGTAAGCTTAGCTACTTGTGTTCAGATATGCCTACCTTTGAATGAAAACTGATTATCATCAACAAACCTGACAGAGATGATAACAGGATGATTAGCACAGAGCTTGAGAAAAGCAGCACAAATCCTAAAAGACTGCATTTCAACTGGGCTGATAAACTGCCATCTCACAAAGCACAGAAGTGCTGCCTTCCTTTAGGCAAAGATAATCTGGGTCTGTGAGCTTGGTGTTAATTTAGCAAGCAGAGAGAGAAAAAAAATGAAGAAAGAACTGTAGTTGAGTGGACTTTTAAAGTCTTTCCGGAGTAGAGCAATGCCAATATCTGCAAAAATAGAGTTTTTAAAAAGATTTTTAAAAGTTTTAAAAATAGATATTTTAAAAAGACTCTCATGGAAAGCATGACATCTGGCATCACCCTGCCTGGACTGGTCTTCCAAACCCAGCCTGGTGTCTGATATATAATCTCCACTCCCTCTTTCACTGTTACTTTCAGTCAAACATAAACTCTTCCCATTAAACTTTGTTTACTTGTGCCATTTCTAATAAATTCTACCCTCTCACCCCTCTGGTCTTTCTTCTTTAATAAATCCCCTTCTCCAACTCCACCTCAACCCCCACACCCACACATTCACCTGAAAAAGCACAGACAAAAAAAAACAAAACCTGTTTTATAGGCTAATGATTGAGTGGTGCATGTCTGAGGAGGAGCAGGATGGCTGTGAAAAACATAGGCAGTTGCACATCTATGTTTTGCAGTGCATGGCTGCACTAAGCCTCATGGTGAGTCTCCCACTTTGCCTTCTGCTGGAAGTTCTCTCTTCCTAATTAATTGGATTAGCCACCTTCTCCTGACTTGTTTTAATTTGCCTGTTTTAAAACATCTCTGTGATAAGTGTGGCTGTTCTAACAATGCTACCACTCTAGTGGCTGGTCACTTTCTTACAGAGATGAAATGCTAGGGAGAGGGAGAAGAACGTGCTCATTTGACTGTGAATCCAGCATTGCCCCTGAGGGATGTCAGTGTGCTTCTGCGTGACAGAACAAATGCAAATCCAATCAAAATAGCTACGCTTTTTATGAACAGGAAAAGTTTGAGGCAGAAATAGACACATCCAAGGAAGAGAGAGCAGTTACATAAAACCTAAACCAGCTTCAGAATGTAACTTCTCTAGAGGTGTAGCTATTTTTGGTTCTTTAACAGGTTCAAGCATGGTAACAAGTTCAACCATAAACAGGCACTGAAAAGGAACCCCTCCCCCCGTTATAATGACATAATGAGCAGAAAGAATTCACCAAGGTTCAGAAGTAAGCATGACAGAGAAGGGACCTTGCACAGCACCCTTCAGAGGTCACAGCTCAGGAGCTGGCGCTGTCTGGCTGGAGCTGGAAGAGAGATGAAGATGTGGAGGAACGTGCAAGGTAGGACTATTGGAATCAGGCAGCTAACATACTGCCATTAACTGGTAAAACCAAAAAATTAAATTAGAAAAAGCTTGAAGTTCCTATTTCATGACCCAGTCTCTAGATGGTGAGCAGTAATAATTATGTCTCCAATGCAGCACAACTATCTTGGATCACATGCTGCTGTTTTGTGAAAACTTTCCTTCCATTTCCCTCTAGACTGTCTTTGATGTCTATGTTTCCTGTACTTCACCCACACAGAAATGTGAGCAACGATAGGAAGGGTCTTTGACTCTATTTTTTCGAAACACTTTTTCACAATCTATTTTGTTTTTTAACTCCAATAAATAAATACATCCCTCCTCCAACCTAGATACACAAGATTTTGGATAAACAGGACAAAATTCTGCCAACAGGCTATACAAAGAACTGTGAAGAGTCTGAGATTGTACTCAGCTTATAAGCTAAGAAACTAGTCTGCTACAGTTTCATGGATGCTAGCAGAAGTGAGACTCCTGGGTCAGAGACAAAGAACATTATTATTCATGGCAAGGGGAGCAGAAGAAGGATCAACATATTTGCATCAGTTCCCCTTGCCTTCACACCCCATGAGGGCAATGTGGACAGGCCCAGATGACACCTGCATACTCAATGGATTGTAATACAGGAGAAGAACCCTGAGCTTAAGGAACTCAAATCCTATGATGGACAGTCTCCAGAGGGAGACATTACCTTTACTATAGAGGATGGTAAGCATGCCCACCCTTTGCTCTACAGAGAGACATCTTTATCTTCCAAGGCTATTTGCTGTACAGGTGTCCTTAAAAGAGTTTCCAGAGTAAAAGGCACTCTGTGCGTCTGCTTACAAAATGTGCAGGACAACATGTTACCCCATGGAGAATTGACTCCCAACAGATTACCTGGCTCTGTTTCTCATTACCTTCCCATTCCCTGCCACTGCTTCTTCACTCTTTCCACTGTAAGATCCCACTGTGCCCTGAGCCCACCCACTGCCACACTATACTGTACTTGCTTACTTATAAGCCTCTCCAATTTGACCGTAAGCTTCTTATGAGATGAGACTCTATAATTCATCTTGGTATCACCCGTTCAACTCAGTGTTTGACCCTCAAGAGGACTCAATAAATGTTTTCTGAAATAATGAATGAGTCAACATCTAGAGAGTTGCTTGAGGGCAAAGGGTATGTTTTATACATCTTTGTATCACAAACTGTAGCTCCAAAAATGTTAATTTCATATAACAGAATTATTATTGTAACAAAATTAAATTATAAATGAAACATTCCAAATGGGCTAATGAAATCCAATCCTCTAGACCAGGGTCTCAAGATGAAAAACAAAATTGCCCTCACACATCATAATTGTGTTTCACAGCAACATCACTTTGAAAAACAAAATATTTTAAATATCGTTCATTTTTTATTGTTTTTAAATAAGCGTGTCTTCAACATATTTTTATAACTTTTACCATAAATTATTTTTCAGGATATCTTAGGCTTTTTCTTTGATCACAAACATTCTTTACATAAAACTCATAGGAATAGTCTTCATCTTTGCAAAAAAATATGTTCACATCAATTTTTCTTGAAACACACAGTCTTTGATTTCGTCACTTTGGATAGAGAAATGATGCTATGAATTGTTTTACTGGCCTTTTAACTCTCCTAGAAGAAAAACAATAGTGTGTCAAAGTTACCAGCAATGAGTTTTGGCCTCAGTGCTTGCAATTTCACGAGAAGAGGTAGAGACACGGGAAGCTCATACCCCTTGCAAGAGACAGTTGCTTTTCACTCCAACCTATGGCTGTTAAGCAGACATGGGGGTCCAGTGCTGCTTCATCTCTTGATATTGCAAGAAGTGTCTAAAATCTGGATTTTTATTTGAAAGTTCCTAATTTTTTTTCTGTTGAGCATTTATTCATGGAAAAAAAAATACATTGTACAAATCTCTCAGACCAGTCTCACTCCTGGGCCCCAGTTTGCTATCTCCAAGAGTTTATGGAACAGAGAATAAGACAAGGTTACATGTGGGGCAACCACAGGGCAGCATCTAGGGTTGAGTGTTTACAGCTCCTGAAGTCCCAGTGGGCATCATGCATTACACTGCAGCTCGCTCTTTCAGCTTAGCTATCCTCAGGCAGCTTGTGTTAATCAGCTCAATTAGACCCTCTGCCTTACTGCAAGGGCAGAGGGCTTTCTGTATCCTCAGGTTCTTGTCTTAGTGTACCAGAAAAATTGAATCACTCATGGGCTTGGAGGATAGGTGCAAGGTTTTTTGAATGGTGATAGCTCTCAGGGAGGTGGATGAGGAAGCCAGAAGCTGGATGGAATGGGAAAGAAGTCTTCCCCTGGAGTCAGGCCACCCAGCAGTGGAGCTCTCCTCTGACTGTCCTCGGCTGAACTCCGCATTGCCCCGCTGTAGATGGCCTGCTGGTGTCTGCTGGTTTGTTCCGGTGTGTTCTGCTGGTGTGTTCTTCTGCCCGTGTGTTCTTCTCGATGTCCAGCTGCTTGTGTCTGTGCCTGCTAGGGTCTCAGGGTTTTTATACGCACAGGACTGGGGGTGTGATAGTCCACGTTGATCTTGGAAAATGCAACATTTGGTCGTGAAAACAGGAGTGCCTGTCCTCACCTAGGTCCGTGGGCACAGGCCCGAGGGTGGACTCCTCACCTGGGACCCCACCTCTCTTTACCCAGCACTTCCCTGTCCTCCTCCTGTATCATTTTGATGCATAGAATATATAAGGAACATTCAACAATTTGACCCAGATCTTGCCCCGAAGAATCTTCTAGTCTGTTAGCAATATATCATATAAAAGCCAGGGTTGCATTTATATGCAAGGGTGTTTAATTTATTGAGTTATTTGAGGTCCTGTAATCTTTTTAAGTGCCTTTCCTAGAGGAACCTTCTGCCTGAGACTTTGTAAGTCTTTAAGAGAAAGTTTAATGGCAAGACATTGGCCTAATTTTATCCCATAAAGAATAGGCAAACAGCAGTTAGACAGGTACGGGCACAACAGCAACCCATACACGTTCACATGCACCCAAGACAAAATATCCCTGGGAGGAGAAAACACAGGCCCTGTGGGGAAAGATTCCCTAGGAACTCAACCAGAGTCAGACAAGTCAGCCCTGCCTCAGGACAAGCAGGGGTTTTGGAGAACTACAGGTGGGACATTGGATGATGTTTCCCTGAGTAGCTTTCCAGCTTTATCCACAGACATCAGGCAAAGATGAAAACATGTGTGACTGATACGGTTTGGCTGTGTCCCCACCCAAATCTCATCTTGAATTGCAGCTCCTATAATTCCCACCTGTTGTGGGAGGGACCTGGTGGGAGATAACTGAATCATGGGGGTGGTTTCCCTATACTGTTCTCATGGTAGTGAATAAGTCTCATGCGATCTGATGGTTTTATAAATGTAATACCTAACCTTGATTTTTACTAACTTTGTTTTTAGACTCTTCCTTTCTCCCCTAATCACCTAGCCTTGTTTCCACATGAATAAGCTCTCCCTTAGCTGAGAAAGCCAGACGAACTCCATTTGGCTCCATCATTTGCAAGGCTTCAAGGACTCCTTACCCACCCCCTTCCTCAAGGAGTTAACTTGTTTAAGCAGACTCTCAACATATCAAAGAGTCCAACTAACTGATAAGGTACTGAAGCAAGCAATGTACGAAGTTCCCAGGATTTTGCTCAAGAGATAACACCATAAAACCTTGAGTTTGTGTCTGGCAGAGCCCACATACATAACATCTTATGAAAGATTTAGAGCCCCTGAACCTGGAACTCTTTCTCTGTAACCATTTGTCTTTTTAATTTTTTTACATGTTTTCACTTCTGTAAAATTGTGCAACTGAGCTCCCCCTCCCCTTCCTAACTCCAAGTGTAAAAGAAAATCAAGCCCCTTCCTCGGGGCTGAGAGAATTTTGAGCATTAGCCGTACCTTGGTTGCTGGCTGATAAAGGACTCTTAAATTGATCTCAAAGTGTGGCGTTTCCCTAACTCGCTCGGGTCCAACAATAAGGGTTTCCTCTTTTGCTTGACTCTCATTGTTTCTTGTCTGCTACCATGTAAGATGTGCCATTCACCTTCCGTCATGATTGTGAGGCCTTTTCAGCCATGTGGAATCTTCCATCATGATTGTGAGGTCTTTTCAGCTACATGAGTCCATTAAACCTCTTTTTCTTTATAAATTACCCAGTCTCTGGTATGTCTTTATCCAGGAGCGTGAGAAAAACTAATACAATGGCCTAGGGGTTAAGAAGTGAATCTCTGAACTCAAACAAATCTGTTTCAAACTCTGTCTCTTTTACTTACAAGCTAGTGGCTTAGGCCAAGTGACTTTATCTCCCTGAACTTCAATTTCCTTGTCTATAAAATGGAAACAATAACAACAATAATTAATAATAACAAGAAGAACCACATGAAACTTTGTGAGAGTAAAATAAGACAGGACTTAAACTCATGGAGTAGAATCTAGGGCAGAGACGGAATAGGGGATGTGTGGATAGGTTGTGGATTGCAGTGAAGCGAGTTCTGCTTTCTGCAGAAGAGGGGCAGAGGAAGGACCAAAGAGCAGTGTGGCACCTGAGGTGAAGCCCAGATGAAACAAATGGACAAAAAGGACTTGGGGGAATGATGGCTCACTGCATTGAGTTTACAATCATTGCTTAGACCCTTGTGGTAAAGAAGAAATTTGAGTATATATTTTTTTCTCTTCACTCATGCATTCTCTTGGTTATGAAACTGGCAAAAATCCTTTAGAAACATCCAGAAAAAATTCAGCCTGAAATTATCAAAATAAGTTTATAAAACTAGAGCTGTGATAGGAACCTTTAATTTTTTAGAGGCAAGATAGATAATGATAGCCTTTAGACTATTCAGGCTCCTCTGGGTTGGTTATATTTTAAGAGGTTTTAGAAAACAAACTCTTGCGTAAAATTAAAGAGAGCCTTAGGTTCTTAACCTGGCATAATGACAATTGATCACTCCCTGCTTCATGTTTGCCATGTGGATAATAGTAATCAATAATATTTATATTTGCCATCTTTATGAAAATAATGAGTAGGTAAATATGACATAAGAAGAATTTAGCATCTGGAATGAAATGGGTAATAGAAATTCTAGATTGCATATAAACATAATTGCATATATATAAAATCAATAAATGGTTGATTTGACAGAGGATAAGCCTATAACAAAAATAGGGTATACATTACTTTCAAAAAGAAAGCAATGATATAGTATCTTTTTGATAATGTTTAAGAAGATTGGCAAAAAGAATTTCAGTGAATCTTTTCCAAAACTTCTTACTCCTGTGGATATGGGCCAGTCCAGAAGTGACGCTCTCATTACAGTAATGTTAATGCTGGCAAATGCTCCATTTCATTTAGATTTTCTAAAGCTATCAATACACTGAGTTGGTCTTTTCTTTTTTTTTCTTTGACTCTCAAGACCATGTTTCATTGCATCATCTCTTGGTCCAAAACATTAAAAGAGGAAGCATCAAATTACTCATGAATGAAGCTAAATACTATATATAAGATATATATATGTGTGTGTATATATATATATACACTACGAGTAGTGTATATATGACTATGAATGTATATTCATAGTAAATTATTTAGCATCATTATATATAATTATATATATTCATACATACATAATTCAGGAAAACAGCATGAAATTTAGAATTTATAACTCTTGAACAGGGTAAATGCTTCAGAATGTTACCAGCATTGAGGAGCAAAACAGGAAGAATCAGAATTTAACTCTGGGATAGTGATTAAAGGAAGACAATGTTTTTAATGTCTATAAATTATGCATTTATTATGAGTGTAGTTACAGACTTTCCACTTTAAAAATATCAAGTGTTTTGATGATGTTTTAAATAATTAAGAACCCTAACATTATTTTAACAAATATAGTTATTTCAGACATGAAATTTATGGTAGATAGTCTGAGCTAAATGTTTTCAATTGACAGCACTCTGAAGGCCTCTCAATAAAATATAACTAACTAGATGCTGGACATAATAAACTTTGTGTTATGTTTTGGTTTCTCAAGAAATAAAGAGAAATGTATATTTCCTCCCTCTCTCTGAAAAAAATAGTGAGCTGAATCCAGAGTTTGAAACAGTGAGCACACAAAAAAACTGAAAATGTGGTACATATATACCACGGAATACCACGCAGCTATAAAAAGAATGAGATCATGTCCTTCGGAGGGACACGGATGGAGCTAGAAACGATTATTCTTAGAAAACTAACACAGGAACAGAAAACCAAATACTACATGTTCCCACTTATAAGTGGGAGCTAAATGATGAGAATATATGGACACACAGAGGGAAACAACTCACACTGCAGCCTATTGGATGGAGGAGAGTGGGAGGACGGAGAGAATCAGGAAAAGTAAGTAATGGGTATTAGGCTTAATACCTGCATGATGAAATAATCTGTACAACAAACCCCCATGACACAAGTTTACCTATGAAAGAAACCTGCACATGTACCCCTGAACTTAACATAATTTTTTTTAATTGCAAAGACCTACTTGTTCTGAGGCAAATGTTGAGACTGTTACTGTGATTCAGAAATTCTAACGTACCCTAAGCAGGATGAAACAAAAGAAATCTGTGCCAAGGTACATCATGTTGAAACTGTAGAACAATAGAATTTGATAACGAGAAGAATTTAAAAGTCAGGCAAAGTGGAAAGTGAAATAACCTATGAAGGATATGACAACAAATTTCTTGATAGAAATAAAAGCAGCCTGAAGACAATGGAACCATATTTTCACTTTCTTTGATCAGCTTGCTATCCTACAGGAGAATCTGCTGGCCCAATACATAGATGATACCACACTGACTAAAACTTACTGACTAGATGTCCTAGTAAGACATTTGCCAAACCTTGAGCAGGCCAAATCAGGTCATCAGGGGTAGTTTCTGGGCCTTCCTGAGAAACACGTGCTGTGAGAAATTAACTGAGCTTACACCTTCTGTGTGTAGGCAACTGAGAAAATTGGTGTTCATTTCTCTTTGGGATTTCACCTAAGAATCACCCACTTTGGTGCTGCAGGCAGCTGAAATCATTGATTGCGATATAGGCACTTCCAGATTTTCTTAAGACAGCTTGCTGACAATGTCTTTTTCAATGGTTCCAGTGGTTGTATAAACCTTTAATTCTCTCTAATTAAAATGCATAGAATGATTTTAATTTTTCTGTTCAAATCATGATTGAAACAGTAACTTTATAAATGGGGGGTGTTCCAAATTGTTTCAAAAAGAAAACTCTGCTGCTTTTTATAGCAGATACTCATAAGACAAAGCTTTAGAAAAAAAACAGAAATTTAAAGAATGTTAACACAGAAAAAGTGGATTGTAGTCCAAAAAGCATTAAATTGCACAAAAAAGGACACATGATGATGTTAACATTCTGTTCAAAATGAAGACCTAACACTTTTGAATATGTTTGCACCAAGTAACATAGCATCAAGATTCATAAATCAAAATTTCAGGAAACATAAGAAGGAAGAATTAGAAACAGACTAGTTGCAGCAACTTTAATTTATTTCTCTTGGTCAATGCTTAAAAAAGTGGAAAAAAAATAACAAGCACAAAAGGTTTAATAACATTTAATCAGTCATATCTGATTGATAAAAACTTAATTTTTAACTCAGAAAATTGAAAATACATACATTTTATTAAGTTAGCATAGGACACTCATAAAATCTGAACATGTATTAGGGCACAAAGAAAATCTTGATAAATCTAAAAAGTAGGAATACACAGATGCTATTCTCTGTTTTCCATTAACTGAAATTAGCATTGAATTACAAAACTAAGAAATAAAAATATGAGTCCAGGTGGAACTAAAAATACAAAACAACAACAACAACAAAAAAAACCTTTTAAGCAACCCTTATGTCAAAGAGGGAACACAATTTAAAATGAAAGAATTTTAGGGCGTGAATGGAGTTGGAAGTCATTATCCTGAGCAAACTAACACAGGAACAGAAAACCAAACACCACATATTCTCACTTATAAATGGGAGCTGAATGATGAGAACACATGGACAACACACACTGGGGCCTGTCAGAGGAGGGGTGCACAGGAACGGAGAGCATCAGGAAGAATAGCTAATGGATGCTAGGCTTACTACCTAGATGATGGAGCAAACCACCACAGCACATGTTTATCCATGTAACAAATCTGCACATCCTGCACATGTACCACTAAACTTAAAAATTGAAGAAAAAAAAAAGTAAACTTCCATAATATAAAAACCAATTGTACAAGAGAGAAAATTGCCACAACCAAAACGTATTTTCTGAAAAGATGAATATAACCAATAAACTAGCAAAACTGATAAAGAAATAAAGAGAACAAAATTACCAAACACCAATATGAGGAATGAAAAAGAAGACATCATTACAGATCCAAAAGACATTAATATATGATAAGGATATCAGGAATAATCTTTTTTTTCTTTTTTTGAGACTGAGTCTCAAGGCTGGAGCACAGAGGCATGATCTCGGCTCACTGCAACCTCTGCCTCCTGGGTTCAAGTAATTATCTGGCCTCAGCTTCATGAGTAGCTGAGATTACAGGTGCATGCCACCACACCTGGCTAATTTTTGTATTTTTGTAGAGACAGGGTTTCCCCATGTTGACCAGGCTTGTCCTGAACTCCTGACCTCAGGTGATCCACCCGCCTCGGTCTCCCAAAGTGCTGGTATTACAGGCATGAGCCACCATGCCAGGCCAGGAATAATCTTTTTAAAAAGCAATTTGGCAATATTTATTAAAACTGTAATTACACATACTATTCAACTCAGAAATCCTACTCCTTGAACTCTAATGCATAGAAATAAAAACACCAATTGATAAACAAATCTCTCATGTATATTGAATATAACAAAAGATGTTTATTGTAGCAATGTTCATAGTTGCAAAAAAACCCATTAAAATAAAAATTAATGTCAACTAATTGGAGAATGGAATATTAGGTAGATATAGAAAAGAATAAGGCAAGACTATGATGCATAATAATAAAAGGAAAACACATTAGAAAGATTCTGAAATTTTTTATTTTAATTATTTTTTAATTTACATGTAAAAATCATGTATTTTTTTTCTTTTTGAGACGGAGTCTAACTCTGTCTCCCAGGC